>NW_027507758.1:153825883-154153383 GCF_037356315.1 Lithobates pipiens | reverse complement strand
TTATTTCAGGTATTATCTCTGGATGACGGACCCTGTTTTTCACCATTTGTTGGCCTTGCTGTCCCCTTATATTACCAAGCAGGACACCTGCATGCGGCAAGCCATCACTCCTGAACAAAGGCTAGTCGCCACCTTGCGGTACTTGGCGACAGGGAGAAGTCTGCAGGACATCAGGTTCTCAACAGGAATCTCCCCCAGGCTCTGGGAATCATTATTCCAGAGACATGTTCTGCCATCATTCAGGACCTGCATAAGGACTATATTAGGGTAATATTTCTCCTTTAACATCACATTCTATGCATTTAATGTTTGCTAATGTATTGTATTTCTTTCATCATTCCCTAATTACCATGATTTGTCTTCACGCATGCTGGAAGTTTTTAAACTTCCTTTTTTGTCCTTCATGCATATTTGTCTTCACTAACCTCCCCAGCATGGTATCCTGGGCCCATAACCACCTAGCCTAGTCACTTAACAATGTATTTTGTCAGCCTCCATAGTAGTGCTTTACCCTAAATACCCCCTAAAATGTGTACAAATGTTATTTGTATCCTTAAATTCATGCAGAGTGCCAGAGGCTTTTTTTGGGTTCACAAAATCATTTGGAACCCTCCCTCCCCCCCAACCGCTAAATCAACCGATACCAATCCTCTATCTGCTGACTTTGCCAAACCCATACACATATACCTCTTTTGTGGTCATATTTATGGATGAATTCATCAAAGCATGTAATGAAAAGCCCTGCCTGAATACTTTCAAATGGTACTGTTTATAGTTTTGTTCTCCTATTATCTTGATAGGTAATTGCAGAATGTAAAAATGTGCTTACATTTGTACAGTGTGCATTTTTATTTTTGTATTATGACACTTCTTATCTGTCCAGTGGGCTGGCAATAGTGTAAGTAAGGAGGGGCTGGCCAAAGTAGCACATATTATGTATGCATTCAGCTCTCAATGAAATAGAGAGGGTTACCTGTCCAAAACATACCCCACCTAAAATTTTTACAGCGGGCCATCGAGGGGGCTCTGATAAGTGGACCTTATACTTTTGTCTTTAAATATTCCTTAAAAGGCGCATGCGCGAGGGCTCCAATATGGCCGCGCAAGCCGGGAGCTCCGCACCACGCCGCCTCTCCAGCACTAATAGCAGGCCACCCAGCCAAGCTACCGCTTCCGAGCACTGCGCACTGGACTCCCCGTGCACCGGGGAACACCCTGATACCGCCCCGACGAACCAAGACGTTCCCAGGCCTCGTGGAGGTCGAGTTCCATTCCGCGGGGTATACCAAGATGGCCGCCGGACTATAAGCACTCATGAGGAGAAGCTTCCACCGCATCGGAGGGACAAACGACCATTTCTAGAGGTACCCCCGACCTCCCTGCCCAATAAGTCCTCCTTGTATGCACAGAACGGGGGCCAGGAGGAGCTTGCAAGGGGAGTTCAACTCCACCGCATTATCAGGGAGTCACAAGATGGCTACCGCAGCAGCCACAGCCTCTCAGCCTTCCCCACAACACCTAGAGCTGACTCCAGACCACAAATCGGTCATAGCTCCGGCTATTCTACACTTCACATCAGGGCCTCACTGTCTGGGGACTCCCTCCCCCACCTCTACAGAATCACTACTTAACCAAGCATTTGGGGATCAAGCCCTATCCCCGAACGCCCCCCCGCCTTAATCATCCCAGGTCCTCGGGGTCCGACCACACAAATCCCTCAGTCATCCATGGAAGAACTGTTTCACAGGTTCTCCACACTCCTAGATAGGGGTCTTGCGGTTAACGCAGCAGCCATAACGGGGGACATCAGAGTAGATTTGCAAAACATAGGATCCAGGATAGATGCTATGGAAGACAAAATTGAACAAACAGCAGCTATCTCCTTTCAAAACACTGGGCTCATTCAAACATTGCAAGATCAATTAGATACAGCGTTCTCACGCATTGACGACCTGGAAAATAGATCCATAGTTTCATAGTTAGTTAGGTTGAATAAAGACACCAGTCCATCCAGTTCAACCTGAGTGAGTGTCTACAATTGTCCCCATCCCTGTACATTGCACACTCATGTTGGTCCCTACCCTCAAGGAGCCCACAATCCAAGGTCCCCATACATATCCTAGGGCCAATTTTGAACAGAAGCCAATTTACCTACCTGCATGTCTTTGGATTGTGGGAGGAAACCGGAGTACCTGGAGGAAACCCACGCAGGCACAGGGAGAACATGCAAACTCCAGGCAGGTAGTGTCAGGGTTTGGATATGAACCAGCGACCCTTCTTACTGCTAGGTGAGAGTGCTAACCACTACACCACTGTGCCAGATCCAGGAGACTGAACTTTAGAATTAGAGGCCTACCAGAATCTATCACAGATGTTTCAATGGCAACACAAGATTTAATCCGGGCTCTGGTCCCCAACCTCCCAGCAGCTCGACTGGAACTGGACAGAGTCCACAGAGCCATGGGACCCCCCAGGAAGGACTGGTCTCCCAGGGACATCATTGCTAAACCCCTATATTATGCTGTAAAGGAGGCGGTGATGAAACAAGCCAGGACCCTTCCGCAAATCTCCTGCCAAGGACACCCAGTGCAAATATATGCCGACATTTCCCCAGCTACCATCCAAAGGAGAAGATCCTTGAAGCCGCTTCTGATAGCCATGGCACAAAAAGATATTAAATATAAATGGGCCTTTCCGTTTGCTGTACGATTTACACTCAAGGACCGGTCATACTCCTTTTCCACATTTGAATCCGGAGAAAAGTTACTTCTGAAATTGAATATTATTGCCCAAGAAATGTAAATGGAAACTGCCGCTCCCACCTCAACTTCCAACAAACGCCCTCCACCAACTGGATCCCCAAATTCACTTTGGAGTAAAACCAAATCCAGAAGATCATCCAACCACGGACCCCCCTGAACCATCCATGTGACTATGCGCTGTCTCTCCTCAGTGATTTCACTCCTGGAAGTCATTTTTCTTGGACCTTGAAGACCAAAAAGTCTCCCAGTCCCCCCTCAATGGGGGCTCTGACACCATTTTGTTCCCCATAGTTTAAGGGGCCTTTTTTCTCCCCTGCTCCCAGCTACTCCCCTTACGGGAATAGCATGATTTAAATATATCTCCTTTCCATCCACCCCCCCTCTCCTCCCCCCCTCCCCCTTTATTTTCCCCCCTTTTTTTTTTTATGTTTGTAAGCTACCACTGTATACCTGACTATAGAAACTGAGGCTTGAAGCCTCTTGGGTGGCACTTTTTATGATATGCTGTTTATACCTGTTGGAACGCACCTAGTTATCTGGTTACCTGTTCCAATTCAGCGGGTTAAGAAGTGCTGGGGCGCGGCGTGAGCCACATGCGCCTCATCCTACCTTTTCGACTACCTAGGTTGTCGGAGGGGTCGGACCAACCAACCCCAGGGTTGGTGTTTTTTCTATTTTTACCATATCTCACAATTGACTGTGAGATGCCCACAGTTCTACTATCTCCCCTCATGGTCTCCTGTCCACCAGGGGGGGACATTTCTTTTCCGTCTTCTTTCTCCTTCTTTGATACTTCTCTTCTTCCACCTGTCCCGGAGCGTCACTCACTCAATTTTTCTTTTTCAGACTTGACGGAGTTCGGCCTTACCACAAGGGTTCCCACAATCAATGAACGAACTCAACTTGCTAGGCAAAGGTTACCCGCATGGTTCCCCGGGAGGGTGAGTGATGTGTTGGTAGGAAGCTCCCCCCTTTCCCAAGTTCATGGCTGACCATACACAACATACCTGGAGGGTAGCTTCACACAGTGTGCAAGGCATAAACTCTCCCCTTAAACGTAAAAAAATGTTTAACTCATATAAATCCTCCAAAATAGATATCCTTCTTCTACAGGAAACCCACTTTCCTATTCAGTACAATCCCACTTTCTTACACTCTCACTACAATAAATTCTACCTTGCAAATGCAGCTAACAAGACCAAGGGGGTAGCAATAGTGTTTGCTAAATCCTGTAATTTTCAAATGATCTCCGAAACCAAAGATCCTAATGGTAGATACCTGCTTGTGAAAGGCACCTTGGATGGCCACCTTTACTCATTTATATCATACTACTTCCCTAACAAGGGACAAACAGCTTTTTTTAGACGTTTTCTCCTACACCTTACTCCCCTTCTAGAGGGGACAGTTATACTCGGGGGAGACTCCAATGTGGCTTTTCATCAGGGATTAGACAAATCTAGACCTCACGGTTCTCAACTTACCCGCCCCTCTAATGAGAGTCTCAAACTAGCGAAATTGATACACGAACAGGGCCTGGCAGATGTTTGGAGAGAACTAAACCCCACCAAAAGAGATTATACACACTTTTCTCACCCCCACAATTCTTACACCAGGATTGACCACCTGTTAGTAAAATCCGCATCTATCCCTATCATACTTCAATCAAAAATTATCGATTCCACCCTATCTGATCACTCGTTAGTGGTCATGACCATTCGTTCACAATTCAATAGAGCGGGCCAGAAACTATGGAGGCTTAACGAGTCCATCCTCTCAGATCCCGTTAGGGTCTCAATGCTAGCTGATTCCCTTAAGGAATATTTTAAATTTAATGACGGTGAAGAGGTTTCGGCGGAAACACTCTGGGTGGCTCATAAAGCCTTCATAAGGGGGGAACTCATTAGATTATCATCTATCATTAAAAAAGAACGAGAAGCTTCTGTTAAAAAACTAGAAAAAGAATTTGTGTCACTGAAGAAACGGCATAAACAAAACCCGACCCACAATTTACTCCCTCAGCTTGACAAGATCAGGCTGGAACTGAACCTAGCCCTAACAGCTAAAGCCGAAAAACAAATAAGATGGTCTCAAAACAGATTCTATACACAAGGAGATAAAATGGACTCTATGTTGGCCAATAAATTGTCTCCTAGACTCAAAATGCAGGTGTTTCCTTTTACAACGGCGGAAGTTTTAGCAGCAATTAAAACCTTAAAAACGGGCTCGGCCCCTGGCCCGGATGGCCTATCCAATCCTTATTACAAAACATTTGCCGAAACCTTAGCACCTTATCTTTCTAAATTCTTCAACCATGCCTCAAAGGGAAACCCACTTGATCCCCAACTAAACGCAGCCCTGATAACTGTTATCCCAAAACCTGATAAGAACCCAGACGAGGTCGGGAATTATCGCCCAATCTCTCTGATTAACTGCGATATTAAAATACTAACCAAAATCCTCGCCACCCGGTTGGCAGACTTCATTAACGCATATGTGCACAGGGATCAGGTGGGTTTCATTCCAGGCAGACAGGGTCCAAATCAGATAAGGAGAACCATAGATATTATGTCAATTCTTCAAACGAACTGGGATGGGGACCTAAACAATCCGGCATGCTACTCTCGCTTGATCTACAGAAGGCCATCGATTCGGTCTCCTGGCCTTACATCTTTGCTATCCTCCGCAAATGGGGCTTCGGACAACGTTTCATAGGCCTACTACAGCCTCTCTACTCTACTCCTACAGCGAGGATCCGAATTCAAGGCTTCTACTCCAAACCCATAGACATAAGACAAGGGAACAGGCAAGGATGCCCACTCTCCCCATTAATTATCGCAATGGCGATCGAGACTCTCGCTATTGTTATAAGACAAAACCAGGACATAAAAGGGGTTGAATGCGGATCCCATGTCCACAAATGTGCCCTATTTGCGGATGATATCATGCTATACATCACTTCACCCATAACTTCCTTGCCCAATCTAAACGCCCTGCTAGATACCTTCTCCAAGATGTCAGGCCTTCAAGTGAACTACAGTAAATCCCAAGCGCTTAATGTCTCTCTAACTTCCTCCACTGTTGACCTTTTAAAACAGAACTTCAATTTCCAATGGAACAATTCCTCCATTAGATACCTAGGTATAAATCTCACAGCTAAGATAGAGACCTTATACAGTCATAACTATCCCCCGATGTACCGTAAGCTAGAAACAGATCTTCAGAATTGGTCCCAACTCCCCATATCGTGGCTAGGCAGGATACACGCTGTCAAGATGACACTATTGCCCAGATTACTTTACCTGTTTAGATCCCTCCCAATCCCCATTCGTAAGGATCATATCTCAACCTTCCAAAACAAAATCCTAAAGTTCATCTGGGGTAAGAAAGGGTATAAACTAGCCCGCAACATTCTCTCTGCCCACAGAAAGAAGGGTGGCTTAGGTCTGCCACACCTGTTTCGATACTACCAAGCAGCCAGACTAACACAGCTATCCGTAATTTAGTCCAAATATGAGAAACCGGACTGGATCCATATAGAGAATCAGCAGTCCCCACTTTTACCCTAGACTTCCTACTGTGGACCCCCCAGAAAAACAGACCCGCAATCTTGTCCCCAACCCTCTCACATTCATTTAAACTGTGGGATTCCCTGCGCTTTTCTACCTCCTTGGTCTCAACAATTAAACCTTTAACTCATATTTTTAACAATCCTCGCTTCCCTCCAGGGTTCAATGTATTAGCCTTCAAATGGTGGGTCGATAAGGGCCTTTATAAGATAGGGCACTTCTTTACAGCAACAGTACCAATCACCTTACAATTTTGTATCAAGAAACTAAGCCTCCCTAAAACCGAGATTTTTCGGTTTCATCAGATTCAACATTTTCTGCACTCCCTTTGCAAAGGGGACTCTAATCCCCCGACCTTTACAGAATACGAACTTTGGTGCGGTCAAGCCATGGACCAGAAGGGGGGGATCTCCTTGGTGTACACATCTCATACCACTCCCAAAACAAAGGCACCCTATATGGTTGTTTGGGAATCTGACTTTTCTTTTCAGTGGTCATTAGACAAATGGCACTTAATGGGGGCTAAATCCTTCCGGGGTCTGCTCAACACAAACCTTATGGAAGCAGGGTCAAAAGTACTAACCAGATGGTATTACACGCCAGCCAGAATAGCATATATGTTTCCAACAGCTAGCCCACTCTGCTTCAGGGGCTGTCTGCTAACAGGGACAATGTCGCATATCTGGTGGGAATGTCCAAGAATTCGCCCCTTTTGGAAGAAAGTTTTCAATCTGATTGAAAGACTGGTTGGTTCCACTGTCCCCAGGTCTCCAACGGTGGCTCTTCTTAATGACCCCATCCCTCATATTTCTAAACCCTCCAGCAGATTAGCCCAATTTGTATTTCTGGGAGCCAAAATTTCTATAGCCAGGAACTGGAAGAAACCAGGGGTTTCTTTAACGTTAGCCAAGAGAAAGCTCTCCTGGATAATGTCGCAGGAGAGATTGGCCAGTCTGCTGGAGGACACATCTGATAGATTCATAGCCACCTGGGAGCCCTGGGCCCGATTAATGGGCCTATCCAACTTTCCGTATGTGTGAACTTCTTTTTTTGAACCCTGTGCGAGTAGTGACGCTTTTTCTTTCTATTCTCCTTTTCTAGCCTTTTGTTCTCACTTTTCTTCTCTGTATCTTTTCTTTGGACTAAGTTTAGTCCGGAAAGGAATATAATTACCTATAAACGTCTCTTAGGCAATGTTTGATGGTTAACATGAAGAGTCCTCCGGGACCTGCTCTGGTATTTCCCACCCAGGAGAGGAGCTGGAGAACCTCTCATGGGCTGATAAGCTGGCAGATCAGAAGTGCTCTGGTATGAAATGGCCAATGTTAATTTTTCTACTTTTTTCCTATATATAATTTGGGGGCGCCAGCCTACCCCGACACAGTGTGATCCCATTTGGGGTGCCGGGGGTTCTAGGCGGAGACCCGTTTTTCTCCCTCTCTTCGCTGATCATAGTTATGCCAGTTCGTACCAGACACAGATGTTTTATTTTTTATTTTTAACAACACAGATGCCATACAGTTCTTGATCTGACCTCACCGGGTTATACTGATTACCTGTAACTTCTCACATGTTTACCACGTTTTATATGTACAATTGAGACGACAAGTTGTCACTGTTTACTGTATTGACTTTACTCTGTAAAAAATAAAAACCTTTGAAAGTAAATATTCCTTAAAATAAATGTTATACTGATGTTGGCCAAGAATGTTTGTGTCTAATCTGCTTGCAATGTTTATTTTTTTCTTGTTTGACTCCAGTTTCCTTCAACGCCACAGGAATGGTAGACTGTGGCATCCCACTTTGCAGATCGTTGGGACTTTCCCAACTGTGGAGTGGC
The DNA here is from genome assembly GCF_037356315.1 of Lithobates pipiens. NCBI lineage: Eukaryota > Metazoa > Chordata > Amphibia > Anura > Ranidae > Lithobates > Lithobates pipiens. The sequence continues at coordinate 154,145,215 of NW_027507758.1, read as the reverse complement.
AATTGAAGGGAAACACGCCCACATAGTTCCACCCCCCAACTCAGGGCCATACTATTATAACTATAAGGGGTTTAATAGTATTGTGATGTTGGCGGTGGTGTCGGCGACATATGAGTTCCTCTATGTGGATGTGGGGAAGAATCGTCGGATGTTGGATGGTTGAGTCATCACCGAGTTCTACAGGCGTCTCCAGAGTGGTGGCTTCGGATTGCCACCTCTGGAAGAAAACGTTAAAGAACTCCCATTTGTGATTGTTGCTGATGAAGCATTTGGTCTGGGTGAACACCATATGCGGCCGTTCTCGATGAGGACCCTCACTCCAGAGCAGAGGGTTTTTAATTACCGGCTGGCTAGAGCCAGAAGAGTGGTGGATAATGCTTTCAGGATAATGGCCAGCTGGTTACGCCTATTCCTCACTCCAATTAATATGGCAGAATATAAACCCAATCATATAATCCTTTCTTGCTGTATTCTCCACAACTTTTTAAGGAGAAATTCTTTGAACTATGTTGCCTCAGTTGGACCTGAGGCCGGACTTATTACTGAACAAAACCTGACAGCGCCTGAAGCTCCATATAAAATACACAGACTACTTTGCGTGTAGGGGGGCTATTAATATGCCAGCAAATGTCTGAGATATTTTTTAAATGAATATATTTTTGAAACAGAACTAATATTTGCGTTGATTTACTGCTTGGGTTCCTTAGCTGTCTCCTAGGTTATCTAATGGTCTTTTTTTCAGCCATTTTCTTTCATAGTGCAAACAAAATTTCTTTGATACATTAGGTAACAACCTCTTCTTTAGTGAACTATTATGTTGTGGGTCTGCTGCACACACACACACACACACACACACCTTGTTTTTGTTGTTAATGTCTGTAATGCATTACTGAGAAAAATATTCATAATTTTCAGCACCACGAATGAAATTTGGGAAGTCATGAAAAATGGTGTGATTTTGGCAAAATATAAAGCACTGTGGGTTTTATTTACTAAAGGCAAATCTACTTTGCACTACAAGTGCACTGCAAAATTACACCTTGGGCAGCTTTGGTTTTGGTCTGATTGTATCCACACGCTGCTGCTCAGGTGTTCCTTTTTCTGGTATACCAGCGCATTGCTCCAAACCAAGATAGAAATTGATTCAACCCTGAAATTTATTCCATACAGGTAATTATTGCTGGATGGATACATTTTCTTCTCTCCTTTTAGCCATTTACACTAATCTCTGTATAAAAAAAATATATATTTTTCAGATATTCAGTATCAGAATTACCCCTCTCTACAAGCATTTCAGATGGTTATATTGCCAGATTGGTTGTCTCTTCTTTTCAATCAACTTTTTCTTTGTATCTTCCTATTTTTGCCATTCAAATTGTGGTGAGACTTGTTTATATTTTTTATTTTTAAGCGTCTGTTTCTATGTCCTTGTATTCCTTAACATCTGTTATCAATCTTTATGAATGCTTTTTGGTCTCTATAATGCCAAGCCAATATGTCCTCTTCACTATGATGCATTCAATGTATTAATTGAGTATGCATTTCATGAGATATTTTGTACTTTGTGTTTTCAGCATACTTAAGAGTCACACCATCAATCTCCTGAGGAAGCTCGAATGAGTGAAACATGTCGAGAGTGGTAGTGCGTGGTATACACTTGTTTGATTAACTTATCCGTTATTTTGGATGTATTCTTGTGTTTTGTTTTTTCTCATTTTTTTATTCTCTTGTAATAAAACGATCATACTTTTTACCTATGTTGGTGAGATTTTAATATTTGACACCTGAAAAGTCCAGAGGTTGGTTACCTCTTAGTCCTGCTCTTTTCTTGTATTGTTACATTTGGGATGTGGTGTCTTACAATTTGATCCCTTCATCTTGCTTTGTATTTTACATTGAAAGTTGATTTGCCTTTAGTAAATAACCCCCATTGTCACTGTAAACACCAACTTTTACTCCAAAAACTGTTTTTGAGCATTGAAAGAAGAAGCCACACATTGTTGAGTAGAAAACTTTTTACTCAAAGCACATTCATATGTGCATTTAGAAAAGGGTTTTTGAACAAACTAACATCTTTGGTGTATAACATTATTTTTTGTCACATTAATTAGAAATAGCCTTTTTTGGTTAAACAGTCATGTTTCAAAACATAACATACACAACTCAGGAACTTACAAAGTTCAACTTTGATAAAGTGAAGGCAATATCAGACATTAGTATGTCAAAACTATGTTGATATTGCCTTCATCAGATGGGGTGATGTTACCTCTGTAAAAGCCACATTTTGAAGATGCATACAAATTGGGAGTCAAACTGGGGATTTCCCTCCTGATCTCATGCCTAATGTCAACATGTGTTATCTCCCATCATGAAGGATCAATGGACGTGTTTTGGGGGTGCAACCCCTTCCTCTCAGCTACTTTAGCACCCACAAAACACGCACATTGCTATTCCCTGATGGCAGATAGCACATGTTGACACACTGTGTACATCTTCAAAATTTGGCTTTTAAAATACTTTTAAAACTTTTTTTAAAAGCAAAAATACATGATAAAAAAGGGTTACATTTTTGTGTGTTTTAGATTCTCCCTAAAACATCAATGATGTTCTTCATTTTTTGTTTAACATCATTGATGTTTTGCTTTAGATTTTATAAATCACGATTGCACCCCATTATCTCCCCGATGAGGATCTGGGCACTTTCACTTGTGAAATTACATTCTTCTTCCACAACAGCCACATCACCTAAAAAAAAAAAAAACACCATGTACTACAGTATAAATATGCAGCCATCCATCTATTACTGAATCTGTGGTCTCAGACACTCACCTGTTGTTGTGACAATTTTGGCAACTTCCAAAACGTCTCCATCCTCCTCCTTCTCTGCTTGTGTTTTGGTGACTTCCCCTTCTTTAGGAGGTGGGGGGTCCCTGGTGTACTCAGATGTCCAGAGTTTTTTCTCCCCTATTTGGATAAAAAAAGGTATACTTAGAACACAGATATTTGAGGCCAGAAATAGGAATATGAAACATTGCTTGGAAGTGTCGTACAATTGTGTGTTTTGGCAGAGTTCCAAGCTGAAGACATTTTTATTTCCTTTCTAAACCTGGAATACTTCCCTTTTTTGGATAAGTTTCACACATGGAGATAGAAAAGAAAAGAAAAATCGCGCTACAGAATATAAATCGGAAAATTCAAATCCCGTAAATGCTGCAGTTCTGTTATATACCAAAAATATATATATGTGAAAAAAACTAAACCAGAAAGAACTGCGCTCCCTTCAAACAGTGCTTGATACACACACCTCCCACGTGATACTAATGTCCCAACCAAGGAACTGTGTATATAAAGAATATAAAAATGAATGAATACAGTGCAAAGTGATTAAACAATCATAATAAATGTGACTACCAATAGCCCATAATACGAAATTTCAATTGTGAATTGAATATAAACCTGGATACATGTATATAAACTACTATTCCAATAATTAGAAAAAGAGCCTAAATACACATGTAAATAAACAATCAAAAGTGTCCTTAATAACAGTTAAATGTGTCCTTATGTGATAGTTCTCAAAACGAATCCAACTTATGAAGTCAATTATTTTCAGAAGCCAAACACCACGTGTTGATTATAGTGTCCAAAAAAATAATTCTTTGCTTCATATCCCCAAACCATGAAACATGCCACAGTGCACCACCACCAAAGGTCAAGATTGGCTCCTTACCAGATGTCAAAAGATAATTCGCATATCAAAGGATTAGGGATGAGCTTCATGTTCTAGTCGAACATACGTTCGACTCGAACATCGGCTGTTCGTCCGTTCGGCGAAGTCCGAACATTTTGGTCCGTTCGCAGCAAATTCGTGTGGCGCTCACGGCCCACAATGCACTGCGATGGCGCAGTGCATTGCTGGCTCATGATTGGCCAAGCATGCACTGTGACCCCACATGCTTGGCCAATCGCAGTGGCAGCAGCGAGGAGAGCCATGATTGGCCACAGGCAGGATGCCTGTGGCCAATCATAGCTCAGGCTGTGTAGTGCACGCCCCACACTATATAAGGCCGCCAGCGCGGCGGCCTTGTGTAGTGTGTTGGCGTCTGAAGCAGTGGGTGTTCTGTGTACCTTCAACACAGTACACACCGATCGTTTTTGGCCGATTTTCGATCTTGCTGTTGTGTAGTGGTTGTTGTCTGCGTGCCCTGACCACAGTATACACCGCTATATTCACCTCACCTATATAGCTAGTGATCTATCTTTTATAATAGAGCTTGCAGTCAGTAGTGTTAGGAGCTTGTGCGTGCTGTCTGCGTGCTCTGTACCCAGTACATACCGCTATATCCACCTACATAGCTCTTCTCTATTTGAGACCACTTGCCATCTGCAGGAGTTATTGGAAGTTGTGTGTGCCTCCAGCACAGCACAGTATACATCTGTATATACCCTTTTATCTCTGGTGTTCTATAATAAAGGCATCTGCAGGAGTTAGTGGGTTTTGTGTGCCTCTAGCACAATAAACACTACCCAACTGCTTTTTTACCCAACTCCCTTCAGGCCATTACCATGTCTGGAAGGCCAGCAAGGAGAGGCAGACAGGCGCTAGCCGATAAAAGAGGGCAAGCAGGCTCTGTGTCTAGAGACAACAGTGCTGGTCGTGGACGCGGTGCATTGTCATCAGCACGTGGCCATGGGACACGCTTGTCCTTCTTTTCGGCAGCTGGACATGTTGAGCCGCAACATGCCAACGACTTGGTAGAGTGGATGACCAAGCCCTCTTCATCCTCCTCATCCTCTCTCACCCAGTCTCAGGGTACTAGCAAAGCAGCTGCCAACGCATCGTCTTCCCTCCTCTCAATGTCATCATCAGTGACTCCTTCCCTAGACCCACCACGTCCTCCTGAGGAGTCTCCTGAACTCTTTGAGCACAGTGTTGGGTACATGCTCCAGGAGGATGCCCAGTGTTTTGTGGGCTCTGATGATGACACTCAGCTAGAGGAAGGCAGTAGCGTGAGCGCAGAGAGAGGGGATGCTCAAGAAGGACAGCAATCTGGCAGTCATGTTCCACAAGCTGCAGCATACTGCCAGGTTTGCTACAGTGATGAAGAGGGAGGGGATGATGAGGGCACTGACTCCACGTGGGTGCCTGGAAGGAGGAGGAGGAGGCACATGTCCAAGGAGGCAGGATGCCCTCCGGGGGCCAGCTTAGGGGCAGCACACCGACTGACTCACAACGCAGAGCTCCGCCTGTGCAGGGCGCTGCCTCTGCGCGTTATTCTAAAAGTTCTTTGGTGTGGGCCTTTTTTGAGAAGAGTGCATCAGATCGCACCGCTGCTATTTGCAACATATGTCTCAAGCATATCTCGCGTGGCCAAAACATCAGCCGCTTGGGCACCACATGCTTGACCAGACATATGTTGACCTGCCATGCAGCTCATCGGCAAGCGTACCTCAAAGACCCACACCAAAGAACAAAGCGGACCTCTCCTTGCTCCTCATCAGCTGGCATCTCCAACCCCACTAGACCTTCAGTCCTCTCTGAAACCTGCTCTCAGAGGAATGAAGGTGTAGAATTAGGTGTGTCACAGCCAAGTGCTTTCGGGAACTCTGCTAGCGGTACACCCACGTCCGATTATAGCAGGCAAATGTCCCTGCCCCAGCTGCTGGACCGGCGAAAGAAGTTCACTCCCAGCCATCCACATGCCCAGCGGTTGAATGCTAGCTTGGCTAAATTGCTAGCACTTCAACTGCTGCCTTTTCAGTTGGTAGACTCGGCCCCCTTCCGTGAGTGTGTACAATGTGCGGTTCCTCAGTGGCAGGTCCCCAAACACCTTTTTCTCACGGAAGGCGATTCCGGCTCTCTACCGGCATGTGGAAGGCAATGTCCTTGCCTTGCTGGACAGGGCGGTCAGCGGTAAGGTGCATATTACCGCTGACTCATGGTCCAGCAGGCATGGACAGGGACCTGTCAGGTTACAGGTTACCTGTCTTTCACGGCCCATTGGGTCACTCTTCTGGCAGCTGGGAAGGATGCAGGACAAGGTGCAGTAGTGTTGGAGGTTGTTCCGCCACCACGCCTCCAAAATGCTACTATTGGTTGTGACACACCTCTCTCCTCCACCCCCTCCTCTTCTTCTTCCTCCATGGCCTCTTCCAGTGCTCTGTCCTCAGAACCAGCGGTGCTTCGTAGGCATTCCAGGGGCTATGCAAGTACGCAGGCAAAACGATGCCATGCCGTGCTTGCGCTGGTTTGTTTGGGGGACAGGAGCCACACTGGGGCGGATGTTTTGTCAGCTCTGCAGGGGCAGGCCGAGAGGTGGTTGACGCCACGCCAGCTTAAGCCAGGAATGGTGGTTTGTGACAATGGCACCAACCTCCTCTCCGCCCTCCGACAGGGACAACTGACCCATGTGCCCTGTGTAGCTCACGTCCTTAACCTGGTGGTGCAGCGGTTCTTGGGCAGGTACCCCGGCTTACAGGATGTCCTGAAGCAGGCCAGGAAAGTCTGTGTGCATTTCCGCCGATCATTTAATGCCTGTGCTCGGCTGGCTGAGCTCCAAAAGGAGTTGAACCTGCCCAAGAACTGCCTTATATGTGACATGCCCACCAGATGGAACTCAATGTTGGCCATGCTGCAGCGGCTGCACACGCAGCAGAGGGCCATCAATGAGTACCTGTGCGATTACGGCACCAGGACAGGGTCAGGGGAGCTCGGTTTTTTCTCACCACGCCAGTGGGGCATGATCAGGGATGCATGCACTGTCCTGTCACCGTTTGAGGAGGCCACAAGGATGGTGAGCAGTGACAATGCATGCATCAGTGACACTGTACCTCTTGTCCACCTCTTGCAGCATACGCTGCGTGGAATAATGGACAGGGCACTTGAGGCAGAACAGAGGCAGGAAGAGGAGGACTTTCTTGCCTCTCAAGGCCCCCTTTATCCAGACAGTGTTCCTGCTGTGCCACCCATCACACAGGAAGAGGATGAGGAGGAGGAAGAGGAGGAGGAGGATGATTGTGTCAGCATGGAGGTGGAGGCTGGCACTCAGCATCAGCAGCAGCAGTAGCAGCAGTCTTGTAGGGATGATTTACAGTCCCAAGAAACACGTGGACTTGTACGTGGCTGGGAGGAGGTAGCTGCGGATCATGTTGTCCTTAGTGACCCAGAGGACTCCAGACCGAATGCCTCAGCTAACCTACGCTGCATGGCCTCCCTGATCCTGCAAAGCCTGCGGAAGGATTCTCGTATTCTTCGGATCAAGGAGAGGGACCATTACTGGCTGGCCACTCTCCTTGATCCACGGTACAAGGGTAAGGTTGCCAACCTTATCTTGCCATCGCAGAGGGAGCAGAGGATGAGACATCTCCGGGAGGCCTTGCAGAAAGGTCTGTGCAACGCGTTCCCAGAGACTGGGAGGTTACAAACTCCTGGTCCTGGACAACGTGTTGCTGAGGCATCGGTCAGAAGGAGCGGTGGAGAAGGTGGCCGTCTGACTGATGCTTTCAGACAATTTTTTAGTCCGCAGCCCCAAGGTATGATCGGTTCCAGCACCCATCGCCAGCGTCTGATTTACATGGTGCAGGAATACCTAGGGGCAAGGTCAGACTTGGACACCTTTCCCACCGAAAATCCTCTGGCTTACTGGGTCTTGAGGATGGATCACTGGCCAGAGCTTGCACAGTATGCAATTGAGCTACTGGCCTGTCCTGCATCCAACGTTCTTTCGGAACGCACCTTCAGTGCTGCTGGTGGCTTTGTTACCGATCACAGGGTGCGCCTGTCCACCGAATCAGTTGATCGACTGACCTTCATCAAGATGAATCAGTCTTGGATCACCCACAGCTACCAAGCACCTGAAGCTGATGTAACAGAATAATTTTTTTTGAAATATCACATCCCTTCAAGACTGCCTATGCTGATGCTGAGTGACTGTCCTGTTATGTTGATTGTCTATCCTCTTCCTCCTCCGCTGATATGTTGGAAGAACATTTCTGTTTCTGGGTGATGCCTAAGGCCCAATTTTTCTGGCGTTTAATTACAATTTTTGATGCAATGCTTTGCAGCAGGGCTAATTCCTGCAATAAAACTAGAGTATATGGAAGAGGTTGCAGTGTGGTGGCACCAGCACCAGTGCCTAAGGCCCAATTTTTCTGCCCCTGTTTAACAGGGGCGTTTAAAGCGGAGGGCCGGTTATAAAAAAAAAAAAGTCAGCAGCTGCAAACACTGCAGCTGCTGACTTAATAAACACACTCACCTGTCCAGGGCGCCCGCGATGTCGGCCGCCCGAGGCCGACCCGTCCCTCGGCTCTCGGGTCCCGGCGCCGCCATCCCTTGTAAGGGAAACAGGCAGCGGAGCCTTATGGCTTCACTGCCCGTTTCCTACTGCGCATGCGCGAGTCCCGCAGCTACTGCGCATGCGCGAGTCCCGCAGCGCTTTCTGAATGGGACGCGCTGTGTTCTGGAACACACAGTTCCCAGAACACAGCGCGACTCATTACCCAGAAGACGCCGCGACGAAGAGAGAAGACAGAAGATCTCCGCGGAGGAGGAAGAGGAAGATTAGGAGAAAGTGCCTAGCAACAGGCATTTTTTTTTTTTTAGATTTTTTGTAATTTTTAACATTTTTTGTTTTTCAGGGTGGCCCTCCCCTTTAAGTACAATTTTTGATGCAATGCTTTGCAGCAGGGCTAATTCCTGCAATAAAACTAGAGTATATGGGAAAGGTTGCAGTGTGGTGGCACCAGTACCAGTGCCTAAGGCCCAATTTTTCTGCCCCTGTTTAACAGGGGCGTTTAATTACAATTTTTGATGCAATGCTTTGCAGCAGGGCTAATTCCTGCAATAAAACTAGAGTATATGGCAGAGGTTGCAGTGTGGTGGCACCAGCACCAGTGCCTAAGGCCCAATTTTTCTGCCCCTGTTTAACAGGGACATGTAATTACAATTCTTGATATAATATTTCACAGGAGGGCCCCTTCCTGTGCCCACCCAGAGTAACGGTGAGAACTTATAGTGTTGTGGCACCAGCACCACAACCACCAAAGGTCAATTTTTCTACCACTCTTCAACAATGGCATGTAATTACAATTCTTGATATAATCGTTCACAGCAGGGCGCTCCAGCGCCCACCAAGAGTCACTTTGAGGGCTTACAATGTTGTGGCAAAACCAACACCTTGTTCCGCCATTTCTGCAGAGCATATAGGGCAGGCCCCTACTTTCAAACATCCAATTTACAAACATCTCCTACTTGCAAACGGAAGGAGACAACAGCAAGTGAGATGAAAAAAGATGGACGAAGAAAAAAATTATACAGGGGTGATAACCCTTCCCTATGTTTTCCAAAAAGCTTAAAAATAGTTTTTTTGACTGGAGCTACACTTTAAAAATGTACCAGTTGAAAATTACAAACAGATTCAACTTAACACAACAAACCTACACAGTCCCTGTCTTGTTTGCACCGCCTGTATACTGCTGTTCTGAGTATATAGGGCCTGGGGGCCACACGCATTTCCTTTTTTTAATATGAGTACAGGGTTCCCCTTAATATGCGTACAAGACCCAAATAGGCTGGTAATGGGCAGGGAGGGCTACCCATGCCATTTTTCTCAATGATTTTCAACCATATTGCAGGAACCAGATATAACATTAAAACCGCAAGCAGTTTTAAATGGTGTTATTTCCGTTTAATGTCATTTTGTGCAGGGACTGTTCTAAACACGGGAAACACGTGGCACTTCACAGGCATACTACAGACACCCCCCAGGCACCATATTTAAAGGAATATTTCACTTTTTTTTCACTTTAATCGTCATTAAAATCAGTGCTCCCGCCAAAACGGCCATTTTTAAAAACATTTTAGGCATTGACCCATGTCCCCTGGGGCAGGAGCCAGGTCCCCAAACCCTTTTTAGGACAGTATCTTGCATATTAGCCGTTAAAATTAGCAATTTTAATTTCGAACGTTCGAGTCCCATAGACTTCAATGGGGTTCTAAAGTTCGTTCGAATTTGGGGTCCGTTCGAAAGTTCTGGTGCGAACCGAACCGGGGGGTGTTCGGCTCATCCCTACAAAGGATCAGGCCAAGCTATATATACTCCTCAATCCTCCAAAACTCCACCCTCCTTCAGGGTCATGGTTCAAAAGGGCTCCAGTTTGTATAAATTATAGGATCCACCATAAAAGAGGGAGAAAAGGCGCTCCAATAGTGTAAAATTGCTTATTTAATAGAAATCAAAAACTAAAAAAACACACTTACAATCAAGCAGTGAGATATGGCATAAGTGGGAAGCGTCGGCCGTACGCAAATCTCCACAGGTCTATCCTTCTCCAGCTGGTACAGTTCACAAGGCAATAAACAGCATGTCACACCGCCCTGCTGTTTATTGCCTTGTGAACTGTACCTGCTGGAGAAGAAATAACATTATTTTTTGTCACATTAATTAGAAATAGCCTTTTTTGGTTAAACAGTCATGTTTCAAAACATAACATACACAACTCAGGAACTTACAAAGTTCAACTTTGATAAAGTGAAGGCAATATCAGACATTAGTATGTCAAAACTATGTTGATATTGCCTTCATCAGATGGGGTGATGTTACCTCTGTAAAAGCCACATTTTGAAGATGCATACAAATTGGGAGTCAAACTGGGGATTTCCCTCCTGATCCCATGCCTAATGTCAACATGTGTTATCTCCCATCATGAAGGATCAATGGACGTGTTTTGGGGGTGCAACCCCTTCCCCTAAAAAAATACACTTACAATCAAGCAGTGAGATATGGCATAACAAGTGGGAAGCGCCGGCCGTACGCAAATCTCCACAGGTCTATCCTTCTCCAGCTGGTACAGTTCACAAGGCAATAAACAGCATGTCACACCGCCCTGCTGTTTATTGCCTTGTGAACTGTACCAGCTGGAGAAGGATAGACCTGTGGAGATTTGCGTACGGCCGACGCTTCCCACTTGTTATGCCATATCTCACTGCTTGATTGTTAGTGTGTTTTTTTAGTTTTTGATTTCTATTAAATAAGCAATTTTACACGATTGGAGCGCCTTTTCTCCCTCTTTTATGGTGGATCCTATAATTTATACAAACTGGAGCCCTTTTGAACCATGAACCTGAAGGAGGGTGGAGTTTTGGAGGATTGAGGAGTATATATAGCTTGGCCTGATCCTTTGATATGCGAATTATCTTTTGACATCTGGTAAGGAGCCAATCTTGACCTTTGGTGGTGGTGCACTGTGGCATGGTTCACGGTTTGAGAATATGAAGCAAAGAATTATTTTTTTGGACACTATAATCAACACGTGGTGTTTGGCATCTGAAAATAATTGACTTCATAAGTTGGATTCGTTTTGAGAACTATCACATAAGGACACATTTAACTGTTATTAACCACTTCAGATCCGCGCTATTGCCAAATGACGGCATTAGCGCGGACCTACATTTCCGGGACTACGTCTATTGACGTCGTCCCGGTTACGAGCGGCCTGCGCGCCCCCTGAGGGGCGCGCGCGGCGCGCTCTGTGATCGGCGAGTCCGTGAGACTCGCCTGATCACCGATCCGTGTAAGGGGTCGATCCCGACCCCTTATCACGTGATCAGCTGTCAGCCAATGACAGCTGATCATGTGATAAAACGGAGCCGGTAATCGGCTAGTATTCCTCCTCGCGCTGACAGCGCGAGGAGAAAAAAAAAAAGCCGATCGCCGGCGGCCGTGTTCGGGACATCAGTCCCGATCACGGCCAGCAATTCAAGCGGACACCTGCCCCCTGCCAGTGCCCACCTGCCACCCGCAGTGCCATCCTGAAATAAAGTAAGTGCCCCCCTGTCAGTGCCACCCAGCAGTGCCCATAGTGCCCACAGTGCCACCCAGCAGTGCCCACAGTGCCACCCAGCAGTGCCCACAGTGCCACCCACAGTGCCACCCAGCAGTGCCACCCACAGTGCCACCCAAAATCTGCCTCAAAGGTGCTGCACCCCAGTGCCGCCCATCAGTGCCCAGCAGTGCCGCCCATCAGTGCCCAGCAGTGCCGCCCATCAGTGCCCAGCAGTGCCACCTATCAGAGCCACCTATCAGTGCCACCTATCAGTGCCCATCAGTCCCATCTATCTGTGGTACCTATCAGTGCCCATCCGTGCCACCCATCCGTGCCACTTATCCGTGCCACCCATCCGTGCCATCTTATCTGTGCCCATCTTTGCCCATCAGTGCAGCCTTATCTGTGCCCATCGGTGCCGCCTTATCTGTGCCTATTAGTGCCGCCTTAACTATGCCTATCAGTGCCCACCAGTGCAGCCTATCAGTGCCCACCAATGCAGCCCATCAGTGCCCACCAATGCAGCCCATCAGTGCCCACCAATGCAGCCTATCAGTGCCGCCTAATCAGCGCACTTCAATGAAGGAGAAAAATGACCCGTTTGCAAAATTTTATAACAAACTATTAAAACATGATTTTTATTTTATTTTTTTTGCATCTTTTTTTGTTTGTTTAGCAAAAAATAAAACTCCGAGCTGTAACTAAATACCACCAAAAGAAAGCTCTATTTGTGGGAAAAAAATGATAAAAATTTCATTTGGGTACAGTGTTGTATGACCGCGTAATTGTCACTCAAAGTGCATCAGCGCTGAAAGCTGAAAATTGGTCTGGGACTGAGGGGGGTTTAAGTGCCCAGTAAGCAAGTGGTTAAGGACACTTTTGATTGTTTATTTACATGTGTATTTAGGCTCTTTTTCTAATTATTGGAATAGTAGTTTATATACATGTATCCAGGTTTATATTCAATTCACAATTGAAATTTCGTATTATGGGCTATTGGTAGTCACATTTATTATGATTGTTTAATCACTTTGCACTGTATTCATTAATTTTTTATATTCTTTATATACACAGCTCCTCGGTTGGGACATTGGTATCACGTGGGAGGTGTGTGCATCAAGCACTCTTTGAAGGGAGCGCGGTTCTTTCTGGTTTAGTTTTTTTCACACATGGAGAGACCCCTAGTATCCACTGGAGCACCTGTGTGGGACACCCTAAAAAGTTTGTTCTGGTGTCCCACACTAGTGCCCCTGAGTCCAGATGTGTAAACAGCTGCTGAGTGTCCTCTCCTTACACTGAATCAAGTTTGCATTTCATTCTACTTACAAACCCATCTAGACAATAAACTTATTTTAATATAAATAGGACTTTAGGAATTCACTAATTGCTAATTTATTAAAGTGTTTTACATATCAATAGACAGTAATGGGCAAAAATGATTGTGACAAGAATGAAAAATTCTGGGGTCAGAATTAGTCTTTTCTATTTGTCAACATTCAATTTGCAACAGTCATGAGCTGAAAATTGCGTGTGATTGATGAACAAAAAACTAAAACGATGTCCTTTTTCATACACAGGAAAGCCTCAGCCAGGAGGAGGCTGTGGAATGTGGCAGCCAGGAGGTGGCTGTGGAATGTGGCAGCCAGGAGGTGGCGGGGCAAGTGTCAGCCAGGAGGTGGCTGGGCCCAGTAGCCTGACAGAATCACAGGTCCCTTCCCTATGCCTTCTACCAAAAAGGCCCAGGAAGGGGAGGAACGTAAAGGAGGCAGTGCTCAGGCTGATTGGGGAGGCTTCTGTGGCCCTTAGAACCACCCCCACTCTTCAAGAGGCCTTTGCCTCCATGGCTGCATGTAAACTACAGGACATGGAGGAGGGGCAATGCCTCTTGTGTGAGAAAATCATGTACCTCACACTAAATAAGGGTTTGAGGGGTGAAATCTCCAACAAAACACACCTGTGTGAGTTGGACCATCCTCCTCCTGCCACACCTCCAACACCACAGACACAGCCTGGATGTAAGCCTGGAAGGAAGAGTGTAAGGAAGACAAGAAAGTGATTGCCCGGGTTCAGTCTGGTCTGACAAAAGATGCAGGCTCTTATATGACCACAGCCTGGGGACCATGGGCGTCCGCAGCAGGGGGCAAGGGGGGTCAAGTGCCCCCCCCTGGAATCCCCAAGGTGTCTGCCGTAGCCGCCGCCATGCTGCATTTTTTTCACTTTTTTTCTTCATTTTTTTGTCTGCTAGCGGCTGCATCCTCCGCCTTCTCCGACTCCTATGGATCAGAGAGCTGGATGGCTCTGTGTACTGCTGCCACTCTGTAACACAGTCCTGCCCCCTCAGACCAGCTCGTATGATAGTAAAGAGAATCAACGTTCCCCCTATCGCATGAGCCGGTCTGGGGGGGCGGGGCCATGTTACAGAGTGGCCACAGTACACAGAGCCATCCAACACTATGATCAAGAGAAGGAGATGCTGCAGGTACTGCCCGCCCTATGTGCCACAGTGCCTGGATAAGAGGATGGTGGGGGGGGGGGGGCTGCCAATTCTCCTATCCAACTTATTTTACTGTCCCCAGTTCACCTTGTGCTCCCTGCCCCCCCCCCCAGTGCTCTCCTCCACCACACTCTCCTGCCCCCCCATTGCTCTTCTCCACCCCCACACTGTCCTGCCCCCCCAGTGCTCTCCTCCACCAACACACTCTCCTGCCCCCCCCCCCCAGTGCTCTCCTCCACCACCACACTCTCCTGCCCCCCCAGTGCTCTCCTCCACCACCACACTCTCCTGCCCCCCCTCTCTCTTCCACCTCACTCTCCTGCCCCCCCAGTGCTCTCCTCCACCACCACACTCTCCTGCCCCCCCCAGTGCTCTCCTCCACCACCACACTCTCCTGCCCCCCCAGTGCTCTCCTCCACCAGCACACTCTCCTGCCCCCCCCAGTGCTCTCCTCCACCACCACACTCTCCTGCCCCCCCAGTGCTCTCCTCTACCACCACACTCGTCTGCCCCCCCCCCCCAGTGCTCTCCTCCACCACCACACTCTCCTGCCCCCCCAGTGCTCTCCTCCTCCACCACACTCTCCTGCCACCCCCCAGTGCTCTCCTCCACCACCACACTCTCATGCCCCCCCCCAGTGCTCTCCTTCACCACCACACTCTCCTGCCCCCCAGTGCTCTCCTCCACCACCACACTCTCCTGCCCCCCCCTCTCTCCTCCACCACACTCTCCTGCCCCCTCACAGTTTTCTCCTCCCCTGTTCTTGCTGCCCCCCAACTCTCCAGCTCTCCCCATCCTTCTCTAGCCACCATCCCAGTGCTCCCCCCTGTCCCCCCCAGTGCTCTCCCACCCTGTTTCCCCCCACCCAGTGCTCTCCACTCCCCCCAGTGCTCCTCCCGTTCTCCCCTCCCCACAGTGCTCTCCGCTCTCCCCAGTCCTCTCCCCTCCGTGCTCTCCCCCCTGTTCTCCCCCCGTGCTCTCCCCCCTGTTATTTCCTCCCCTCTTCTTTCCACTCCCCCCAGTGCTTCCCCCCCAGTGCTCTTCAGCTCTCCCCATCACTCTCCAGCCCCCACCCCAGTGCTCTCTAGTCCCCCATTCTCCCCACCCCTGTTCTTTCTGCCCCCCTGGTGCTCTCCACCCCTGTTCTTTTTGGCTCCCCCCAGCACTCTCCACTCCCCACCCCTGTACTCTCCACTCCCCCTGCATTCTGCCCCCACCCATGTGCTCTCCAACCCTACCAGTGCTCTCCACCCCCATAGTGCCCTCCAGTCCCCAGTGCTTTCCACCACTGTTCTTTCTGGCCCCCACTGGTGCTCCCCACTCCCCCCTGCTCTTTGTACCCCCCAGTACTCTCCAGCCCCATGCTCTCCACCCCTGTTTTTCTGCTCCCCCAGTGCTCTTCACCGCACCACACTCTCCTGCCCCACCCTGTGCTCTCCTCCACCACCACACTCTCCTGCCCCCCCTGCTCTCCAGCTCTCCCCATCCTTCTCTAGCCACCATCCCAGTGCTCTCCCCCCGTTCCCCCCCCAGTGCTCTCCCCCTTGTCCCCCCCAGTGCTCTGCCCCGTCCCCCCAGTGCTCTCCCCCCTGTCCCCCCCACAGTGCTCTCCACTCCCCACAGTGCTCTCCCCCCACAGTGCTCTCCACTCCCCCCAGTCCTCTCCCCTCCGTGCTCTCCCACCGTTCTCCTCCCCAGTGCTCTCCCCCCAGTGCTCTCCCCCTGTTATCCCTCCAGTGCTCTCTCCCCTGTTCTTTCCCCCCCAGTGCTCTCCACTCCCTCCAGTTCTCTCCCCCCCCCAGTGCTCTCCCCCCGTTCTCCCCCCCCCAGTGCTCTGCCCCCTGTTTTCCCCCCCCCCTGTGCTCTCCACTCCCCCCGTGCTCTCCCCCTGTTCTTTCCCCCCCCCCCAGTGCTCTTCAGCTCTCCCCATCACTCTCCAGCCCCCACCCCAGTGCTCTCCAGCCCCCCATTCTCCCCACCCCTGTCATTTCTGCCCCCCTAGTGCTCTCCAGCCCCCCCAGTGCTCTCTACCCTCCGTGCTCTCCACCCCGGCATTTTGCCCCCACCCATGTGCTCTCCAACCCTACCAGTGCTCTTCACCCCCCATAGTGCTCTCCAGTCCCCCGTGCTTCCCACCCCTGTTCCTTCTGGCCCCCACTGGTGCTCTCCACTCCTCCCTGCTCTTTGTACCCCCCCAGTACTCTCCAGCCCCCATGCTCTCCCCCCCTGTTTTTCTGCCCCCCCAGTGCTCTTCACCGTCCCACACTCTTAGCCCCCCCAGTGCTCTCAGCCTACCGTGCTCTCTACCCCTGTTCTTATTGCCCCCCTAGCGCTCTCTGCTCCCCACCCCTGTGATCTCCACTCCCCCTTGCTCTTTGCCCCCACCCATGTGTTCTCCAACCCCACCAGTACTCTCTACTCTCTAGTACGCACCCCCTTCTCTCCAACTGCCACCCAGTGCTCTCCACTTCCCCAGGACCAGAGGAAAGGCTGACTGGGGCCGGAAAATGAGGATGGCTGAAGGTGCAGGTGGCCAGGGACCACTCCATCTCACAGCAGACAGATCCTCTGGAAAGAGCACATCCCCTTCCAAAACGAGAACCGACCCTGCCTGCTGCTGCCCATCATGGATATCCTGCTGGCATGCAAGGTACCGTACCAAGCATCAACAACACACCTTCCCACAGGCAGGGACTGCAGACTGGGACACGGGGCACAGGAGGAGCTGCAATGATGGGCACAGTAAAGCTGCATTTGGTGGGCACAGTGAGGTTGCATTTGGTGGGCACAGTGAGGCTGCATTTGGTGGGCACAGTGAGGCTGCATTGGTGGGCACAGTGAGGCTGCATTTGATGGGCACTGGTGAGGCTGCATTGAGTTCTTGCATCAAGTCTGCAGTCTCTTTCCATCTCCTGTAGCATGTCTGCAGTCTCTGAGGGAGTCTGGAAAGGAGTCAAGAGTGGGAGCACCGCTGGGATGGGGGTCATGGGAAAAGTCAGACTTGTGTGGACTGTGGACAGGAGACTATAGGATAAAACCAGAGCCACCAAGCTGGAGCCGACTGACTGAGCCCTGCACAGTGCACCTGAGAGGAGGTCAGTGAAAGCACCGCCTTATATTAGTAACCCACCCCCCTTACCTTTGAGTATTCTTTCTGCAGAAGGTGGTCCCCCCTATGTTCCTGGGGTCCCCCTTGATGATTGATCACTTACCACTATTAACTGGTAAAATGGTTTTCCCTTTCATGAATAAGAAAATAATGACGTTATGCTATTGGGCTGGTATAATAATGCTGTGAGGCTGGTATGACATTTTTTTCAGGGCTGGTTTTTGAAAGCATGGGTGTCCACAAGGTTACTCAGGTGGCTGCGTACCATGCCCATATAACCTAGAGAATGTACTTCTTTTTACATTGCAATACATCTGTTTTTGCCATATTTTTATCTTGATGAAAACAGCCTATACAGTGACAGTATGAGATCAAAATATGGCCACAACAGATGTATTGCAATGTAAAAAGATGTACATTCTCTAGGCTATATGGGCATGGAACAAAGCCGCCAGAGTAACTTCCAATACAAAGTGAAGATGAATTATCTGTTATATAACACATATGTATTACCAGTGGAAAGATTTTCATGAGATTGTCGAAAAGGGACGGAGCATGAGTGGCCTTAAAATGATGCCCTCCCTGGAAAAAGTTCTGCGGACGCCCATGCTGGGGACATATATGTCATCTGCTGCTGTTCCTGATCTCTTGGACTTCTGGACCAGATTGTACTCCCTTATAGTGATGGACGAACTTCCGACGGGACGTTTCGCAAACGCGGACCGCAAACGCGGCCGATAGTTTGCGAACCGTAACGTTCGCGGCGGGCCCCATTGACTTCAATGGGAGGCGAACTTTGCAAACCTACAGGTCAAATTTGCAGCCACAAAATAATTACTAGCTGTGCAAACATAGTCCCACCACATGGCCAATGACATAACACATGTATGAGGTGAATCTGGGATCGACAACTACAAGCGTTCTTTTTTCATATGTGAAATTGTGACAATTCAGGACTGTGGAGCGCATAAAGGCAATGGAGGAGAGGGAAGGTCAGGGTAGGCAAAGAAGAGGGTGCAGGAGATGATCACCAGCAGCGTTACATACAGCAATGACACCTGCACCGTGATAGAGTGATCTGACACCAGCACCGTGATAGAGAGCACTGACATCAGCAGCGTGACATAAAGCACTGACACCAGCACCGTGATATACAGCACTGACACCAGCACCGTGATATACAGCACTGACATCAGCAGCGTGACATACAGCAATGACACCTGCACCGTGATAGAGTGAAGAGTGATCTGACACCAGCACCGTGATAGAGAGCACTGACATCAGCAGCGTGACATACAGCAATGACACCTGCACCGTGATAGAGTGATCTGACACCAGCACCGTGATAGAGAGCACTGACATCAGCAACGTGACATACAGTAATGACACCTGCACCGTGATAGAGTGATCTGACACCAGCACCGTGATATACAGCACTGACATCAGCAGCGTGACATACAGCAATGATACCTGCACCGTTATAGAGTGATCTGACACCAGCACCGTGATAGAGAGCACTGACATCAGCAGCGTGACATAAAGCACTGACACCAGCACCGTGATATACAGCACTGACATCAGCAGCGTGACATACAGCAATGACACCTGCACCGTGATAGAGTGATCTGACACCAGCACCGTGATATACAGCACTGACATCAGCAGCGTGACATACAGCAATGACACCTGCACCGTGATAGAGTGATCTGACACCAGCACCGTGATAGAGAGCACTGACATCAGCAGCGTGACATAAAGCACTGACACCAGCATTGTGATATACAGCACTGACACCAGCACCGTGATAGAGAGCACTGACATCAGCAGCGTGACATACAGCAATGACACCTGCACCGTGATAGAGTGATCTGACACCAGCACCGTGATATACAGCACTGACATCAGCAGCGTGACATACAGCAATGACACCTGCACAGTGATAGAGTGATCTGACACCAGCACCGTGATAGAGAGCACTGACATCAGCAGCGGGACATAAAGCACTGACACCAGCACCGTGATATACAGCACTGACACCAGCACCGTGATAGAGAGCACTGACATCAGCAGCGTGACATACAGCAATGACACCTGCACCGTGATAGAGTGATCTGACACCAGCACCATGATAGAGAGCACTGACATCAGCAGCGTGACATACAGCAATGACACCTGCACCGTGATAGAGTGATCTGACACCAGCACCGTGATATACAGCACTGACATCAGTAGCGTGACATACAGCAATGACACCTGCACTGTGATATACAGCACTGCCACCAGCACCGTGATAGAGAGCACTGACATCAGCAGCGTGACATAAAGCACTGACACCAGCACCGTGATATACAGCACTGACACCAGCACCGTGATAGAGAGCACTGACATCAGCAGCGTGACATAAAGCACTGACACCAGCACCATGATATACAGCACTGACACCTGCACCGTAAGCAGCCCCAGGAGGAAGTCAGCATAGCACAGGGATGGTGGGAGCCCCTCCTAATGAGCATAGCACAGGGATGGTGGGAGCCCCTCATAATATGCACAGCAGAGGTACAGCCCCCAGGAGGAAGTCAGCACAGCACAGGGATGGTGGGAGCCCCTCATAATGAACATAGCACAGGGATGGTGGAAGACCCTCATAATATGCACAGCAGAGGTACAGCCCCAGGAGGAAGTCAGCACAGCACAGGGATGGTGGGAGCCCCTCATAATATGCACAGCAGAAGTACAGCTCCAGGAGGAAGTCAACACAGCACAGGAATGGTGGGAGCCCCTCATAATAAGCAGCCCCAGGAGGAAGTCAGCACAGCACAGGGATGGTGGGAGCCCCTCATAATAAGCAGCCCCCAGTAGAAATATGACACCGCTCAACCTCTTCAAACAGGAGGGTTACGGGCATATAGTACGGTGTGCTTTTTTTGGACAAGGAAGTGAGCCAAATGAAGAAAGAAGGTCTGTGTGCTCGATAAAAAAAATCATTTATAGACATATACATGGTATACTGGTCACATGTGTTGAATTCTTCCGAGATCCATGCCTCATTTATTTTTAGAAATGTGAGGTAGGTAACACTGTCGTGAGCTAGGCGAGTACGCTTATCGGTCACGATCCCCCCTGCTGCGCTGAACGTCCTTTCAGGCAGGACACTGGACGAGGGGCAAGCCAACAGTTCGATTGCAAATTGGGCAAGCTCTGGCCAGAGGTCAAGCCTGCCCACCCAGTAGTCCAGGGGTTCATCACTGCTCAGAGCGTCCACATCGGCCGTTAACCCGATGTAGTCGGACACCTGACGGTCTAGGCGTTCCCTGATGCTGGATCCGGATGACACCTGTCGATGGGCCGGCTAAAAGAATGACCTCATATCTGAAGTCACCAACACATCTTCAAACCGGCCTCTTCTTGCAGGCACTGTTGGATTGGTACCCGCAACTCCTTCTCTGGGAGTGGGAATTGCTCCTCTGCCAGTGCACGCAAAAGCAGAATGCAGCATTTCTCGAAGAAAGGCCTGGAAGTGCTCCATTCTGACAGCCTTCTCTGGCGGCGGTAACATTTCCGCCATTTTGTGTTTGTACCGGGGGTCTAAGTACGTTGCCACCCAGTACTGGTCCTTGACCCTTATGCTTTTTATACGGGGGTCCCTATTAAAACACTGGAGCATGAAGGCCCCCATTTGCAATAAACTGGAAGCGGTGTGGTGGCCTGGCTTCTGCTCATCATCCAGGATAATGTCGTCCTCTTCATTCTCCTCTCCCCATCCACGCACAACAACAGGGATCCCAGAAAGGTTTAAAGCATGCTCTTCTTGCTCCTCCTCATCCGCCCCGGCACCATCCTCCTCTGACTCCTCTTCAGACACCTGTTGTTCACTTGTCTCAGATAGAGTAGCCCCCCCTGGGAATTCATCCAGCATTGCAACTTCCTCATCTTCCCGCTCCTGCTCCTCCACAGCTTGATCAATGACACAACGCAATGCACGCTCCATAAAGAAGGCATAAGGTACCATGTCACTGATGGCGCCATGGCTGCGACTGACCAGTTTGGTGATCTCCTCAAATGGGCGCAGAAGTCTGCATGTGTCGCGCATGAGCAGCCACTGGCGCGGTGAAAAAACCCCAGCTCCCCAGAACCTGTTCTACCGCAGAGTTCATACAGGTAGACGTTAACTGCATGTTTCTGCTGGAGCAGCCTATCAAGCATATAGAAGGTTGAGTTCCATCGCGTCGAGCAATCGCAAATAAGACGTCTGACCGGCAGATTGTGTTGCCGCTGAATGTCAGCAAGGTGAGCCATGGCCGTGTAAGATCTTCTGAAATGGGCTGAGATTTTCCTTGCCTGCCGCAAGATGTCCTGGACCCCAGGGTATTTGACAACGAATCGCTGCACGACCAAGTTTAAGACGTGTGCCATGCATGGCACGTGCATAATTTTGCCCTCTTTCAATGCGCTAAGCAGATTGGCACCGTTGTCACACACCACTTTACCAACTGTCAAATTGAGCGGTGTTAGCCACGGATCTGCCTGTGAACGCAAAGTTGAAAGGAGTGCCGGGCCAGTGTGGCTTTTGGCTTCCAGGCACAACAGACGCAGCGCGGCATGGCAACGTCTAACCTGGCATGTCGACTAGGTTATGGGGAGCTTGGGTGGCGCAGCGGAAGAGACGCTAGCAGCGGAAAAGGAGGAGTCAGTCGAGGAGGAGAGGGAGGAGGATGGAGTAGGAGGAGGAGGAGAAGAAGAGCCATGCCTGCATGCAATCCGTGGCGGTAAAACCAAATCTACACGGGTGCCACGGGTTACATGCTTAACGGCCGTCAGAAGGTTCACCCAGTGGGCAGTAAAAGTGATATACCTTCCCTGCCCGTGTTTGCTAGACCACGTGTCTGTGGTCAGATGTATCTTGGCACCGACACTGTGTGCCAAAGATACATTCACTTGCCGCTGAACATGGCCATATAGCTCTGGGATGTCCTTCTCTGAGAAATACTTCTTTCCTGGGACCTTCCATTGTGGTGTTCCAATGGCCACAAATTTGCAAAAGGCCTCCGAGTCCACCAGTTTATATGGCAGTAGTTGGCGGCTATGAGTTCTGACAAGCCAGCCGTCAACCGTTGTCCGGCGTCATCATTTTTTTACACTCGAACATTAGGCCCACGGAAGCCTGCCTTTTTGCAGAAAAACGTGAGCTTGGCGTGATGGAAGGTGGAGTGGAGGACAATTGTGAGGAGAGAGGAGAAGGAGAAGTAGAAGACAAGGCTGGACGGTGAGAGCGTGGAGTGTGGCTTTGTGTGTTTTCCGTTGCTCCCACTGGGCTCGGTGATGGCTGCTCATGTGCCTTCTTAAGGCGGTTGTCCCTAGGTGAGTGTATGGCTTACCGCGAATAATGCGGTGACTGCAAAGATTGCAGATGGCAACACTATTGTCAGCAGCGGACACGTTAAAAAAAGCCCACACAGCGGAGCCATGTGCCGGCGTCCTGGGAGCGCCAGATGTGACCGTACATGGTCGATGCCTCGCTCCTGATACATTAGCAGTCTGCTTTGTCCCTCCTGTGCAATGTAAGTTGTTCCTGCTTCTCCTCCCTATCTGCTGGTCCATATCTCCTTCTGAACTCCCCTCCTCTTCCTCTCTTGTGGGCAGCGTCCTGTCCCTCTCTCTACACTGACAAAAGACAGGCTGCTGCAACAATCACTAGCACAGCAGTGCCTCAAACCTATATCCTGAACACCTAACACCTATACCAGTCCTGAAAATAACTTGTGTGGACCTAATAGCTAGCGATTTGGGTCACTGCAGTCTCTCCCTTCTCCACACAGCAACCTCTCCCTATAGTGACATACGAAAGAATGTAAAATGGCCGCCGGATCGGGTCTATTTATAAGTTAGGGGGAATGTCCAAGTGTCCATGTGCTGTAATGTCTCAATTGGCCTGTCCTGTACCCCATGATGGATGTGTCATCATAGGTCAAAGTTCTTTTACACTGTAAACAGCAGTTCTTTTACACTGTAAATAGTCCGCCGTTCGGGCGGACCGCGAACAGCCGAAATTCGCCGGGCGAACCGTTCGGCCATCCCTACCTACCATCCTTTTTTCCGGACCCACAGTCCGCAGAAGAAGAATCTTTGCACACTTTGGATGTGGTAAGGGCAATCAGTATCTATCTTCAGGCAACTGCTCAGATAAGGAAAACTGATTGCTTATTTATTTTGCCGGAAAGCCCTAGGAAGGGCCAGGCGTTATCAAAATCCACTCTCTCAAGGTGGATTAGACAGATTATTTCTCAGGCCTATAGTGTTAAAGGGAAGATCCCTCCTTTTCAAGTGAAAGCGCACTCAACTAGGGCTGTAAGTGCTTTTTGGGCAGTGCATCACCAGGCCTCCCTGGCTCAGATCTGTAAGGCTGCAACTTGGTCATCAGTCCACACATTCACCAGATTCTATCAGGTGGATGTCAGAGGGCAAGAGGATATCGCCTTTGGGCGCAGTGTACTGCAGGCTGCAGTTTAGGTCCTCCGGTCCATGGCGGACTATAATTATGATCTGTGTCTCCCTCCCCTTAATCTGAGCATTGTTTTGGGACATCCCACTATGTAATGAAGCTCCTGTGTCCCGTGATGTATGATCAAGAAAATAGGATTTTTATATGCAGCTTACCTGTAAAATCCTTTTCTTGAGAGTACATCACGGGACACAGAGCTCCCGCCCCTCTTGGGTTTTACGTGGTTTCCTATTGCTTTGCTACAAAACTGAGGTGCCTCCCGTATGGGAGGGGTTATATAGGGGAGGAATTCTCCTTAATTGGGGGTGGTTAACCAGTGTCCAATCACCAGAGGTGCCTATATAACCCACTATGTAATGAAGCTCCTGTGTCCCGTGATGTACTCTCAAGAAAAGGATTTTACAGGTAAGCTGTATATAAAAATCCTATTTTCACAATGGTATACCACTCTGGATAAAGTGAAGAAATTGTACCCTACGTCCTCAGACCTGTGCTGGAGATGTGGAGAGGCTAAAAGGGACATGCTGCATATTTGGGGGAATTGCTCCCAGATATCCGCTTACTGGGGGAAGATATGCAAACTAATTTTAAACATCACGAAGTCCAAAATTTAGCTCACCCCAGCTTGTTGTCTTTTACATATATCCAACCTCTCTCTTGGAAGATACAAAAAATCTCTGACAAAACATATCCTTATCGCTGCAAAGGCCTTGATCCCTAGATACTGGAAACTAACAACAATCCTGACTATTAGAGAGTGGGTGCGTACAGCAAATCACTTATTTAATCTGGAAGAAACACTTGCGATAGCCAATGAAACATCAGATAAATGTCATAAATAGTGATGGACGAACGTTTCGCCCGGCGGTCGTTTCGCGGCGAATTTCCGACATTCGCGGTCCGCACGTTCGAACGCCTTTTTCCGTCGTTCGCCGCGGCGGACTTACGTGTTTAATGTATACAAGAACTTTAACCTTTGGTGACACGTTTATCATGTGATACAGGACAGCCAATTGAGACATGACAGCACATGGACACTTGGACATTCCCCCTAACCTATAAATACACCCGATCCGGTGGCCATTTTACATTCTTTCTTCTGTTACGATAGGGACAGGTTCCTGTGTGGAGTAGGGAGAGATAAACCACTAGCTATTTGGTACACAAAAGTTCTTTTCAGGACTGGTATAGGTGTTAGGTGTTGATAGGTTTGCTGTGCTGCTGATTCTTGCAGCAGCCTGAGTGTCTTTTGTTAGTTTAGAGAAAGGGAAAGGACGGTGTATGCTACAGGGACAGCCAGATTAGTCTTTCATCATCATCATCATCATCATCATCATTAGCTGTTACTATCAAGGTCCACAAAAGAGCTGTTCCAGTAACCACTAATCGTTCTCTTTTTTTGCCAATTTGTATAGGGACAGGAAGGAAGCAGTGTTGTCAGGCAGTGAGGGTAATTTTAAAGACTTGCTGTTATTATTAGTTCCACAAAGGTTCTTTTCAGGACTGGTATCAGTGGTACAGTAATAGGCTTGTACATGTATAATATTCTTTCTTCCAAATATAGAAAGGATATTATACTTGACTGCTGCCCTTCTGCTGCAGTCTGCTAAACATTCACAACTCACTTGTTCCACAAAAGTTCTTATAAGGACTGGTAACTTGGTATAGGGTGCTACGGTACATAGGCTTGAGTGCGGTACAGTCTGCTGTTCTGTAAGGACCGCTATCGGTCCACAATAGATAGGGTTGACGTGCACCACTGCTGACCGCTGCCCTATACTGCAGCAGTCCTTCAGCGGTATAGGGACTGACGTACAGTCTGCTAATCACTAACACACAACCTGCTTGTTCCACAAAAGTTCTTATAAGGACTGGTAACTTGGTATAGGGTGCTACGGTACATAGGCTTGAGTGCGGTACAGTCTGCTGTTCTGTAAGGACCGCTATCGGTCCACAATAGATAGGGTTGACGTGCACCACTGCTGACCGCTGCCCTATACTGCAGCAGTCCTTCAGCGGTATAGGGACTGACGTACAGTCTGCTAAACACTAATACACAACCTGCTTGGTCCACAAAAGTTCTTATAAGGACTGGTAACTTGGTATAGGGTGCTACGGTACATAGGCTTGAGTGCGGTACAGTCTGCTGTTCTGTAAGGACCGCTATCGGTCCACAATAGATAGGGTTGACGTGCACCACTGCTGACCGCTGCCCTATACTGCAGCAGTCCTTCAGCGGTATAGGGACTGACGTACAGTCTGCTAAACACTAATACACAACCTGCTTGGTCCACAAAAGTTCTTATAAGGACTGGTAACTTGGTATAGGGTGCTACGGTACATAGGCTTGAGTGCGGTACAGTCTGCTGTTCTGTAAGGACCGCTATCGGTCCACAATAGATAGGGTTGACGTGCACCACTGCTGACCGCTGCCCTATACTGCAGCAGTCCTTCAGCGGTATAGGGACTGACGTACAGTCTGCTAAACACTAATACACAACCTGCTTGGTCCACAAAAGTTCTTATAAGGACTGGTAACTTGGTATAGGGTGCTACGGTACATAGGCTTGAGTGCGGTACAGTCTGCTGTTCTGTAAGGACCGCTATAGGTCCACAATAGATAGGGTTGACGTGCACCACTGCTGACCGCTGCCCTATACTGCAGCAGTCCTTCAGCGGTATAGGGACTGACGTACAGTCTGCTCACTTCCTTGACCCAAAAAAGCACACCGTACTATATGCCCCTACCCTCCTCTTTGAAGAGGTTGAGCGGTGTCATATTTCTACTGGGGCTGCTTATGATATCCCTGTGCTGTGCTGACTTCCTCCTGGGGGTTCTTATTATGAAGGGATCACACTATCCCTGTGCTGTGCTGACTTCCTCCTGGGGGTTCTTATTATGAGGGGATCACACCATCCCTGTGCTGTGCTGACTTCCTCCTGGGGCTGCTTACGGTGCTGCTGTCAGTGCTGTATGTCACGGTGCTGCTGTCAGCGCTGTATGTCACGGTGCTGCTGTCAGCGCTGTATGTCACGGTGCTGCTGTCAGCGCTGTATGTCACGGTGCTGCTGTCAGCGCTGTATGTCACGGTGCTGCTGTCAGCGCTGTATGTCACGGTGCTGCTGTCAGCGCTGTATGTCACGGTGCTGCTGTCAGTGCTCTGTATTACGGTGCTGCTGTCAGATGCCTCTATCACGGTGCATGTGTCATTCCGGTATGTCACGCTGCTGGTGATCATCTCCTGCACCCTCTTCTTTGCCTACCCTGGTCCCTGACCTTCCCTCTCCTCCATTGCCTTCATTAGCTCCATAGTCCTGAATTGTTAGAACAATTTCCCAAATAAAATAAAAATGCTTGTAGTTATCGATCCCAAATTCACCTCATACATGTATTATGTCATTGTCCAGATGGTGGGACTACGTTTTACCCCCTAATAATTACCACGTGGCCGCAAATTCGACATGAAGGTTTGCAAAGTTCGCCTCCCATTGAAGTCAATGGGGCCCGCGGCGAACGTTCGGTTTCGCGAACGTTTGGGTCCGTTCGCATTTCGCTTTCGCGAAACGTCCCGTCGGAAGTTCGTCCATCACTAGTCATAAAACATGGTCCTCTTGGGTACAGTTTAAATAATCTGATACCTTTGAAAGAATGACTGCGGGCTGAGTGGGCCACTGGTCCTGGGTGGACCAAATATCACCAGTTCTGTTAAATCCTGATAGGGCTCCAATGAGATTAAATAGACAACCCTCATTGATGGGGTACCTCCTATTCTACACTCATTGGTCTCTTTCTTTTCCTCTACTACCTTCTTTCTCCCCACTCCCTCTTGAGGAACCCTTCTACCCTTCCTTCTTATTCTAGTGGCTAACATGGGTCCAATTTTATCTCTTTGATGATAGAATTTAGCCCCACCCCATCTAATACTCTTTTCGGCCTTGGCTGTGAGAGCCAGGTTGAGGGAGAGATGAGCTGCATCCAGTTTAGCCAAGGGAACCATTTTGGGGTCTTGTTGGGCAGACGACACAATTGTGTAAATTCCTTCTCGAGTGAAAAAAAACTTTGAAATAATTCACAGTTTATATCCAAAGGCAAAAAAGGTGCAAGTGTTGAGGGCTCTTCACCCTTATAAATGATGTACTCCACCGCCACACAGGTGCTCCACTACCAGCTAAAATGCTTGCTCACTAGGGATGAGCCTGATGTTCGAGTCGAACATAAGTTTGACTCGAACAGCGGGTGTTCACCCTTTTGCTGAATACCGTAAATTATGGGGCGTTTGCAAGAAATTTGAGCGCCCGCGGAATGCCCCATAATGAACGGCGAGACCGCCAATGCACTGCGAGATCGCAGTACATTGATGGCTGCTGGTTGGCCAAAGCATGCACCTGACCTGCATTCTTTGGCCAATCACAGCGCACTCTGCTGTGAGACCCATGATTGGCCAAAGGCAGGGTGCCTTTAGCCAATCATGGCTCAGAGGACTGAGTCCAAGCCCCCCACTATGTAAGGCTGCTTACATGGCAGCCGTACATAGTTTTATGAATGAGAGCAGCAAAGTGACATTTGTAAAGGAAACATTTTTATTTAAAACTGCTCGTGGCTGTATTGTATTGCCGTATCCCAGCAATATACATACAAATCATTGAAAAAAAGGCATGGGTTCCCCCTCCAGTCCATTACCAGGTCCTTTGGGTCAGATAAGGATATTAAGGGGAACCCTGCACCAAAATTGAAAAAAATAAATTGCATCGGGGTCCCCCCAAAATCCATACTAGACCCTTTAGGTCTGGTATGGATTTTAAGGGGAACCCCACGCCAAAATGTAAAAAAAGGCCTAGGGGTCCCCCCAAAATCCATACCAGGCCCTCCAGGTCTGGTATGGATTTTAAGGGGAACCCTGTGCCAATTTTTTTTTAAATGGCGTGGGGACCCCCCAAAATCCAAACCAGTCCCTTATCTGAGCATGCAACCTGGCAGGCCACAGGAAAAGTGGGGGGGACAAGAGAGTGACCCCCCTCTTGAACTGTACCAGGCCACATGCCCTTAACATGGGGAGGGTGTTTTGGGGTCCCCTCCAAAACACCTTGTCCCCATTTTGATGGAGACAAGGGCCTCTTCCTCATAATCCTTGCCCGGTGGTTGTTGGGAACTGCAGCCTGGGGACTTATCAGAATCTGGAAGCCCCTTTTAAGAATCTGGAAGCCCCCCTATGTGAATGGGTATCAGGTACATTGTTCCCCTACACATTCACCATAAAAAGTGTCAAAATGGTAAAAATTACAGGAGACAGTTTAAGACAAGTCCTTTATTTAAAAAAATAAAATAAAGTGTCCCGCCATGTAACTCCATCTTGGATGGCAGCACTGATGACCCGAGAAAAACTCTGCCTTGATGGGAGGTGTGCCGTGACTGTAGGCTTTTTGCAATGACAGCTGTTATATAGTTGAAGGCGGGGCCACCTGTTTACATCACCGGATTTTTTGCATCACAAATCCTTCCTAGGTTTTGTAATATATAGTAACTTCCATCCATTCTTTTTTCTACTTTTTGTTAAGCAACTTTTCCCTGCTTACAGCAAATTCCCTTTGGGGAAAACAGGGAATATACTGTATACTCAGGACTAATCACCTTAATAGTTCTTAACTTGGTTGAAGTTAATAATAGTAGATACTTGGAATGTACCTTTCTGTACTTAGAAGTCCAATATATGTTCCTTTGTGATTTTATTTAATTGATATGTAACCGCATTGTTCTTGTTATACATTTTATAATCCATTAAAAATCTTTAAAGTTAAAATGACCGAACCTGTTTTTATCTACACTTTATGTTTTTATTGAAAAGCTCAGTCTATCTTCATTTACACTTTACATTCTTTTTTGGCTGCACACACATTTCCCTCAGGCTGCATGTTCAGATAAAGATCTTGTGTAGATTTCTTTGGCGGGCCTAATGCTTTTTTTTTTTTTTTTTTGAGATTTTTGAATGGGATTCCCCTTAAAATAAATACCAGACCTAATGGGGAATCCTGTTTTTAAAAAAAAAACTTGTTAATCAGTTGTACATAGGTGTTATTCATTCCCAGCATCACGCCCTTCCCAGGGATAACAGGACCAGCCCTACTAATAAATCAAATAAAGCAAAATAGGGAAACCATTAGATCGCAAACAGTTTTTTTTACAGTCCAGCCTAAAAACATACAATGGGATCACCCAGTACCAAGGATAGAAGCTTAGACTCATGAAGGGATAGACACACCAAACATTTAACTCCATGTGTGCATCTCAGTGTGTGATGTCACTGTGCTGTAGCTCCACCCAAAGCATGCCATTCTTGTTTGACTTCCTTGGTAGCAGTAATAGTTACTGCTCCTTATGACCTACTTGGTTTCACAATGGGGTCACAATGGGGCCAATGCTCCTGTGGTATCTCCCTGCAAAACTGGACAGGTGGGGGGGGGGGGGCATTTACTAGAGTCGATTACATATATTTTTCTCCTGCAGCAGCTGAATGCTGACTTCTCCTCTTCTACCACCGCCATTCAGCTACTGCAGGAGGAAAATAAAGGTGATCCACACCTCCTCTAGCTCAGTGCAGGAGCAAAATGCCAAAACAATTTCAAGCACTTGCCCCCACTACCTACCTGACATGAGTGCACTAGCACAGGCACCAGTCACACCTGCCCTGCATCTCTCCTGAGGTCCAAAGTGTCATAATTCCACGCTTCTATAGCAGCCAGCATTTCTCTCCCCACCTGCTGCCTGTATAAGCACCTACTGCAGAAAAAACTGAAGAAGCCTCCTCCTCGTCTCTCTTTTATGTACACAGGACAGGAGAAGGGGCCAGGGAGGAGAGATAGCCCTCTGCATCTGCACTGATCTGAGGTTTAACTGTAAGAGATTTAATAGAGTCTTGCAATGGAGGGGAACTCAGTGACCAGGAAGGTGGGGTGGGGAGGGCATGGGCAGGTAACACAGTTTCATGCTGAAAGGTGGGATTTTAGGGGGGAGGGGTAAGAGGACATGTGCTAGGGGCGATTTGGAAGGGGAGAGTACTTGTGCAAGAAGAGGGGGGTCAGATTTGAAGTCTGACCCCCCTCATAACACAAGTCCTCTCCCCATTAAAATTACCAACTAGCACATGTCCTCTTAACCCTCTCTTCAACTCAAAGAGATGCCATAAAGTGGGGCCATTGTTGCAAGTGGGACCCTGGGCACCCCATAAGAGATGCAATGCAATTGTCACCAGTGCCCACACTAGCATGCCCCTGCCAGAAAACTACTGACACATCCACTGCCCTACTGACACCAACCTCTGTCCTACTGACATGGTCCACTGCTCTACTGACACCAACCTCTGCCCTATTGACATTTTTCACTGCCCTACTAACACCAACCTCTGCCCTAATGACACATCCACTGCCATATTGGCACTGCCCACTGCCCTACTGACACCAGCCTCTGCCTTACTGACACCAACCCCTGCCCTATTGACTATGTCCATTGCCCTACTAACAACAACCTCTGCCCTACTGACACCAACCTCTGTCCAAGACCATGCACAAATTTTGCAAATTGGTATAAAATATGGCAATCTTCACTCTGTAGTAGTTTCATTTTTTCCTTGAGAGTGGGTAAAGAGTCCTGTAAATATGTAATTTACTGGCCCCTTCCTTTTCTGAATAAAAGTTTGTGAATGAACAGGAAGCCGCTCAGCACAGGGCACTTCCCATTTATTTACTGTCCAGTGTAGCTGAGCCTGAAGAGAAAGGAACTGGGGAATCTGTCCTCAGTCCCTTTCTGTGTCTCAAAAATCAGACATCAGGGGCCTTTTTTTTTTAGGCATTTTTGCCAGATTGACGTCTTCGTCCAGGGCACCGACATACCTTTTCCTGGGGGGGGGGGGGCTAGAACTGATTCTTTGCCCCTGGTGAAAGAATGTCTAGCTTTGCCACTTGTACTTGACAATTTAATGCATAATACAGCCTGCATTTGGAATTGTTTCTGCACTGAATTATACCTCTAAAGCTGTGGAGACAAGTAAAAGCACTATACAGACTGCCCTTTTGTTGGATGCTTTTGATTATTTATTTTTTACATGCATTTTATATGTATGGAGTTTCATCTTGGTGATTATATATTCACATTATTTTAACAGTGAGGTTGAACTTTTTTATGTAGTGATTTAGTATTGGTACTATTACTACAGAGAATTAGTAAGTGTGGGAGATAATCTGTATATTTTTTATTGCATTATTGTATTTATTAATTGTATATATAGTTGTATTCACATATTTATATTTATTGTGGTTATTCGTTAATTTCCCTAAGTAAAGTTTTGCACTTGTAAAAGTAAAGCCCCATACACACGGTCGGACTTGTACAAACTTTTCCGTGGACTTTTGTACAAAGTGTGTTGTCCACAAGTTTGTATTGCATACACACGGTCGGACTTTTTGACAACAAACACGAACGTAATGACGTCACAACGTACTGACGCCGCTTCAAAAGAGGACGTTCAATGACTCCAGCGCCACCTTTGGTCAACTTCTGTATTGTAGTCTGATCGTTTGCAATGGTTCTGAGCATGCGTGTTTGTACCTTGTACAAAAGTCCGATGCTTTTGCATACACACGGTCGGACTTTGCTCCATCGGACTTCTGTTGTCAAAAAGTTTGTCCGTTCGCAGAGCCAACAAAAGTCCGATGAAAACAGAAAAAGTTTGTCCGATGGAGCGTACACACAGTCGGATGTTGCTCCAAAACAGCTAATTTGCATGTTTGTTGTCAAAAAGTCCGACCGTGTGTACGGGCCTTTAGAAGTTTGCACAAATTTATAGGAATATAAGTTTGTTCAGTACTTGTAGAAGCAAATGATTTCTTCTGAGCTTTCATATTCTTATTTTTAACATGGGGTGGGTGCACATGTGTATTTTTAGCCATGTAATTTATTTGCCATATCTTTGTATACTTTTGGATATTCTTACAGCAACATGTCACTAATACATAGATTTAGAGA
Organism: Lithobates pipiens; assembly: GCF_037356315.1. Classification (NCBI taxonomy): domain Eukaryota; kingdom Metazoa; phylum Chordata; class Amphibia; order Anura; family Ranidae; genus Lithobates; species Lithobates pipiens. The sequence continues at coordinate 154,112,274 of NW_027507758.1, read as the reverse complement.
GCACAAATTTTTTTTTTTTAACTAAGATTTTCTGTTTAGTTTAGCTGTGTGCCTGGAGTTCAGTTGTGATATGGAAATTGACAAATAAATGCAATGTTCATTATCCATGACAGACATTCCATAGCCTAGTGCATCATTCATGTCAATTGATACTGCAGCCACTGGAAAATCAAATAAGGTAGTAAATTCAGTGATGGGTGGATAGGTAGATTCGTGATACATGCATATACAGGATTTCACAAGCCACTAGCTATGTTTGTATATATATTTTTGCTAGAGTTAAGGAAAAAAATCCAAACTCCGAGAGAGTGAAAGGTGCCCCATCCTTCATGCCTTTGTAATCCTTGTAAACTGACAGTCATAAGACAAAGTGTGTTGAGCAAAGCTTCTTGTGGAACAAAAGTTTTATTTGTAGTTTATAATTGTAGTCTTTGTTCAATAAATTAGGAGAAGCTTTTACTGCTGTCTTTCTTGATGTTTTTTTGATATATCACCCTAAGAAGGGTGGAGTGACTGTCAGAGCAAACTGTCATCAAACACAAGTTGGAGGATCAGATGCTTGCAGTTTGGTGAACTATTATCCAAAGGTAGTAGGATATTATAGAGATTTACAAACACTTTTGGGATACTGTACATGTTGAATGCCAAGATATTTCAGTAAAGTATGCTGCAATAAATTGAAAGACCACCCACCACATATATACTGCGGCAGGGTGGCTTTATTGCATGAAAAAATGTACCTGCACATTGTTTTATGCAACAGATAGTGTGAGCGCTGGCTCTCACTGAACGGAGGAGGAGGAGTCGATGCGCGTGTCCCATGGATCCAATGTCTGCTGGCCACCCTAGATCGCTTCACAGAGAGGCAGAACAGGGATCTGCCTATGTAAACAAAGCAGATCCCCACTCTGACAGGGGAGAACATGCAGATCGTCTGGTCCTAGTAATCAGGAACAACAATCTCTGTGTTCTTCCTGTCAGTACTTCCCATGCACAGTTAGAAACACACTGAGGGAACACAATTAACCCCTTGATCCCCACTGTAGTTAAAGCAGTGTTTCACTTAAAAAAAAAAATGTCAGCAGCTACAAATACTGCAGCTGCTGACTTTTAATAATCGGACACTTACCTATCCCAGGGTCCAGCGATGCAGGGGATCAAAGCCCCTCTCGTCTCCCCCTCCGCTCGGTGGCACCAGCATTTTAATTGTGGGTCACAGCCGGGCATCCTCTGCATGCATGAGACGCATGCCGTGAATGGCCGCGCATTCATCTAGGACCTGTCACGTGTCCCAGATGATTGACAAGAGGGAGGGGCAATCTCCCTTCCTGCGCTGAGGGAAGTGACATTAGGAGCCCAGGCGCCAAAGGAGGGAGACTACGAGGGACCGCTTAGCAACAGGCATTTAGAGGTGAGTAAAAAAATAAATTTCTCCAAATGTTTTTTTTTAAGCACAGTAATAATTTTTTATTTTTTTGGGGGGGTGGAACTCCACTTTAACTGCTTTCATGTCAGTGCCATTTATACATTATACTGTATAAATGACACTGTATGTATTGGTGTCACTGGTCCCAAAAAAAGTGTCACTTAGGATCAGATTTGCTGCAGTCCCACAAAAAATCGCTGAAACAATAAAAAATATTAAAAGTCCATAAATCAATCCCGTAGTTTGTAGACGCTATAACTTTTGAGCAAACCAATCAATAAACGCTTGTTGGGATTTTTTTACCAAAAATATGTAGCAGAATACATATTGGCCTAAATTGATGAAGAAATTAGTTTTTTTTACATTTTTTGGGGGATATGTATTATAGCAGAAAGCAAGATATATATATATATATATATATATATATATATATATATATATATATATATATATATATATATATTTTTTTTTATTAGTCTTCCTTTGTTTAAGGAGCAAAAAATAAAAACCACAGAGGTGATCAAATACCACCAAAAGGAAGTTCTATTTGTGGGGAAAAAAGTACATCAGTTTTATATATGTACAGTGTCGTACACCCGCAAAATTGTCAGTTAAAGTAACGCAGTGCCATACTGTAAAAAATGTCCTGGTCATTAAGGGGGTAAATCCTTCTGGGACTGAAGTGGTTAAGAAATATACCAAGGCGAAATACTTATTTCTATTAAGCTGCTTTAGAAGATAAAAATATGTAAGAAGATGAGAAAAAAAGTTTATAAAAGATTGTAAATATATAAAACATGGTCTTGGCAACTATCAGTAGAAAATTATTAAACAAAAGATTATTAAACAAAAGACTGAGGAGTCATTCGTTTCCCACTACAATTTTTCTTATTCATGATCATAGTGAATGACATTAGGAATGATAGACAAAGGATCACTCTATTATGCACAGTGTTTTCTCAGCCATATGTTTTCCTTAAAGTAGATAACATCATGATGACTAATGTCATCCTTCTGGTATATTTTCTTTATGTTTCCTGCACTATGATCTCTCTGTTGGAATTCCCAACAAAGAAGAAAAAATTACTCGTTGTGGTGAAGTCTGCTATTTAAAACAAAAACAGTAAATTGTACTGTGAAATAAATATGGGGTGGTTTTGGATGTCCCCTATTTATTATGAATTTGTATTATCTTACATAGTTAGTAAGGTTGAATAAAGACACCAGTCCATCCTGAGTGAGTGTCTACAATTGTCCCTATCCCTGTACATTGCACACTCACATCGGTTCCTACCCTCAAGGAGCCCACAATCCAAGGTCCCCATTCATATACTAGAGCCAATTTTGGACATGGCTAACCTTTGGAGTGTGAGAGAAAACCAGAGTATCCGGAGAAGACCCACGCAGGCACAGGGAGAACATGCAAAGACCAGGCAGGTAGTGTCGTGGTTGGGATTTGAACCAGCAACCCTTGTTACTGCTAGGTGAGAGTGTCAACCACTACACCACTGTGCTGTCCATTGTCTTGTCTTATTTCTATAGTTAGCAATTAACCGCTTGCCAACCGCCTCAAGCCGATATACGTCGGCAGGAGGGCTCCTACAGGCAAACTAACGTACCTGTACGCTGCCCTTTAAGAGGCGGCCTTGAGTTGGATCGCCATTGTCTCATGGAGAGGAAGAACGTGGAGATTCTAATGTAAACAAGCATCTTCCCATTCTGCCTAGTGTCACTGATCTCTGCTCCCTGTGATCGGGCATGATTGGTCGATTTTCTAATTGTTAGCATGGTGCTTCCGACAACCGATTCCAACTGTTTGGATGACGAAAACCGTAGGTGCAAAACAATTTTTTTTTTTAGCACGTGAATACAACGTTCAATTTTTGCTGGATGTGTACAGTAATCATATGGGGAAAAAAGCAAATAGAAAAAACATGCATGATTGGAAGCTATAAACGACCCAAAACAACCCTGAAGAAGGCCAGGAAAAACAGAAATTGTATTCCAAAAATAACTTTAGCATCATAGCTAATTAAAAAGCTTTTTTTTAAAAAAAGAATAATAGCATATTATTTTTTGTGACAACAATCAAGCTAATAATGGTGAATATCATACTCCTTTTAATTTAATAATATTGTTTTGCGTCGTCTCTTCTTATTTTAAATTATGACCAATATACTGTACATGCTTAATGTGGTTTACTTTGATTATCAACAACACCAATCTCCATGTTATCTTTGTGTTATACTAAAATTATAGTAAAAAATAAGAATATTTTATGATATATATATATACTGTATAGATAGATAGATAGATAGATAGGTATAGATATATATCTATATATCTCACAAAAGTGAGTACACCCCTCACATTTTTGAAAATATTTTATTATATCTTTTCATGTGACAACAATGAAGAAATGACACTTTGCTACAATGACAAATAGTGAGTGTAAATTTGCTTTCCCTTTGAAATAACTCCACACACAGCCATTGATGTCTAAACCGCTGGCAACAAAACTGAGTACACCCCTAAATGAAAATATCCAAATTGGGCCCAAAGTGCCAATATTTTGTGTGGCCACCATTATTTTCCAGCACTGTCTTAACCCTCTTGGGCATGCAGTTTACCAGAGCTTCGAACTAAAGTGCGCTGGTGAACATGTTTGTTCATAAAAAAATGTCATATTATGTTCTACGCTTAATAAACTTTTGCACTTCAAACATGCATATATATGTGTGTTATGCTGCTTTTCATGGAAAAAAAAATCATAAATGTATATTGGTTCCTTCATAGCAATGGGTGCCACAACATCCACACAAACTTTCCAGGGAAACATTATTCCATCCGATCGGTCACTTCTGTGGTTGGCATTTGCAGTAGTCCTCACCCCTTCCTTCTTAGGGGAGAGAACAAATAGCAGCTAAACAGCAGGTGTGTGGTGACAGCAGCAGAGAGGAAAAGAAGGAGTCAGTGTGTTACAGATCCAAGGAGGAGGAAAAAGAAGACACATTTTGAAGAAATGATGGAGATGGTGGACATCCTAATGAGGAAGGACTATGATGGGAAGCATAAAACTTTAAGCCAAATGCACGAATGATTATGGATTAAGTTATGAAAAGTCTTCACAGGGAGTTTGGGGTCTGACAAACCAAGGAACAGTTGAGAGAACGATGGTCAGACCTTAAATTGAAGGTTAAAAACCAGTATAGGAAGATAAAGAAAGTTTTAAAGAAAGGTAAGTATTTGTTCTGTGTTCCTGTCACGTTCTTGCTGTGCCATATGCTCTTCTTCACTGTTCTTCTCTTTTCTCTGCCATGTGTTCTTTCTATTCTTGTACTCTGGAATCGTTAGTTCTGACAGAAATACTGTTTGTACTGAACACTGTAATATGTATATTGCTCATTATGCTCAATGAGATATATGTTTTGGTTGCCTGTTTCATATACAAAAAAGTTATTAGCATTTTTTCTGGCCTATTTTGATGTTAGGTAGCTTCTTGTATATGTCTGCATAGCTACTGACATGTAAACTATGTTCTGTGTCAGTAGAGGACACTCAGCAGGTGTTAGGGGAGGCAGGAGCACCAGTGGGGGACCTCAGAAGAAGGAGATATGGGTAGCCCTGTACCAAAATATTACATAGACCAGGTAAGTAGTCCAGGTTTAATGTGCAAATAAAACATATAGACAGTTTTTCATCAGCCATAACAGCCAATTTTAGGGCACTTCTAACCAATGTTTAATATTGCCATCTATGGCATATGTTATCAAATTACCTTTGTTTCTTCACATACGGAATAAGAGAAGAGGAGGAAAATCTGTGCTGTCTGTGGACATCAGTAACACTTCGCCTCATGAGGAGCAAGAAACACAACCCACCAGACCCGCTGAAGAATATGTTGATGCTGATGTACAGGAAGTACTGTGGTGTAGGACGTAATGGCCAGTATCGCCATTATTCCAAAGCCAACAACAGCAACAGCTGTGTCATCCGCTATGAAGTTCATTTGATATACAATATCTCACAAAAGTGAGTACACCCCTCACATTTTTGTAAATATTTTATTATATCTTTTAATGGGACAACACTGAAGAAATGGCCCTTTGCAACAATGTAAAGTAGTGAGTGTACAGCTTGTATAACAGTGTACATTTTCCCTCCCCTTAAAATAACTCAACGCACAGCCATTAATATCTAAACCACTGGCAACAAAAGTGAGTGCACCCCTAAGTGAAAAATGTCCAAATTGGGCCCAAAGTTTCAATATTTTGTGTGGCCACCATTATTTTCCAGCAGTGCTTTAACCCTCTTGGGTATGGAGTTCACCAAAGCTTCATAGGTTGCCACTGGAGTCTTCTTCCACTCCTCCATGACAACATCACGGAGCTGATGGATGTTAGAGAGCTTGCGCTCTTCCATCTTCCATTTGAGGATGCCCCATAGATGATCAATAAGGTTTAGGTCTGGAGACATGCTTGGCCAGTCCATCAACTTTACCCTTAGCTTCTTTAGCAAGGCAGTGGTCATCTTGGAGGTGTGTTTGGGGTTTTTATCATGTTAGAATACTGCCCTGCAGTCCGGTCTCCGAAGGGAGGGGATCAAGCTCTGCTTCAGTATGTCACAGTACATGTTGGCATTCATGGTTCCCTCAATGAACTGTAGCTCCCCAGTGCAGGCAGCATTCATGCAGGCACAGACCATGACACTCCCACTCCCATGCTTGACTGTAGGCAAGACACACTTGTCTTTGTACTCCTCACCTGTTGCCGCCACACATGCTTGACAACATCTGAACCAAATAAGTTTATCTTGGTTTCATCAGACCACAGGACATGGTTCCAGTAATCCATGTCCTTAGTCTGCTTGTCTTTGGCAAACTGTTTGCAGGCTTTCTTGTGCAAGAGGCTTCCTTCTGGGACGACAGTCATACATACCATTTTGATGCAGTGTACAGCATATGGTCTGAGCACTGACAGGCGGACCCCCCACCCCTTAAACCTCTGCAGCAATGCTGGCACCACTCATACATCCCATATTTTCCAAAGAAAACCTCTGGATATGATGCTGAGCTTGCACACTCAATTTCTTTGGTCAACCATGGCGGGGCCTTTTCTGAGTAGAACCTGTCCTATTAAACTTCTGTATGGTCTTGACCACCGTGCTGCAGCTCAGTTTCAGGGTCTTTCATCCAAAGGGACTTCTTCTGTGAGGCAGTAAGCCCTTACTGCCTCACAGAAGAAATCCATTTGGATGAAACGTACATTAGGCAAGGAAGCAACAGTGACATTTTGGCACCCGTGGAGGGTGTAAGATGAATGCTGTGATTTCTTAATGCCTGTTTTAACATTGCTCTTGTAAGTAATTTTATTAAACCCCCTTTTTTAATAATTTGAATTATTATTTGGATTATTCTCGTTGATATATTGCATGGCTGGTTTGAAGTTTCCTAAGGATTTATAGCTATGGTGAATTCCATCAGTGATATCCAAAAGGCAGTGAGAAGTTAAACTCACTGATGCAAGTACATACCTGGAGAGAACTTAGAATCTGGTAAGAGTATATACTTGCCCTTATTTCCTATGGGGAGCACGGGGTGTTGCACCAGTTAAGAACTGGATGACATCTGCACTTGATTGTGAATCACTTTCTATGGACGCTATGAACACTTACTAATAATTTGTTTTATTAATTTGTGTTTTTTTTACTGATGTTGTCCCTTATTAAGTCATTCATAGTAATTTATGCATAAGCATATAACAGTGCAACACATTTTTATTTACATTTTGGTTTATTGCTGTGTACAATATTGTGAATGCTTCTGTTGTTCACATATATTTTTTTCAAATTTTTTCACCCATTCTTTTTTCACAAGGGACTCATTGAGCGCAAATTGCAAAATACTGCAACAGAGGAAAACCCACTCCAGGTGTCTCTTCCCAATTATCTCTTCCCTCTTCAGGTGCGGGTGCAGCTCAATATGCAACCATATGCAAGAACCAAAACAAAAAAATCTGGATGGCTGCATTCCCATGAAAAACAATTGCTTTATTAATGTAAATCCATACAGCAAGGATTAAACCACTAACGTGTTTCACACCGTTTTGGTTCTTGCACGTAACCAACATAATGGTCTGCCGCTGAATTCTGGTTTGCACAATGATGTCACAGCAGGCTCCACCCTACGCATTTCATCACACCTAATGCTCTCCGTGCCCCGGAGTTTATTAATACATTTATTCATTTTCATTGTGCACTATTCATTTTAAGAGTAAAGTGCCAGATTAACATATTTTACCTGTCTGTAGAGTTTGGAAAACAGAGTCTGTGGAGGGTGATTTCTTCTCTATTCTACACTGAGCACTGACTGGACCGACACAGGGAAACGGTCTCTCAGCATCTCCAGAAGAGCTGCAACCTCACCCTGTTCTGTTTTAAGCTTGTATCCCATTCTAGATGTGACATCACAGGGCACATGAGGAGGACAGGGGTAATGGATTTCAATGGAAGAGGCTTCCTGACACCAGTGACTAAAGGGTGGAAGTTAACTCTTTCACCGAGGTAGAAAGAAACCAGCATGTTATGATACATGGGAGGAAGCTCTGCTTTAACGTTTATGGAACAGGAGTGAATTTGCCTGAACCTGCATTTTTCTATATGTAAAAAGCTCAAGAAGCTACAGGGCCCCTTGGAGAGAAAGGCTTATTTAGATTACCTTGAACCGCATGGGAATAGGTGAAGCATAAATAAAGTGCCTGCACTTTGGATGCCTTGTAAAACTTAGAGCTGCCAGCCTGGTCCCCCTGTTAAAGTATATGGCTCTGGGCCCCCTATAAGAGGCTCAGTCATACCCCCTTATCGGCGGCTCTGTGTGCAGGCACAAGGTAAGAACAGAACACATGTTATTAGAGCTGAGGTTTCTTCATCTAAAGCCGCGTACACACGGGCGGACTGTCTGGCCAACTAAGTCCGTCAGACAATCCGACGGACAGTCCGTCCTACTTTCGAATGAACGGACTTGACCACACACGATGAACAAACAGTCCGTCGAAAGCTTGCGCGATGACGTGTACAGCACGTACGATGGGACTAGAAATAGGACGTCCAATACACAGCAATGCAACCTTTCGCCGTGTAAATCCTTTCTGAGCATGCGCCATACTTAGTCCGTCGAACTAGCCTACTCACGAGCGGACTGTCCGCTGAAACCAAAGTTGGACGGACAATATTACGGAAATTCCGAAATACTTAGTCCGCCAGACTGCGCGCTGAAAAAGTCAGCTGAAGCCCACACACGAGCGGACTGTCCGCTGAAATGTGTTTCGGCGGACTAAGTTGGACAGACAGTCCGCCCGTGTGTACGCGGCTTAAGTGTTATTTGTAAGGGATTGCAAGTTCTGGTTCATAGATTTTTCCCAAGCTATACAACAATAACTCATCTATTATAGATATAAATAAGAATAGCTTGATATACTGTATGTGCTTCTGATTTGTGTTAACAGAGAAACAACATACTTGTGTTACTGTATTACTAATTACTTTGTGCCCAGGTGAAATCACTGTCCCTCCAAGAAAAGTTGTGTGCTCAAATGTCCTAGTTGTATTTTGAGTGCCCAGCTCTCCCGAGAAGTAATGATAAGGCCCAGCGATGTCCTTTTTGCTTCTCAGAAGAGTCAGAGGACTGCCTGAGGTTGATATTTTCTAAAAATGTTACTTTTCAAAGCCTTTTAACATTCATTTGTATGTGTGAGTAAAGTGGACATTTATATTTTTTGGAATGTCTGCTTTAAAAATTACAGTCCTGGAATGTACTTTCATAATTTTGTACTTTTGTTATCATTTTAAATGTACTTTTTATACAAATTCATGTGAACACTTTATTTGTTTTCATTGTTACCATGCATTAAATGTTACAGGAACAAAGAGAAATACAGGTAGATACTTACTGTATCCATCACGCCATACTATCAGGGAGGCATGTGCTTGGCCCCAAAATTATCCTGCTTCAGGATAATGACCCTAAACATACAGCCAACATCATTAAGAACTATCTTCAGCATAAATAAGAACAAGGAATCCTGAAAGTGATGGTTTGGCCCCCACAGAGCCCTGATCTCAACATCAAGTCTGTCTGGCATTACATGAAGAGACAGAAGGATTTGAGCAGCCTACATCCATATAAGATGTGTGGTTAGTTCTCATAGATGTTAGGATCAACCTACCTGCTGAGTTCTATTAAAAACTGTGTGCACAAGATCTGTGTAGAAGAATGAATGCTGGTTTGGTTTGCAGGATAGTCACACCAAATATTGATTTGATTTGTATTTCTCTCCTGTTCATTTACCTTCCATTTTGTTCATTGATGAAAATAAACTATTAAAATAAACTATTAACAGTTCTATTTCTGAAAGCATTCTAATTTGCAGCATTTTTTATACCTGCCTAAAACTTTTGTACACTACTGTATATTCTGTAGTATTATTATTACTGTTATTATTCAGCATTTGCATAGTGCCAACAGTTTGCACGGTGCTTTACAAAATTAAGGCAGACACCACACAGTTTCAATATAATAATACAAGAGGAGTTAAAGGGTCCTGCTCCTTAGCAACGACATATAAAGTTATACTGCAACAAGCTACTCATGAGTATATTAAGATTATTTACATTTTATCGAGCATTAACTATAAAACATCTGCCAATCAGTGCTGAAATGGGTTCTGACAGTAAGATTGCTATACTGCTTGAAACCTCAGCTGTCAAACGACATCATTTTGCACAGCACTAGGCAGATGTATTTATGGCCTGTATGACATGATAATGTAAGCACAGACATATTCCTATAAATCAGGTTCCATTTACAATTTACACAAACCATTTTTTTGCCCTCGATGCTTCGCAACGTAGAATTGAAAGGGGAGAAATGCTCATCCAAAGTAAAATGCATTAACTTTAATCTTTATCACTAATGGGGTATCATTTTAATTATCATAGTTTAGATTATAATTTGCTGCAAGTATGTGGGGTGTGCAAAAAAACTAAAAACATTGAATTGGGAAAAATTACAGGAAACTGCTTTATTTTCAAATTTTTACCACATTTACTACCACATCGAAGCCCTATCTGTTCCCCCACCCCCCCCCCCCCCCCAAAAAAAAATGATGTATACTGTGTTTGGGAAGACTGCAAAAGCTAAAAGGTATAATACGCAGAACCAAAACATCGCCAAAAGGGGAAAAATAAGTCACTCTAAATGACTGTGGAGATAAAAAGGCCTGGAAACTCAAGACATTTATCAGGGCTAGTAGACACACAGTAACTGGTATATGCCTAACTTTTATTTTATCTTTGAGAAAGGGGGGGTGCAGGAAACGTGAGTGATGTCATGTGAGGTGGTTTAGATGCACACTCTTCTTGCACAAAAAACTATCTTGGGTGCAGTGTCAACTGCCTGGTGGGCTCTAAGAACCCCAAGCTGTAAATTGTAATGAAAAAAAAATAAAAATCAAGGAAAAATACTTACCGTATTTATCGGCCTATAAGACACACTTTTTTCCCCTTTTGTGGGTGCGTGTTATACACCGATCCCCGCTGATTGTGAGCGGAGGAGCGAGCGCCACTGAGGTACACTTAGCCGCATGTACTCAGCCACTTTCGGCTCCGCTCACAGTCCCGCACAGTCCCGCCTTTGATGGATATAACACAGGGACTGGGCGTGACTGTGACAGAGCCAAGAGTAGCCAAGCCTAGCTGAGTACACTCAGCTATGTGTATCTCAGCGGCACTCTGCTCTCCTCGGCTCTGCTCACAGTCACTGTGAGAAAAGCAGAGAGGAGCTGAGCACTGCCGAGATACACAGGACATCCAGCTCTGTATCTCGGCAGTGCCATATTTAAACTGGAAGGCTGCAATGACACTGGAGCAAAGCTGCAATGACACTGGGGCAAGGCTGCAATGACACTGGGGCAAGGCTGCAATGATACTGGGGCAAGGCTGCAATGACACTGACAAGGCTGCAATGACACTGGGGCAAGGCTGCAATGACACTGGGGCAAGGCTGCAATGACACTGGGGCAAGGCTGCAATAACACTGGGGCAAGGCTGCAATGACACTGGGGCAAGGCTGCAATGACACTGGACAAGGCTGCAAAGACACTGATAAGGCTTCAATGACACTGGACAAGGCTGCAGATGGACAATGATAAGGCTGCATTGATGGGCATTTAAATGTAAGTTTTTTTCCTTAATCTTTCTTTCTAAAAGTTTTTTTCCTTAAAATTCCCTCCTAAACATGGGGTGTGTGTTATACTCCGGTGTGTGTTATACTCTGATAAATACGGTCATTTAACCACTTGCTTACTGGGCACTTAAACCCCCCTCCTGCCCAGACCAATTTTCAGCTTTCAGTGCTGATGCACTTTGAATGACAATTGCGTGGTCATACAACACTGTACTCAAATGAAATTTTTATCATTTTTTTCCCACAAATAGAGCTTTCTTTTAGTGGGATTTAATTACAGCTGGGAGTTTTATTTTTTGCTAAACAAACATAAAAAGATGCAAAATAAAAAAAAAAAAAAAAATCATATTTCATAGTTTGTTATAAAATTTTGCAAACAGGTAATTTTTCTCCTTCATTGAAATGCACTGATGAGGCGGCACTGGTGGGCACTGATAGGCTGCACTGGTGGGCACTGATAGGCACAGTTAAGGTGGCACTAATAGGCACAGATAAGGTGGCACCGATAGGCACAGATAAGGCAGTACTGATGGGCACAGATAAGGCTGCACTGATGGGCAAAGATGGGCACAGATAAGATGGCACTGATGGGTGGCACTGATGGGTGGCACGGATGGGTGGCACAGATGGGTGGCACTAAGGGGCACTGATAGGTACCACTGATAGATGGGACTGATGGGCACTGATAGGTGGCAATGATAGGTGACTCTGATAGGTGGCACTGCTGGGAACTGATGGGCACTGGTAGATGACACTGATGGGCACGGATATGTGGCACTGGGGTGCAGCACTGTTGTTGAGGCAGATTGTGGGCACTGATAGGTGGCACTGTGGGTACTGATGGGTGGCACTGTGGGCACCGATGGGTGGCACTGTGGGCACTGATGGGGGGCACTTTTTATTATTTAGATGGCACTGGCAGGGAGCAGGTGGGCACTGATAAGCTGGCCCTGATCGGGACTGATGTCCCGATCACGGCCACCGGTGATCAGGACATCAGATCGGGAAAAATAGCCAATTACCGGCTCTGTTGTGTCACATGATCAGCTGTCATTGGCTGACAGCTGATCACGTGGTAAGGGGTCGGGATCGACCCCTTGCTCCGATCCGTGATCAGGCGAGTCTCATAGACTCACTGATCACAGAGCAGGCCGCGCGTGCCCCTCAGGGGGCGCGCAGGCCGCTCGTGCACTGGGTGACGTCAATAGACGTAGTCCCGGCAAAGCAGGTCCGTGCTGTAGCCATCATTCGGCTATAGCGCGGATCTCTAGTGGTTAATATAAAAAGTACCTCAAGTGTTGACAGTTGAAGAGCTAGCTAATAATCAGTTGTTGGAGACAGATAAAATGTTTTTTTTTGGGTGTACAGAACTGTGCTTGTCCCTATATATTTTTTCAGTATCACTCCTTTTGCTTTCCCTATGCCAGATAAGCACATGGGAATGTACACAGCACATTTCTTTATTAACTAAATGTATATCCCCCAAAGACAACCGATATCAATAAAGAATACACTCACACATATTTTGGGACATAAATGCTTTTGGGCGCGGCAATTTATTTTGGTTTTAACAAGAAGAGAAGCTCACTTGCTAATTGATTGACAGGCACCTGTGACAGGGATTGCCACCTCATCCCTTTAAATCTGAACACATATGAATTACACAGGTTCTGAGGCTAATTTAATGCAGATAAGGCATAAAATTCGTTTAATTACCACCTTAATCAGCCACAGAACCTGTGTAATTAATATGTGTTTGGTTGTAAAGTGGGGACCCTAGATGCAGCCCTTTATATAATGAACCCCATACCTTCCAGAATTTTCCACCGCACCTGATTGGACATTTTACCTGGGAACCCAGGTATGGGGAAAATTTTAGAGGTGAAGCACACCTGTTCAATGACATACAATTTGTAACTAAAATACACAATAATTTTTTTACAGGCAGCCACGTACCCATGCAAGTGTGACCAAATACTGGTCACACTTTAACCACTTGCTTACTGGGCACTTAAACCCCCCTCAGTCCCAGACCAATTTTCAGCTTTCAGCGCTGATGCACTTTGAATGACATTTGCGCGGGCATACAACACTGTACCCAAGTGAAATTTTTATCATTTTTTTCCCACAAATAGAGCTTTCTTTTGGTGGTATTTAGTTACAGCTCGGAGTTTTATTTTTTGCTAAACAAACAAAAAAAGATGCAAAAATAAATAAAATAAAATCATGTTTTAATAGTTTGTTATAAAATTTTGCAAACGGGTCATTTTTCTCATTCATTGAAGTGCGCTGATTAGGCGGCACTGATAGGCTGCACTGGTGGGCACTGATGGGCTGCATTGGTGGGCACTGATAGGCTGCATTGGTGGGCACTGATAGGCTGCACTGGTGGGCACTGATAGGCATAGTTAAGGCGGCACTAATAGGCACAGATAAGGCGGCACCGATGGGCACAGATAAGGCGGCACTGATGGGCAAAGATGGGCACAGATAAGATGGCACGGATGGGTGGCACGGATGGGTGGCACGGATGGGTGGCACGGATGGGCACTGATAGGTACCACTGATAGATGGGACTGATGGGCACTGATAGGTGGCACTGGTAGATGGCTCTGATAGGTGGCACTGCTGGGCACTGATGGGCGGCACTGCTGGGCACTGGTAGATGACACTGATGGGCACGGATATGTGGCACTGGGGTGCAGCACCTTTGAGGCAGATTGTGGGCACTGCTGGGTGGCACTGTGGGTGGCACTGCTGGGTGGCACAGTGGGCACTGCTGGGTGGCACTATGGGCACTGCTGGGTGGCACTGACGGTGGGCACTTACTTTTAATAAGTGTGGCACTGCAGGGGGCAGGTGGGCACTGGCAGGGGGCAGGTGGGCGCTAGCAGGGCTGGCCGTGATCAGCTTTTTTTTTTTCTCCTCGCGCTGTCAGCGCGAGGAGGAATAAAAGCCGATTACCGGCTCCGTTATATCACATGATCAGCTGTCATTGGCTGACAGCTGATCACGTGATAAGGGGTCGGGATCGACCCCTTGCACGGATCGGTGATCAGGCGAGTCTCATGGACTCGCCGATCACAGAGCGCGCCGCGCGCGCCCCTCAGGGGGCGCGCAGGCCGCTCGTACACGGGACTACATCTATTGACGTCGTCCCGGAAAAGGAGATCCGCGCTGTAGCCGTCATTTGGCTATAGCGCGGATCTCAAGTGGTTAAACATGGGAACGCAGGCTGCACAATTCTCTAGTAATTAAATGCATGTCCCCCAAAGACAAACAATCAAATATCAATAAAGAATACACACACGTTTTGGTGAATTTTTTTTTTGCTCGTGGCACTTTCATTTGGTTTTAACCAAATTAAAACAGCCATGCTTTAAGTTTAAACACCAAGACATCAGTAAACTATAATAAGTGCTTAGTTATAAATAAACTAAGAAAATTCACATATTAAACAATAATGAAGTCCCCACAAGCCGGGTTTACAAGTCCAGCCTACCCCATGCCCGTGGCTAATTAAATACAGGATTGAAGGTCCAGATTAAACATATCAATCCCAATATCTGATAAGTGAACTAAATCTTGCCTGTAAAAGCCTGTAATACCAACCTCCAGATTAATATGCCTAAATCAAAACTATTCTATTAAAGGCACACATTTCTGGATGTATCTACTAATCTTCTCTCAATTCTTGTCTAGTTTTTTTAAATTCGGGAGATACTAACCACAAAACACGGGGAACAATTTCCAAAAATATAAAGGTCTGAGGGGAAGACATCTTAAACCTATATAAATCACTCTTAATCCTATGAATTAACTCTAAAGTTTTAACATGGCCTATGTCGCTGCCTCCAAGGTGAACGATAAGTATGGAAGGAGGATGCCAATGCTGGAAAAACTTGGAAAGGTGAAAATGCAGGTTTGTCCTCTTTAAACCACTGATACTTTTCCATAGAACGTTGAAAAAAGTAGGGTTTATTGATAAATTCTTGGAGTTGCAGGGCTGAGAAGTAAGTTTAACCACTTCTTGCCCAGACTATAGCAAAATGTTGGCCGGGCGGTGGTTCGGTTATCCTGACTGGATGCCATATGATGTCTTTTCAGGATAACCGCCGGTGCACGAACATGGGGGCACGCAGCTCAGCGATCGGTGGGGTGGAGTGTCAGTTTGACACACTGCTACACAGATCTTGGGAAAAAGCTCTTTACCACATGATCAGCCATATCCAATCACAGCTAATCACGATGTAAACAGGAAGAGCTGTTTATCGGCTTTTCCTCACTCGCGTCTGACAGACGCGAGATGGGGAGAGCCAATCGGCAGCTCTCCTGACAGGGGAAGTCTGTGCTGATTGTGTATCAGTGCAGCCCACCCTGCGGATGCCTGCCCAGGACCACCAGGGATGGCCACCACATAGGACCACCAGGTATGCCACCCTAGAACACCTGGGATATGGCAATCAGTGCCCATTAAAAATTCCTGCCAGTGCCATCAGTGATGCCTATCAGTGCAATGTATCAGTGCCCGCCATCAGTGCTGCCTATCAGTGCCCAGAAGTACCGCCTATTAGTGCCACCCATAAGTACCCATCAGTGCAGCCTTTCAATGCCCATCAGTGTCACCTATCAGTGCCCACCAGTGCAACCTAGGAGCGCCCATCAGTGCCGCCTAGCATTGTCCATCAGTGCTGCATATCAGTGCCACCCATCAGTAATGCCCATCAGTGCCACCTATCAGTGCCCATTGTCAGTGCCACCTCATCGGTGCCATCTCATTGGTGCCACCTCATCGGTGCCACCTTATCAGGGCCAGTCAGTGCTGCTTATCAGTGCCCATCAGTGAAGGAGAAAAATTACTTTTTTACAAAATTTTATAACAGAAACAAAGGGGAAAAAATCCTCAAAATTTTTGGTCTATTTTCATTTGTTTAGCAAAAAATAAAAACTGCAGAGGTGATCAAATACCATAAAAAGAAAGCTCTTTTGTTTTGATACAGTGTAACATGACCGCACAATTATCATTTAAAAAGTGACAGTGCTGATATCTAAAAATTAGCTTGGGCAGGAAGGGGGATAAGTGCCTGGTATTGAAGTGGTTAAAAGAGAAATATGGGTTTGGCTTTTTTTCCCATCACACTTACCTAGGTGAATGCAGCATCGGTCCGATGCTACATCTCTCCCCTGGCACCTCTGCAATGAGAAGAGATGCCGAGCACTCCCCGAGCAGAGAGCTACTACTTGTCAATCAGCAGCTCTCCTGCTCTGCTCCTTCATGCAATCTGGAGCGCTAAGCTGTGAAGGGGCAGGGAGCAGCCATCTCAGTGTCTCATTGGCTCACTGAGAGACTGAGGCGGCTATCAGTCTAGGCCCCTTCCGGATCCAGGCTCCCAGAGTGGGGATGAAGCTGTGCCTAGGCTTATCTGTGTGACGTCAGCAAAGAGCATAATTAAGCATATATGTTATGGCAAATATACAACCAATATCATTGTGAACCCCATCTACCCAATTTTTTAATTAATGCTTGATCAAGCCTCATCCTTGAGGTTTCTGTTGCTGCCCCCAATTTTGAAGTGTGATGTGAAACGGAATTGACTTAAACCGATGTGTTTAACCACTTGAGATCCGCGCTATAGCCAAATGACGGCTACAGCGCGGATCTCCTTTGCCGGGACTACGTCTATTGACGTCGTCCCATGCACGAGCGGCCTACGCGCCCCATGAGGGGCGCGCGCGGCACGCTCTGTGATCGGCAAGTCCATGAGACTCGCCTGATCACCGATCCGTGCAAGGGGTCGATCCCGGCCCCTTATCACGTGATCAGCTGTCAGCCAATGACAGCTGATCATGTGATATAACGGAGCCGGTAATCGGCTATTATTCCTCCTCGCGCTGACAGCGCGAGGAGAAAAAAAAAAAGCCGATCACAGGCGCCCGTGATCAGGACATCAGTCCCGATCATGGCCAGCCCTGCTAGTGCCCACCTGCCCCCTGCCAGTGCCCACCTGCCCCTGCAGTGCCAAATGTTTAAAAAGTAAGTGCCACCCAGCAGTGCCCACAGTGCCACCCAGCAGTGCCCACAGTGCCACCCACAGTGCCACCCACAGTGCCACCCACAGTGCCACCCAGCAGTGCCACCCACAGTGCCCACAATCTGCCTCAAAGGTGCTGCACCCCAGTGCCACTTATCCGTGCCCATCAGTGTCATCTACCAGTGCCCAGCAGTGCCGCCCATCAGTGCCCAGCAGTGCCACCTATCAGAGCCACCTATCAGTGCCACCTATCAGTGCCCATCAGTCCCATCTATCAGTGGTACCTATCAGTGCCCATCCGTGCCACCCATCCGTGCCACCCATCCGTGCCACCCATCTGTGCACATCTTTGCCCATCAGTGCCGCCTTATCTGTGCCTATCGGTGCCGCCTTATCTGTGCCTATTAGTGCCGCCTTAACTATGTTTATCAGTGCCCACCAGTGCAGCCTATTAGTGCCCACCAATGCAGCCTATCAGTGCCCACCAATGTAGCCCATCAGTGCCCACCAGTGCAGCCTATCAGTGCTGCCTAATCAGCGCACTTCAATGAAGGAGAAAAATGACCCATTTGCTAAATTTTATAACAAACTATTAAACATGATTTTTTATTTTTTATTTTTTTGCATCTTTTTTTGTTTGTTTAGCAAAAAATAAAACTCCGAGCTGTAACTAAATACCACCAAAAGAAAGCTCTATTTGTGGGAAAAAAATTATAAAAATTTCATTTGGGTACAGTGTTGTATGCCCGCACAATTGTCATTCAAAGTGCAACAGCGCTGAAAGCTGAAAATTGGTCTGGGACTGAGGGGGGTTTAAGTGCCCAGTAAGCAAGTGGTTAAAACAATTCTTAAAGTGGTTGTAAAGGTAATGCATTTAAGCATTAAGATAAAAAGCCTTCTGTGTGCAGCAGCCCCCCTCACCCACCCTAATACTTACCTGAGCCCCATCTCGATCCAGCAATGGCCACGGATGCCCGGGACTCTCCCTCCTGATTGGCTGAGACACAGCAGTGGTACCATTGGCCCCCGCTGCTGCCAATCAAAATCAGTTAGCCAATGAGGAGATAGAGGGGGTGGGTCCGAGCCACGGCTCCATGTATGAATGGACAAGCTGCTCAACAGGAGGGAGGGGCCAGGAGAGCCAGCAAGGGGCTGAGAGGAGGAGAATCTGGGCTGCTCTGTACAAAACCACTGCACAGGGCAGGTAAGTATAACATGTTTGTAATTTTTATAGAAAAAATAATTAGACTTTACAATCACTTTAACCGCTTCCCGACTGGCGCACAACGATGTACGTCAGCAGAATGGGATGGACAGACAAATTGGCGTACAGGTACGTCCATTTAAAATTGCCGCTGTGCCATCGCGTGTGCGCCAGTCGGGACCCCCGTGAGTACGTTCGCGGGTCCTGCGGACTCGATCGCCGTGGGGATACCCACAATCGTCTCAAGGGGAGGCTGAATGGGGAAGAATACATATCGGCCTAAACTGAGGAAAAAAAATATTTTTTATATATTTTTGGGGGATATTTATTATAGCAAAAAGTAAAAACTAATGCGTTTTTTCAAAATTTACGCTTTTTTTGTGCAAAAAATAAAAACTGCAGGGGTGATCAAGTACAACCAAAAGAAAGCTCTATTTGTGGGGAAAAAAGGAAGTCAATTTTGTTTCGCAGCCACGTCGCATGACCATGCAATTGTCAGTTAAAGCGATGCAGTGCCGAATCACAAAAAGTGGTCTGGTCTTAAGCCAGCAAAATGGTCCGGTCTGAAAGTGGTTAAGAACAGCAAGAAAAATTTACCCAAACCTGGAGGTCAAATCTACATCCACTATTAAATGATTATGATTAGTGATGGACGAACGTTTCGCCCGGCGGTCGTTTCGCGGCGAATTTCCGACATTCGCGGTCCGCACGTTCGAACGCCTTTTTCCGTCGTTCGCCGCGGCGGACTTACGTGTTTAATGTATACAAGAACTTTAACCTTTGGTGACACGTTTATCATGTGATACAGGACAGCCAATTGAGACATGACAGCACATGGACACTTGGACATTCCCCCTAACCTATAAATACACCCGATCCGGTGGCCATTTTACATTCTTTCTTCTGTTACGATAGGGACAGGTTCCTGTGTGGAGTAGGGAGAGATAAACCACTAGCTATTTGGTACACAAAAGTTCTTTTCAGGACTGGTATAGGTGTTAGGTGTTGATAGGTTTGCTGTGCTGCTGATTCTTGCAGCAGCCTGAGTGTCTTTTGTTAGTTTAGAGAAAGGGAAAGGACGGTGTATGCTACAGGGACAGCCAGATTAGTCTTTCATCATCATCATCATCATCATCATCATTAGCTGTTACTATCAAGGTCCACAAAAGAGCTGTTCCAGTAACCACTAATCGTTCTCTTTTTTTGCCAATTTGTATAGGGACAGGAAGGAAGCAGTGTTGTCAGGCAGTGAGGGTAATTTTAAAGACTTGCTGTTATTATTAGTTCCACAAAGGTTCTTTTCAGGACTGGTATCAGTGGTACAGTAATAGGCTTGTACATGTATAATATTCTTTCTTCCAAATATAGAAAGGATATTATACTTGACTGCTGCCCTTCTGCTGCAGTCTGCTAAACATTCACAACTCACTTGTTCCACAAAAGTTCTTATAAGGACTGGTAACTTGGTATAGGGTGCTACGGTACATAGGCTTGAGTGCGGTACAGTCTGCTGTTCTGTAAGGACCGCTATCGGTCCACAATAGATAGGGTTGACGTGCACCACTGCTGACCGCTGCCCTATACTGCAGCAGTCCTTCAGCGGTATAGGGACTGACGTACAGTCTGCTAATCACTAACACACAACCTGCTTGTTCCACAAAAGTTCTTATAAGGACTGGTAACTTGGTATAGGGTGCTACGGTACATAGGCTTGAGTGCGGTACAGTCTGCTGTTCTGTAAGGACCGCTATCGGTCCACAATAGATAGGGTTGACGTGCACCACTGCTGACCGCTGCCCTATACTGCAGCAGTCCTTCAGCGGTATAGGGACTGACGTACAGTCTGCTAAACACTAATACACAACCTGCTTGGTCCACAAAAGTTCTTATAAGGACTGGTAACTTGGTATAGGGTGCTACGGTACATAGGCTTGAGTGCGGTACAGTCTGCTGTTCTGTAAGGACCGCTATAGGTCCACAATAGATAGGGTTGACGTGCACCACTGCTGACCGCTCACCTATACTGCAGCAGTCCTTCAGCGGTATAGGGACTGACGTACAGTCTGCTAATCACTAACACACAACCTGCTTGTTCCACAAAAGTTCTTATAAGGACTGGTAACTTGGTATAGGGTGCTACGGTACATAGGCTTGAGTGCGGTACAGTCTGCTGTTCTGTAAGGACCGCTATCGGTCCACAATAGATAGGGTTGACGTGCACCACTGCTGACCGCTGCCCTATACTGCAGCAGTCCTTCAGCGGTATAGGGACTGACGTACAGTCTGCTAAACACTAATACACAACCTGCTTGGTCCACAAAAGTTCTTATAAGGACTGGTAACTTGGTATAGGGTGCTACGGTACATAGGCTTGAGTGCGGTACAGTCTGCTGTTCTGTAAGGACCGCTATCGGTCCACAATAGATAGGGTTGACGTGCACCACTGCTGACCGCTCACCTATACTGCAGCAGTCCTTCAGCGGTATAGGGACTGACGTACAGTCTGCTAATCACTAACACACAACCTGCTTGTTCCACAAAAGTTCTTATAAGGACTGGTAACTTGGTATAGGGTGCTACGGTACATAGGCTTGAGTGCGGTACAGTCTGCTGTTCTGTAAGGACCGCTATCGGTCCACAATAGATAGGGTTGACGTGCACCACTGCTGACCGCTGCCCTATACTGCAGCAGTCCTTCAGCGGTATAGGGACTGACGTACAGTCTGCTAAACACTAATACACAACCTGCTTGGTCCACAAAAGTTCTTATAAGGACTGGTAACTTGGTATAGGGTGCTACGGTACATAGGCTTGAGTGCGGTACAGTCTGCTGTTCTGTAAGGACCGCTATCGGTCCACAATAGATAGGGTTGACGTGCACCACTGCTGACCGCTGCCCTATACTGCAGCAGTCCTTCAGCGGTATAGGGACTGACGTACAGTCTGCTAAACACTAATACACAACCTGCTTGGTCCACAAAAGTTCTTATAAGGACTGGTAACTTGGTATAGGGTGCTACGGTACATAGGCTTGAGTGCGGTACAGTCTGCTGTTCTGTAAGGACCGCTATAGGTCCACAATAGATAGGGTTGACGTGCACCACTGCTGACCGCTCACCTATACTGCAGCAGTCCTTCAGCGGTATAGGGACTGACGTACAGTCTGCTAATCACTAACACACAACCTGCTTGTTCCACAAAAGTTCTTATAAGGACTGGTAACTTGGTATAGGGTGCTACGGTACATAGGCTTGAGTGCGGTACAGTCTGCTGTTCTGTAAGGACCGCTATCGGTCCACAATAGATAGGGTTGACGTGCACCACTGCTGACCGCTGCCCTATACTGCAGCAGTCCTTCAGCGGTATAGGGACTGACGTACAGTCTGCTAAACACTAATACACAACCTGCTTGGTCCACAAAAGTTCTTATAAGGACTGGTAACTTGGTATAGGGTGCTACGGTACATAGGCTTGAGTGCGGTACAGTCTGCTGTTCTGTAAGGACCGCTATCGGTCCACAATAGATAGGGTTGACGTGCACCACTGCTGACCGCTGCCCTATACTGCAGCAGTCCTTCAGCGGTATAGGGACTGACGTACAGTCTGCTAAACACTAATACACAACCTGCTTGGTCCACAAAAGTTCTTATAAGGACTGGTAACTTGGTATAGGGTGCTACGGTACATAGGCTTGAGTGCGGTACAGTCTGCTGTTCTGTAAGGACCGCTATCGGTCCACAATAGATAGGGTTGACGTGCACCACTGCTGACCGCTCACCTATACTGCAGCAGTCCTTCAGCGGTATAGGGACTGACGTACAGTCTGCTAATCACTAACACACAACCTGCTTGTTCCACAAAAGTTCTTATAAGGACTGGTAACTTGGTATAGGGTGCTACGGTACATAGGCTTGAGTGCGGTACAGTCTGCTGTTCTGTAAGGACCGCTATCGGTCCACAATAGATAGGGTTGACGTGCACCACTGCTGACCGCTGCCCTATACTGCAGCAGTCCTTCAGCGGTATAGGGACTGACGTACAGTCTGCTAAACACTAATACACAACCTGCTTGGTCCACAAAAGTTCTTATAAGGACTGGTAACTTGGTATAGGGTGCTACGGTACATAGGCTTGAGTGCGGTACAGTCTGCTGTTCTGTAAGGACCGCTATCGGTCCACAATAGATAGGGTTGACGTGCACCACTGCTGACCGCTCACCTATACTGCAGCAGTCCTTCAGCGGTATAGGGACTGACGTACAGTCTGCTAATCACTAACACACAACCTGCTTGTTCCACAAAAGTTCTTATAAGGACTGGTAACTTGGTATAGGGTGCTACGGTACATAGGCTTGAGTGCGGTACAGTCTGCTGTTCTGTAAGGACCGCTATCGGTCCACAATAGATAGGGTTGACGTGCACCACTGCTGACCGCTGCCCTATACTGCAGCAGTCCTTCAGCGGTATAGGGACTGACGTACAGTCTGCTAAACACTAATACACAACCTGCTTGGTCCACAAAAGTTCTTATAAGGACTGGTAACTTGGTATAGGGTGCTACGGTACATAGGCTTGAGTGCGGTACAGTCTGCTGTTCTGTAAGGACCGCTATCGGTCCACAATAGATAGGGTTGACGTGCACCACTGCTGACCGCTGCCCTATACTGCAGCAGTCCTTCAGCGGTATAGGGACTGACGTACAGTCTGCTAAACACTAATACACAACCTGCTTGGTCCACAAAAGTTCTTATAAGGACTGGTAACTTGGTATAGGGTGCTACGGTACATAGGCTTGAGTGCGGTACAGTCTGCTGTTCTGTAAGGACCGCTATAGGTCCACAATAGATAGGGTTGACGTGCACCACTGCTGACCGCTCACCTATACTGCAGCAGTCCTTCAGCGGTATAGGGACTGACGTACAGTCTGCTAATCACTAACACACAACCTGCTTGTTCCACAAAAGTTCTTATAAGGACTGGTAACTTGGTATAGGGTGCTACGGTACATAGGCTTGAGTGCGGTACAGTCTGCTGTTCTGTAAGGACCGCTATCGGTCCACAATAGATAGGGTTGACGTGCACCACTGCTGACCGCTGCCCTATACTGCAGCAGTCCTTCAGCGGTATAGGGACTGACGTACAGTCTGCTAAACACTAATACACAACCTGCTTGGTCCACAAAAGTTCTTATAAGGACTGGTAACTTGGTATAGGGTGCTACGGTACATAGGCTTGAGTGCGGTACAGTCTGCTGTTCTGTAAGGACCGCTATCGGTCCACAATAGATAGGGTTGACGTGCACCACTGCTGACCGCTGCCCTATACTGCAGCAGTCCTTCATCGGTATAGGGACTAAGAGTTTTGTCACAGGGTCATTTAAAAAATGACAGGCAGAGGAAGAGGCAGGCCCTTCCGCAGGGGTGGTAGGGGTAGGGCAGGAGCAACAGGCTTGAGCCAAAGTGGGAAGTTGCAGAAGGTGCGTTCAATTACTTTAAAGGATGCACCAGACTTGGTTGAGTGGCTCGCTCAGCCTTACTCTTCTGCACCCTCCTCATCCTCTCGATCTGCACCCTCTTCTTCACTCTCTGCTATGTGCACCCCCAAAGACACTACCACCAACAACACGACCACCACCACCACCACCACATACCTTCCGCTTGAGTCACTGGAATTATTTTCCGATCCATATCAAGAGGACATTTCTGATGCGCAGCCACTCTTGGTATTGGATCAGGAAGAGGAGGTAGCAACAAGCGCTACTCAGCAGTCTGACGCCAGTACCCAGATCAGCCCAAGGAGGAGGTTGGTCCCCGGTGTTGCTGCCTACTCCGAGATCTCTACTTATAGCGGTGGGGAAGGTGACGTTGATGATGACGTGTCTAGTGATGTCACGTGGGTGCCCACAAGAGAGGAAGAGGAGGGGAGTTCAGAGGGAGATATGGACCAGCAGATAGGGAGGAGAAGCAGCAATGACTTACATTGCACAGCAGGGACAAAGCAGACTGCAAATGTATCAGGAGCGAGTCATCGACCATGTACGGTCACATCTGGCGCTCCCAGGACACCGGCACATGGCTCCGCAGTGTGGGCTTTTTTTAACGTGTCCGCTGCTGACAATAGCGTTGCCATCTGCAATCTTTGCAGTCAACGCGTTAGTCGCGGTAAGCCCAATACTCACCTAGGGACGACCGCCTTAAGAAGGCACATGAGCAGCCATCACCGAGCCCAGTGGGAGCAACGGAACACACAAAGCCACACTGCAGGCTCTCACCGTCCAGCCTCGTCTTCTACTTCTCCTTCTCCTCTCTCCTCACAATTGTCCTCCACTCCACCTTCCATCACGCCAAGCTCACATTTTTCTGCAAAAAGGCAGGCTTCCGTGGGCCTAATGTTTGAGCGTAAAAAAATGATGACGCCGGATAACCCTCTTGCCCAACGGTTGGCGGCTGGCTTGTCAGAACTCATAGCCCGCCAACTACTGCCATATAAACTGGTGGACTCGGAGGCCTTTCGCAAATTTGTGGCCATTGGAACACCACAATGGAAGGTCCCAGGAAGGAAGTATTTCTCAGAGAAGGGCATCCCAGAGCTATATGGCCATGTTCAGCGGCAAGTGAATGTATCTCTGGCACACAGTGTCGGTGCCAAGATACATCTGACCACAGACACGTGGTCTAGCAAACACGGGCAGGGAAGGTATATCAGTTTTACTGCCCACTGGGTGAACCTTCTGACGGCCGTCAAGCATGTAACCCGTGGCACCCGTGTAGATTTGGTTTTACCGCCACGGATTGCATGCAGGCCTGACTCTTCTTCTCCTCCTCCTACTCCATCCTCCTCCCTCTCCTCCTCAGCTGCCTCCTCCTTTTCCGCTGCTAGCGTCTCTTCCACTGCACCGCCCAAGCTCCCCAGAACCTATTCCACATGCCAGGTGAGACGTTGCCATGCCGTGCTGTGTCTGTTGTGCCTGGAAGCAAAGAGCCACACTGGCCCGGCACTCCTTTCAGCTTTGCGTTCACAGGCAGATGAGTGGCTAACACCGCTCAATTTGACAGTTGGTAAAGTGGTGTGTGACAACGGTGCCAATCTGCTTAGCGCATTGAAACAGGGCAAAATCACGCACGTGCCGTGCATGGCACACGTCTTAAACTTGGTCGTGCAGCGATTCCTTGTCAAATACCCTGGGGTCCAGGACATCTTGCGGCAGGCAAGGAAAATCTCGGCCCATTTCAGAAGATCTTACACGGCCATGGCTCGCCTTGCTGACATTCAGCGGCGACACCATCTGCCGGTCAGACGTCTTATTTGCGATTGCCCGACGCGATGGAACTCAACCTTCTATATGCTTGATAGGCTGCTCCAGCAGAAACGTGCAGTTAACGTCTACCTGTATGAACTCTGCGAAAGAAACGGTTCTGGGGAGCTGGGTTTTTTTTCACCGCGCCAGTGGCTGCTCATGCGCGACACATGCAGACTTCTGCGGCCATTTGAGGAGATCACCAAACTGGTCAGTCGCAGCCATGGCGCCATCAGTGACATGGTACCTTATGCCTTCTTTCTGGAGCGTGCATTGCGTCGTGTCATTGATCAGGCTGTGGAGGAGCAGGAGCGGGAAGATGAGGAAGTCGCAATGCTGGATGAATTCCCAGGGGGGGCTACTCTATCTGAGACAAGTCAACAACAGGAGTCTGATGAGGAGTCAGAGGAGGATGGTGCCGGGGCGGATGAGCAGGAGCAAGAAGAGCATGCTTTAAACCTTTCTGGGATCCCTGTTGTGCGAGGATGGGGAGAGGAGAATGAAGAGGACGACATTATCCTGGATGATGAGCAGGAGCCAGGCCACCACACCGCTTCCACTTTAGTGCAAATGGGGGCCTTCATGCTCCAGTGTTTTAATAGGGACCCCCGTATAAAAAGCATGAGGGTCAAGGACCAGTACTGGGTGGCAACGTACTTAGACCCCCGGTACAAACACAAAATGGCGGAAATGTTACCGCCGTCGCAGAGGGCTGTCAGAATGCAGCACTTCCAGGCCTTGCTTCGAGAAATGCTGCATTCTGCTTTTGCGTGCGCTGGCAGAGGAGCAATTCCCACTCCCAGAGAAGGATTTGCGGGTACCAATCCAACAGCGCCTGCAAGAAGAGGCCGGTTTGAAGATGTGTTGGTGACTTCGGATATGAGGTCATTCTTTCAGCCGACCCATCGACAGGTGTCATCCGGATCCAGCATCAGGGAACGCCTAGACCGTCAGGTGTCCGACTACATTGGGTTAACGGCCGATGTGGACGCTCTGAGGAGTGATGAACCCCTAGACTACTGGGTGGGCAGGCTTGACCTCTGGCCAGAGCTTGCCCAATTTGCAATCGAACTGTTGGCTTGCCCCTCATCCAGTGTCCTGTCCGAAAGGACGTTCAGCGCAGCAGGGGGGATTGTGACCGATAAGCGTACTCGCCTAGCTCACCACAGTGTTAACTACCTCACATTTCTAAAAATGAATGAGGCATGGATCTCGGAGGAATTCAACACATGTGACCAGTAGACCATGTATATGTCTATAAACTATTTTTTTAATCAAGCACACAGACCTTCTTAATTCATTTGGCTCACTTCCTTGACCCAAAAAAGCACACCGTACTATATGCCCCTACCCTCCTCTTTGAAGAGGTTGAGCGGTGTCATATTTCTACTGGGGCTGCTTATGATATCCCTGTGCTGTGCTGACTTCCTCCTGGGGGTTCTTATTATGAAGGGATCACACTATCCCTGTGCTGTGCTGACTTCCTCCTGGGGGTTCTTATTATGAGGGGATCACACCATCCCTGTGCTGTGCTGACTTCCTCCTGGGGCTGCTTACGGTGCTGCTGTCAGTGCTGTATGTCACGGTGCTGCTGTCAGCGCTGTATGTCACGGTGCTGCTGTCAGCGCTGTATGTCACGGTGCTGCTGTCAGCGCTGTATGTCACGGTGCTGCTGTCAGCGCTGTATGTCACGGTGCTGCTGTCAGCGCTGTATGTCACGGTGCTGCTGTCAGCGCTGTATGTCACGGTGCTGCTGTCAGCGCTGTATGTCACGGTGCTGCTGTCAGCGCTGTATGTCACGGTGCTGCTGTCAGCGCTGTATGTCACGGTGCTGCTGTCAGTGCTCTGTATTACGGTGCTGCTGTCAGATGCCTCTATCACGGTGCATGTGTCATTCCGGTATGTCACGCTGCTGGTGATCATCTCCTGCACCCTCTTCTTTGCCTACCCTGGTCCCTGACCTTCCCTCTCCTCCATTGCCTTCATTAGCTCCATAGTCCTGAATTGTTAGAACAATTTCCCAAATAAAATAAAAATGCTTGTAGTTATCGATCCCAAATTCACCTCATACATGTATTATGTCATTGTCCAGATGGTGGGACTACGTTTTACCCCCTAATAATTACCACGTGGCCGCAAATTCGACATGAAGGTTTGCAAAGTTCGCCTCCCATTGAAGTCAATGGGGCCCGCGGCGAACGTTCGGTTTCGCGAACGTTTGGGTCCGTTCGCATTTCGCTTTCGCGAAACGTCCCGTCGGAAGTTCGTCCATCACTAATTATGATTATTCCCTTAAGTATCTCTTTCATTTTTGGGAACCAATTCAGACAGCCAAAAGGCCCCAAAACAGGCTAGTATAAATTCTGTCTGAAATAAAACCGAATGATAAGAAGAAAAACAAACATTCATAGCAGCACATCATTTGTTCAAAATGGGCAAAGACTGAGATTGGTCTTCTATCGTCAGCATGAAGATGTGTCTTTCTATAACCCTTAAGAGCCTGACGGATATTAAAAAAGGTATTACATGCTGGCAGGTTCATAAATTAAAAAAAAAAAGAAATACTAGCCATGACTTTTACCACATGACTATATGAAAATCGTTGTTCCATTAAACAAAACAGGTAGGCCAAAATCTTAATTTCTGTAGGAAGATTGCTATTAAAACCCATAAATTGGCAAAAGGAAACTCATTTATCCTAGGCTTGAGAATACTGGGACCAAGTTTGAGGAGACAAAGAATTCTTAATAGCTTCCACAATGGATTCAGTTTTCTTGTCTTGACGTACATTATACTCCTTGGCAGAGAGTAAAAGGGATAATATATTAATGAAATCCCCTCTCCAAATCTTTTCCTTTATGAGCATAGGCAAGTGAGGGTTTTTTTTTCAACTGTAAGTTCAAGATACTGTCACAGCCAATCTTCCTTCTGCTCATTCCAGGACTTGCTTAAGCAGGGTCTTCATGCTGAAAAGCTGTTCTTCAAAGCTCCCTTTCTGATTGATTGACAGACCCCTGTGACAGGGACGCAGCCCTTTATATAATGAGCCACATATCTTCCAGAATTTTTTTTCCACACCTAATTGGACACTTTATGTAGGCAAAAGAGGCTTCCCACCATTAACTCTTTGTGAAACTCATGATCCTGAAAGCACCCAGTGATCAGTACACAACACAATGCATGCACAAGCCTTTTTACCAACACTATATAACTATTGTGTTACGAGTGGACTAACAACGCATGGGGGGTACAAATCCCTGGTCTTATCGGCACCAGCTAAGATATTTCTATACAAGATAGTCATGGGTATCCCCACAAACAGAGTGTTAGAAAGAGAAAAACTGTTTGCATAGGGTAATTTAGTTAAAAACAAGTAGTCTATTAAAAAAAATTGTGCACTCACATATTGAGAAACAGCATAGCAGTAGTAAAATGCAAGCATCTGATCAAGGAGTCCCATAAGGTCAGACTTCCAGCAAAATCATAAGTACATGATGACTTCACATCCAATATGAATGAATTAATTAAATAATTTGTATAGCGCACAGCGCGAACTGAATCACCTCAAGGCGCTGCGAAGAGCTTTTGTTTTCCAGCTTCTAGAAGAGGAAGGTCTTGAGTTTTTTCCTGAAGGCCAGGGGGTTTTCTTCCAAGCAGATGTTGATGGGTAGAGCGTTCCCTAGCCGTGGTCCTTGGACAGCGAATCTCCGTTCCCCCTTTGATTTGTACCGGGATTTGGGAACGAGGAGGAGGTTTTTGTTAGATAATCGAAGACTGCGGTTGGGTGTGTAGTGTTTTATTTTCTCAAGTAGGTATTGAGGAGCATCTCCACGCATGCATTTGTGGGTGATGCAGAGGGTCTTGAATGAGATCCCATTCTTTATGGTTAACCAATGTAGGCTCCTCAGGGAAAGGGAGATTGATTCCCAGGGTTGTCTTCCTGTTATCAGCCTTGCCGCCGTGTTTTGGATTAGTTGTGATCGCGCAAGTTGATATTGCAGTGATCCTAAGTAAAGGGAGTTTGCGTAGTCAAGTCGTGAATTAATGACTGTTCCAACTACCACTGCTTTGTCAGTCTTTGGGATGAAAGGGATGAGTCTGCATAGCAGGCGGAGCAGGTGGTAGGAACCACTGACTACTGCTCCTATTTGAGCATCCATAGACATTTAGTCAAAAATGACGCCAAGACACTTGGCCTTGGTCTTTGAGGAGATAGTCTGCCCAAAGATGGTGGGTGGTGTCCAGGAGGTCTTGGTTTGGGAATTATGGTTTGCGTGTAGGATAAGAAGCTCTGTTTTTGATTCGGCAAGTTTGAGGGAGTTAGTGGTCATCCAGGGCTTCTATCAAAGTGAGGCAATGTTCTAGTTGTTGATGATGGTCTCTTTGTTCAGTGATACGGAAGTAAAGTTGTGTGTCGTCCCGCCCAGCTCTATGTGTTTTGTACTAGTAGACGCCATCATGGGGAGTGGCTGGAAGATGACATCACACCGCAATCATAATAATGGCAAGAGATAATGCCAAGAGACAGTTATGTTAATGTCTAGACAAAAATGGGTTGTATCATGTATTTCAAATAGCACTATCTAGAGCACAAAACCAGTGTTGCAACAGCTAAAGAAATAAGTACAACTTTCAGGCCAAAGCAAAATGGTATAAGAAACTGGGAACAGTTTGAACATTTTCACTTAGGGGTGTATTCACTTATGTTGCCAGCGGTTTAGACATTAATGGCTGTGTGTTGAGTTATTTTGAGTGGACAGCAAATTTACACTGTTATACAAGATGTACACTCACTCCTTTACATTGTAGCAAAGTGTAATTTCTTCAGTGTTGTCACATAAAAAAATATAATAAAACATTTACTTTTGTGAGATACTGTACAAACCCCATGCAATCTGGTTCTGTGGATTTAGGCCATTAACCTATAATAAATATCTGATTAAAAAATAAGACAAAAAATACAAAATTATATGCAGTATAGATGTCAATAAAAACAAAATCAAATGACAAATTATAGAAGAGAAAATTCCTTCTGATCATGATGAATCCACACAAAGCACTGTGATAATGGAGAAAACACAAGATATGTAACATCTAGAGGGGAGAAATGTTCCTCTTTTGAGAAGGGGAGAGGATGCTCATCAGATTATGTTCCTCTAAGCCCTTGTACACACGGTCGGAGATTCCGACAACCAAATCCATCGGAGTAATTCCGACGGATTAATTCCGGCAGAGGTCCGGAAGTGATGTTGCATACACGTGGTCGGACTAAGTTGTTGGAAAATCCAATTGTACATAACGTGATGACGTTATTTCGTTACGACAGGACTACGTTCAGGCTAGTAGCCAATAGCTTTGGTCTAGGAATTTGATCTGAGTATGTGTGGCACTTTGTCCGTCGGAGTAGGCTACACATGATCGGAGTATGTCCGATCGGAGCATTTTGTGGGAAAATTTTACCGGCAAGTTGGAAAAGTTGGTCCGTCGGATATTACGACGGAAACAGTCCGATGGAGACCACACACAGTTGGAGAAATAGGGCCAAAAAGAAGGAAGTTCTGAGTAATGATGGGATTTTTAATTTGAGTAAAAAGGTTTTTAACAGTCAATGAACACAGGCTTTTAAATCATAGTTTGAAACTGAGCCTGAAGTGGGAGCGGGTATATCTCAAAACCAGGACTTTCATTGACTTACAGAAATGTAATATTAAGAGGTAATTAAGTACAAATCCCACTATAAAAAATGTAATTTTTAAAGAGCAAATTAAATCATATGCATTTTGCATCAGATAAACAGGATGTGTTTAGGAATACAAAATTACCCAATGCCTCCCTTTTTAATTCTCTAAGAAATATAGCACCCTCAATTTTAATATTTAGAGATTTAGTACTGAAAGATTTAGATTCTCTAAGCATTAAAGCCACACACGGATAGGAACTTTAACGAGATGTTACAAATTTTATGTGAGCACATGATATTGCATTTCCTGTTGACAAAGGGGGGAATGAGTAGATTGTTATCTCATCAAAATACAAAATTACCTCTGGCCAACAATCCCACCAATGGCTATAAATGGGCCATACAGGTCATTATCCACTTCAGGACCGCCGTATTGCCATTGTACGTCAGCACAATGGCACAGGCAGGCAGAATCACGTACATCTACGTGATTGCCTTCCAGCGGGTGGGGGGTCCCATCGGACCCCCTCCCGCTGGTTACGGCGGTCCGATTCGGTCCAGCAGCGATCCGTGATGAGGGGATGGCCGTTCGTTTTCGGCCACCCCCTCTGGATCGCTCCTGGCCAATGAGAAGCTTCCTCCCCTGTGTATTGTTTACACAGGAAGGAGGAAGTGATGTCATTCTCCTCGGGGCGGTCTTTTTGACCGGACTACGAGGAGAAGAGTAAAAGTAAGTCTGCACGAACACTACACTGACATGTAGGTACACACAGGCACACAAACCCCCCCCGATCCCCCCCCCGATCGCCCCCCGATCCCCCCCCCGCCCCCCTCCCCCCCCAGTCACAGTGTCACTGATTGCATTGATCATTTCTTTACTGATCAATGCATTCAGTGTCAGTTGTGACAGTAAAAACTGTCAGGACAGTTAGTGTTAGGTCCAGGGTAGCCCCCTATCACCCCCCAATAAAGATTTAACCCCCTGATTGCCCCTAGAGTTAACCCTTTCACCCCCTTTTGCCAGTGTCACTAAGCGATCATTTTTCTGATCGCTGCATGTGTCGCTAGTGTCGCTAGGTAGCTAGTTATTTTTTTAGGTTCACCGCCAGGTTTTTATATCGCTAGGTACCCCGATATACTACCCAATAATGTTTTTAACCCCCTGATTGCCGCTAGTTAACCCTTTCACCCCCTTTTGCCAGTGTCACTAAGCGATCGTTTTTCTGATCGCTGCATTAGTGTCGCTACAGTCGCTAGGTAGCTAGTTATTTTTTTAGGTTCACCGCCAGGTTTTTATAGCACTAGGTACCCCGATATACTACCCAATAATGTTTTTAACCCCCTGATTGCCGCTAGTTAACCCTTTCACCCCCTTTTGCCAGTGTCACTAAGCGATCATTTTTCTGATCGCTGCATGTGTCGCTAGGTAGCTAGTTATTTTTTTAGGTTCACCGCCAGGTTTTTATATCGCTAGGTACCCCGATATACTACCCAATAATGTTTTTAACCCCCTGATTGCCGCTAGTTAACCCTTTCACCCCCTTTTGCCAGTGTCACTAAGCGATCGTTTTTCTGATCGCTGCATTAGTGTCGCTACAGTCGCTAGGTAGCTAGTTATTTTTTTAGGTTCACCGCCAGGTTTTTATAGCGCTAGGTACCCCGATATACTACCCAATAATGGTTTTAACCCCCTGATTTCCGCTAGTTAACCCTTTCACCCCCTTTTGCCAGTGTCACTAAGCGATAATTTTTCTGAACGCTGCATCAGTGTCGCTAGTGTCGCTAGGTAGCTAGTTAACTAGGCTCCCAAAAAGTCCCCCACATGTGGTATCCCCGTACTCGGGAGAAGCAGCAGAATTTATTTTGGGGTGTAATTTGACTTCTGCCCATAGCATGTGTGAGCAATATATCATTTAGTGACAACTTTGTGCAAAAAAAAAAAAGTTTGTAATATTCCCGCAACTTTTGGCAAAATATAAAATATTCCATGGACTCAACATGCCTCTCAGTAAATAGCTTGGGGTGTCTACTTTCCAAAATGGGGTCATTTGGGGGGGTTTTGTGCTATTTTGGCATTTTATGGCCTTTGAAACTGTGATAGGTAGTGAGGAGTTAAATCAAAAATTTGCACCCTTAGAAATCCTGAAGGTGGTGATTGGTTTTCGGGGTGCCGTGCGCGACTAGACTCCCAAAAAGTCCCACACATGTGGTATCCCCGTACTCGGGAGAAGCAGCAGAATGTATTTTGGGGTGTCATTTCACATATAACCATGGCATGTGTGAGCAATATATCATTTAGTGACAACTTTTTGTAAAAAAAATTTTTTTTTTTTTTTTTTGTCATTATTCAATCCCTTAGGACAAAAAAAATAAATATTCAATGGGCTCAACATACCCATCAGCAATTTCCTTGGGGTGTCTACTTTCCAAAATGGGGTCATTTGGGGGGGATTTGTACTGCCCTGCCATTTTAGCACCTCAAGAAATGAGATCGGCAGTCATAAATTAAAAGCTGTGTAAATTCCAGAAAATGTACTCTAGTTTGTAGACGCTATAACTTTTGCGCAAACCAAAAAATATACGCTTATTGACATTTTTTTTACTAAAGACATGTGGCTGAATAAATTTTGCCCTCAATGTATGACTAAAATTTAGTTTATTCGATTTTTCTTATAACAAAAAGAAGAAAATATCTTTTTTTTTCAAAATTTTCGCTCTTTTTTCATTTATATCGCAAAAAAAAAAAATCGCAGAGGCAATCAAATACCATCAAAAGAAAGCTCTATTTGTGGGAAGAAAAGGACGCAAATTTCGTTTGGGTGCAATATTGCATGACCGCGCAATTACCAGTTAAAGCAGCGCAGTGCGAAATTGCAAAAAGACCTCTGGTCCTTAAGGTGTTTATTGGTCCGGAACTGAAGTGGTTATTAAGCTAAATGAATCTTAATAAAAAAGAAAAAAAAATCTGATTCCTACTGCACCCTGAATAACTATCATATATTATAGTCTAAGGTGCCCAGAAATCATGTCAATTCCCTTGGATGCTCTCCAGCATCCAGGGGATGCTCTATTACTAGTGGCATTGATTCTGTGATGACTCTTATTGGAAAATATGTGAATAAATTCCTCCAGACGCACTCACTTCACAGATCTCAGAAGGCTGCAAGGAGAGAGGGCTACATTTATGGCTCTGTTTGCCGCACCACTAAGCCTGAAGTGGAAGTGGGTACCTCTCAAAACCAGGTACTTGCTCCCCCTCCCCCTGAAAAGACAAGCAGAGCTTCCCCTTTTTGGTGGAGCTCCGCTTTAAGAATATCACTTGGAAAGATGGCTATATTTTGCAGATGTGGCATCTCTCTACATTATCATTTTACATACACAAGGTTTATCTACCATTCAACATTTTTTGGAAAGTGATGATTTGCTTCCAATGAGTCAGAAAAAGGGTGTATTAGAGCTCCTAACCTTTGCTATGAAGCATAACTATTTCTGGTTCAGAGGTAAATACTACTGTATTTGCAATGTTGAGAAGTAGCTATGGGTGCACCCAGCATGGTCAATCTCTTTATGACAAATTCGGAGAAGGATGTCTTCTATGGAAACCCCACACCCCAGCTGGTGTTTTGGCTGTGGTACATTGATGACATCCCACTCCTATGGGCTGGTTAGATGCATTCTTTGGATAATTTTGTGGGGTACATCAAATTAAACAATAGAGTAGAGATGGGCTCAACAACCCCCTGTTCAGTTTGCGGCAGAACTTTAAAATGTTGCAAAAGTTTGGAACTGAATAACGAGCCTCATTGAAGTCTATGGGACCCAAACTGAAAAAATCTAAAGTGCCCATTTTGAAGGCTTATATGCAAGTAATTGGGCATACGATGGTTGTGGGGGTTCGGGAACTGCTCTGGAGGACATATATCAATGAAATAAATTAGAAATAACAATAAAAATGAACAATTCCTTTAAATATAGTGCCTGGGGGGTAGGGGGCTTAGTCTGCTTGTATTGTGGCACATCTGTACCTTGTATAGAGCCTGCTGATGCAATAATGACATTTATAAACCCAACAAAAATTAAATTTTATATTCAAGCTTTCTTTATTTTTTAAACAATGGCTTGGGGAGCCATAATGTATGATGAGGCCCCAATTTAGTGCACTCAGAACAAGATTAGTGTATAGAAAGAACAAAAAGTACCCCCCGGTACTTGTGGGACTTTAAGGGCAGACTATGAGCAGCAATTTGTAATAAAATATAAAGATCATTTTATTTAAAGTGTTAAAAAACATGTTGGTGCAAAAACTCACCATGACAATATACAGTATACAATATACATTTAAATACCCAGCTCATAGAGAGCTAGTGAAATACACAGAGGAAACTTCTCATGTAGCTTTGTCAAAGCTACGGAGGCAACGACAACAAGGGACGCATTATTTTTTTAATAAAAAATAAAAAATATATATATATATATACAGTGGTGTGAAAAAGTGTTTGCCCCCTTCCTCATTTCCTGTTCCTTTGCATGTTTGTCACACTTAAGTGTTTCGGAACATCAAACCAATTTAAACAATAGTCAAGGACAACACAAGTAAACACAAAATGCAATTTGTAAATGAAGGTGTTTATTATTAAAGGTGAAAAAAAATCCAAACCATCATGGCCCTGTGTGAAAAAGTGATTGCCCCCCTTGTTAAAACATACTATAACTGTGGTTGTCCACACCTGAGTTCAATTTCTATAGCCACACCCAGGCCTGATTATTGCCACACCTGTTCACAATCAAGGCA
This sequence comes from Lithobates pipiens, assembly GCF_037356315.1. NCBI lineage: Eukaryota > Metazoa > Chordata > Amphibia > Anura > Ranidae > Lithobates > Lithobates pipiens. The sequence continues at coordinate 154,075,604 of NW_027507758.1, read as the reverse complement.
TCACTTAAATAGGAGCTGCTTGACACAGTAAGGTCCACCAGAAGATCCTTAAAAGCTACACATCATGCCGAGACCCAAAGAAATTCAGGAACAATTGAGAAAGAAAGTAATTGAGATCTATCAGTCTGGAAAGGGTTATAAAGCCATTTCCAAAGCTTTGGGAATCCAGCGAACCACAGTGAGAGCCATTATCCACAAATGGCGAAGATATGGAACAGTGGTGAACCTTCCCAGGAGTGGCCGGCCACCCAAAATTACCCCAAGAGTGCAGCAACGACTCATCCAAGAGGTCACAAAAGACCCCACAACAACGTCCAAGGAACTGCAGGCCTCACTTGTCTCAGTTAAGGTCAGCGTTCATGCCTCCACCATCAGGAAAAGACTGGGCAAAAATGGCCTGCATGGCAGAGTTCCAAGGAGAAAACCACTGCTGAGCAAAAAGAACATCAAAGCTCGTCTCAATTTCTCCACAACACATCTTGATGATCCCCAAGACTTTTGGGACAACATTCTGTGGACCGATGAGACAAAAGTGGAACTCTTTGGAAGGTGTGTGTCCAAGTATATCTGGTGTAGAAGGAACACTGCATTTCATAAAAAGAACATTATACCAACAGTAAAATATGGTGGTGGTAGTGTGATGGTCTGGGGCTGTTTTGCTGCTTCAGGACCTGGAAGACTTGCCGTGATAAAAGGAACTATGAATTCTGCTGTCTACCAAGAGATCCTGAAGGAGAATGTCCGACCATCTGTTCGTGTACTCAAGCTGAAACGAACTTGGGTTCTGCAGCAGGACAATGATCCTAAACACACCAGTAAGTCCACCACCGAATGGCTGAAGAAAAACAAAATGAAGACTTTGGAGTGGCCTAGCCAAAGTCCTGACCTGAATCCTATTGAGATGTTGTGGTATGACCTTAAAAATGCCGTTCATGCTCGAAAACCCTCTAATGTAACTGAATTAGGACAATTCTGCAAAGATGAGTGGGCCAAAATTCCTCCAGGACGCTGTAAAAGCCTCATTGCACGTTATCGCAAACGCTTGGTTGCAGTTGTTGCTGCTAAGGGTGGCCCAACCAGTTATTAGGTTTAGGGGGCAATCACTTTTTCACACAGGGCCATGATGGTTTGGATTTTTTTTTACCTTTAATAATAAACACCTTCATTTACAAATTGCATTTTGTGTTTACTTGTGTTGTCCTTGACTATTGTTTAAATTGGTTTGATGTTCCGAAACACTTAAGTGTGACAAACATGCAAAGGAACAGGAAATGAGGAAGGGGGCAAACACTTTTTCACACCACTGTATATATATATATATATCATTTTTTTGCCCATTTTGGTTTGTTATTATAATTATTATTATTATTATTATTTTCATTCATTTACGGTTATTTGATTTATTTTCAATCAATCTGTCACACATTGTTTTAATTAAATTACATTTTTTTCCATTGAGCATAAACAGGAGCTGTATGTGTATATGTTGTGTAACAATTTGCAGCGTCTGTTAATATATGCCGCAGGATTGTGAGTATGAGGGGTTAACATCACTCGGTAGGTTTTCTCCTCCTTTCCCCTCCTACTCTTTATCCTTAACATCCTTAAATTCCCTTGTTACCGTTGACTCCGTAGCTTTGACAAAGTGCAGGCACGCAAAACATGTCAGCTACGGCAACTTTTCAGCTTGCCATCCACCCTCACTGATCGGGTTCCTGTTCCCGGAGGAGTGCTGATGTCACACGTACATCCTGGTGCATGTCTAGTTCCATCTGACACTTCAGCCTCTTTTGGCTCAGCTGCACTGCAGTGACGGACGCCCACGAGCCACTAGAGCTAGACGCTGTGCTTGGGGATCATAGAGGTGAGCTCCGACCACCGCTGTGGCCGGTGGGATTTCTCTCTGCTTTCCATCTGCACATCCATCAATCCTGTGTCAGCAAGCAGAGTTTTCCATCACCCCACTCCTTCAGATTGGAGCCAGACTGTCCTCCACACACCTCAGGATGACCTCTTTCCATCAGTGCAGATTATGGATTACACCATCCAGAGGCCACTCCCCCTTGTGAAATCACAGACCTATTATGCCCTGGATGGTGACGTCACAAGGGAATGTGGCTTCTGGATGATGTAATCCGATTGCCAAGCCCCCATCATTATTTAAGACATGCAGGACATCAGTGCCAACAGATCAGCGGTACGCAGGATCGGAGCAGAGATGCAGTGGGAGCGATGGCAGAGGAAGAACAACACTGGACAAAGAAGACAGAAGAAAGAGTGGAAGAAGAAGCAGGGGGAGAAGGAGAAGATTGGAGGATGAAGATGTAGGAGAAGATGGAGGAAGACCGGAGGAAGAAGCGGAGAAGAAGAAGAATATTTTTAATAAAAGACTTGTCAAAAACTGTCTACTGTATTTTTTAACACTACACTACTTTTTTTTAGTGACTGGGTAGGTGCCACATACTCATTCACATGGGGGGGCTGAGATCTGGGGGCTCCCTTGTTAAAGGGGGCTTCCAGATTCCGATAAGGCCCCCGCCCGCAGTCCCTGACAACCACCGGGCAAGGGTTGTCGGGAAGAGGCCCTCAACATAGGGTCAAGGTGCTTTGGGGTGGGAGCAGAGCCCATCCCCCCATGTTGAGGGCATGTGGCCTGGTATGTTCGGGGGGGCGCTCACTCGTCTCCTCCCTTTCCTGACCTGCCAGGCTGCATGTTCAGATAAGGGTCTGGTATGGATTTTGAGGGGACCCCCACTCCATTTTTTTTTAATTGGTGTATGGGGTCCCCTCCGAATCCATACTAGACCCAAGGGCTTGGTATAGACCTGGTGGGGGACCCCTCACTGTTTTTTTTCATGATTTTTTTTTAGCTGGCATTTTGTTTTACATTGCCAGCTGACAGCTGATGACTCATCAGTTGTTAAGGATGTGGCAGCCGGCTTCCTGGCCCCCTCCTTAGCAACCAGCTATATACAGTGTAAAAAAAAGAAATAAAAAATATGCAAAAAGCAAATCGTGGCAAAATCATAGTAAAATCGCGGTAAAAACCCAGTACTTGCGTTTTGGATGCGGGTCCATTGAATTCTATTACATGCAAAATGCTACATTTTGCGGGGAAAAATGGCCCTGACCCTTTCCAAAAACGCAGAGGCACAAAAATGCATTGATGTTCCATAGGAACCCATGTTAATAAAATGTCCCTGCATTTCTGCGAATTAATGTGTGAATCAAGCATAAACTGATATTCTACACAGACACTAGAATCTTAATAGCACACTACAGCACTCTAATGCCGCATACATACGATCGCACATTCCGACAACAAAATCCATGGTATTTTTTCCAATGGATGTTGGCTCAAATTTGTCTTGCATACACACAGTCACACAATGTTGTCAGAAATTCCAAATGTCAAGAACAAGGTGACGTACGACGAGGCAAGAAAATTGAAGTTCAATAGCCAGTGCGGCTCTTCTGCTTGATTCCAAGCATGCATGGAACTTTGTGCGTCGGAATTGTGTAATCATGATCAACAGAATGATGGAGCCTACACACGGTCGGAGTTTCCGAACAAACAAGCTCCCATAAAACATTCCCCCTCGGAAAATTAAACCGCGTGTAAGCGGCATAATTCTCTAGTAGCAGTGAACAGAGCCCTGTTCTAAGCCAATATTTTTATAGTATAGGGCGGCACTAAGAGCAATGAGCCATGATTGAAGAGAGTCATCAGTACTTTCTCCAATCATGGCTCTGACAGTGTTCTGTACCCTGATTGGGCAAAGCTTTCATTGCTTCAGCTAATTAGGGATTTCAAGACGCTGTGCGGCGGTGCAGTGCATTGTGTTTTTTTGGCGGGCCGAACAAACTGTCAAACGCCACAATAATGCGGGTGTTCTTCGACTGGGCGAACAGCCAATGTTTGGCCCAAACTCATGCTCGACCGTTCGCCCAACTCTAATTGTAATCATACATATTAACTACTTGCCGACTGCCCCATAGCAGATTCACTGCTACGGGGTGGCTGCACTGCGCATGATCAAGTTTGTATATGTGATCCCGCATTTCTGGATATCGGGCATCGCTGTAGGCTCACATAAGCACATCGGGAGCTGATCAGCGGGTCCGGCAGACTCAATGTCCTCCGGCATATGGCAGATTGCCATTCTGTCATTATGGAAGGCATTGATCCTGTGTTCTTGCAAAGCAGGAACATGGATAAATGCCTTCCATTAGTAAAAGCACCTCCCCCATAGTAGTAAAACACTGTTAAGGCACACAGTTAACCCTTTGATCACCTCTGATGTTAACCTCTTCCCAGCCAGTGTCATTAGTACAGTGACAGTGCATATTTTTAGCACTAATCTCTGTATTAGTGCCACTGGTTTCCAAAAAAGTGTCAGAAGTGTTAGATGTCAGATTTGTCCACCACTCAATATCGCAGTCTCGCTATAAGTTGCTGACTGCCGTCATTACTCGTAAGAAAATAAAATAAAAATAAAAAATTCCATAAATATATCTCACTATAACTTTTTCACAAACCAATCAATATACATTTATTGTGATTTCTTTACCAGAAACATGTAGCAGAATACATATTGGCCTAAATTGAAAGAAGAAATTTGACTTTAAAAATTTTTTTATTGGATGTGTTTTATAACAGAATTAAAAAAAAAATTATATATATATATATATATATATATATATATATATATATATATATATGTATATCTTTTTTTCTAAATTTGCTGTCTTTTTTTGTTTGTAGCGCAAAAAAATTTAATAAAATGCAGAGGTGAGCAAATGCCACCAAAAGAAAGCTCTGTTTATGTTAAAAAAAAGCACAAACATTATATTTGGGTGCAGCATCGCACGACCGCACAATTGGAATTTAAATTAAGCAGTGCCGTATAGCAAAAAAATGGCCTGGTCATGAAGTGGGATAAATGTTCCAGAGCTGAAGTGGTTAAGATTCACATTGTTTATAGAACATTTTCACGCTGGTATTGATACTTATAGCTCATAATGGCTGCTGGGAACCTTGCCTTTTTATAGTCAGGGGCTGGCACAAAACAAGACTACTATTGATCATTCTTTTTCTTTTTTTTTATTCTTTATTTGTGAAATAACTAGGAGATAACATTGAACATACTTAGGTACACAAGACAAGACCATATTGTGAACATTGTCAGCATGTCTCAACTTTTTCAGAACAAATTATGATTGTAACAAAGCGCAGTCCCGGGTCGAGACTTCATTATGCCCAATCTGGGAGACCAGGCTTGAGATTATGGAGCTCTTTGTGTCCCTTGTGGTGGCAATTCTCTTTTATTAGTGAGTATGGAAAAATTTGATGTCGACTCGTGGGTCAACATTCCTTTTATGGAATAAAGAAAGAAGGATAAATGAAGAGGTGGTAAGAAAGAGGGGGGGGGGGGGAGCAGAGAAGAAAAGAAAGGTAGGGTTGGGGTAATAGGGGAAGGGGGGTGGGGAAAAGGGGGGAGGGAAGGGGGGTTTCCCATCCTCCATGCCCTACACCTGCGTCTCCACAACAGACTAGGGCTACAAAAACCCCAATTACTTATATTGTCAACCTTACATACTCCTCAGAGTAGAAAAATTTGAGCCAATAATACAATTTTTTTGAGAAACTGCTCCCTGAGGCCCCTATCAGTGGCCACCAGGTCCTCCATTCTGTGCATTTCAGCTACTCGCTTCAACCAAACCACCACACCCGGAGGCTCCCTCTGCTTCCAAAATAGGGGGATACAGCTTTTAGCTGTGACCAGTGTGGGTAGGATGGATTTCCTATATGCCTTGCTTGGTATGTCGTGATGATGGATTAGGAATAGATCAGGGGTCTTGGGAAGCTTCCTCTCTGTGAATTTCTGAATAATGCGGTGAACCTCTGTCCAGTATGGGGTCAGGAGCCTGTAGGACCAGAAGATGTGGAGAAGATTACCCGCTTCCTCTCCACACCTCCAACAACGGTCCGAACTCTGAGGGAACATCCTATGTAACCTGACTGGAGTATAGTACCAGGGTGATAAAACTTTGTATCCTGCTTCCTGTTGGTTAGCACATAGCGCCGTTTTGTGTGTGAAGAGAAGTATTCTCTCCATTTGTCTCGCGATTAGCTGTATTCCTAGGGCTCATTCCCAGTTTGTTATATAAGGAAGTCTAAATCCATTAGGGGTTGTAACCAGAGTTTGGTAAGTCAGTGAGATTGTGTGCCTTCCATTGATCATTCTTAGCCTCCTAATTTACGTTTAGAAGCTAGGAAATGCGTCATAGATAGCTTGTTGCTAAAGAGACGAATGGCTGCATTTGTTTATTGGGTCCATGGACAGGTTGGGTTAGCCACAAACTCCAATCTCATCAGTATATATCAGAAATACAGCTTATTAAAGCCATTGTTGTATACATTAATTTTTTGCTTGTTTATTACACCAGATGCAGTACAGCACACTTCCTCCATTATATTTCTTTTTACCTAACACTAGTGATGGACGAACTTCCGACGGGACGTTTCGCGAAAGCGAAATGCGAACGGACCCAAACGTTCGCGAAACCGAACGTTCGCCGCGGGCCCCATTGACTTCAATGGGAGGCGAACTTTGCAAACCTTCATGTCGAATTTGCGGCCACGTGGTAATTATTAGGGGGTAAAACGTAGTCCCACCATCTGGACAATGACATAATACATGTATGAGGTGAATTTGGGATCGATAACTACAAGCATTTTTATTTTATTTGGGAAATTGTTCTAACAATTCAGGACTATGGAGCTAATGAAGGCAATGGAGGAGAGGGAAGGTCAGGGACCAGGGTAGGCAAAGAAGAGGGTGCAGGAGATGATCACCAGCAGCGTGACATACCGGAATGACACATGCACCGTGATAGAGGCATCTGACAGCAGCACCGTAATACAGAGCACTGACAGCAGCACCGTGACATACAGCGCTGACAGCAGCACCGTGACATACAGCGCTGACAGCAGCACCGTGACATACAGCGCTGACAGCAGCACCGTGACATACAGCGCTGACAGCAGCACCGTGACATACAGCGCTGACAGCAGCACCGTGACATACAGCGCTGACAGCAGCACCGTGACATACAGCGCTGACAGCAGCACCGTGACATACAGCACTGACAGCAGCACCGTAAGCAGCCCCAGGAGGAAGTCAGCACAGCACAGGGATGGTGTGATCCCCTCATAATAAGAACCCCCAGGAGGAAGTCAGCACAGCACAGGGATAGTGTGATCCCTTCATAATAAGAACCCCCAGGAGGAAGTCAGCACAGCACAGGGATATCATAAGCAGCCCCAGTAGAAATATGACACCGCTCAACCTCTTCAAAGAGGAGGGTAGGGGCATATAGTACGGTGTGCTTTTTTGGGTCAAGGAAGTGAGCAGACTGTACGTCAGTCCCTATACCGCTGAAGGACTGCTGCAGTATAGGGCAGCGGTCAGCAGTGGTGCACGTCAACCCTATCTATTGTGGACCGATAGCGGTCCTTACAGAACAGCAGACTGTACCGCACTCAAGCCTATGTACCGTAGCACCCTATACCAAGTTACCAGTCCTTATAAGAACTTTTGTGGAACAAGTGAGTTGTGAATGTTTAGCAGACTGCAGCAGAAGGGCAGCAGTCAAGTATAATATCCTTTCTATATTTGGAAGAAAGAATATTATACATGTACAAGCCTATTACTGTACCACTGATACCAGTCCTGAAAAGAACCTTTGTGGAACTAATAATAACAGCAAGTCTTTAAAATTACCCTCACTGCCTGACAACACTGCTTCCTTCCTGTCCCTATACAAATTGGCAAAAAAAGAGAACGATTAGTGGTTACTGGAACAGCTCTTTTGTGGACCTTGATAGTAACAGCTAATGATGATGATGATGATGATGATGATGAAAGACTAATCTGGCTGTCCCTGTAGCATACACCGTCCTTTCCCTTTCTCTAAACTAACAAAAGACACTCAGGCTGCTGCAAGAATCAGCAGCACAGCAAACCTATCAACACCTAACACCTATACCAGTCCTGAAAAGAACTTTTGTGTACCAAATAGCTAGTGGTTTATCTCTCCCTACTCCACACAGGAACCTGTCCCTATCGTAACAGAAGAAAGAATGTAAAATGGCCACCGGATCGGGTGTATTTATAGGTTAGGGGGAATGTCCAAGTGTCCATGTGCTGTCATGTCTCAATTGGCTGTCCTGTATCACATGATAAACGTGTCACCAAAGGTTAAAGTTCTTGTATACATTAAACACGTAAGTCCGCCGCGGCGAACGACGGAAAAAGGCGTTCGAACGTGCGGACCGCGAATGTCGGAAATTCGCCGCGAAACGACCGCCGGGCGAAACGTTCGTCCATCACTACCTAACACAATGTATAGGTTTAGCTAAATATTCTGTTGTCTTTTAAATCCTGCCATTTGTCCAGAGTTGTTTTCCAATACTACTATTGCAAAATATGTTCACTTTTAACACTGTGATTTTCACAGGTTACTTCTACAATTTCATACACTTGCTTGCTTCCAATTTATTATGATAGGTGCAGCACATAACACATTCGTTCATCGACCAAAATGTGTAGTTGTAGCAAAACTTTTCTTTTGTTTCTGACATTTTGCTGAAGTTGTTTTCTACATCCAGGAGGACTGCTGAATTATACAAGGCTACTCTTTAGACGACTTCCAGATATTTTTTCCTGACAATTTGGCATTCAATAATTAATATCTGTTTATATTATGGCAGTTTAAGAAAAAAAATACTCTCAATAAATATAAATTCTTTGCAAAAAAATAAATAAATAAATAAATAAATATAAATAAATATATATATATATATATATATATATATATATATATGTATATATATATATATATATATATATATATTTTTTTTTTTTTATGGTGGATTTAATGGTGGATCTTCACTATGCAAGGCATTGTGTTCATGCTTTCCTTTACATGGTGAGTCCCTTTGGAGCCATTTTGGATTAAAACCATTAGAAGACGGAGGTCCGTTGAAGCTCGTGGGGTTTCATATCCTGGTGAACTGACCTGGAAGTTGGACAGCAGAGAGGATATCGGCCGCTCCGGATGTGATCCACGATTCAGCGTATACGAATCCCTTGAGGCATGTGGAGCCTTTACAAGCTTGTATGACACATTTGCTGTATGGTATCTTGTGTCCACCATTTCTGGTAAGAGTACCTACCTTTTTCTGTGAAAAATCCTGGTTGATGGTTGAAGGCTTTCTACGGTTGGGGTCAACGGAACATCTGAATCTATTTTGTCTACTACTTTCACTGTTGGACATTCTAGAATCATTGGTTCAAAGACTGACTGCTATTTTTTTGTTATTTATTATATAAAATTATTTTCTTTTTTCACTTACTTTTGATATTGGGCAGTGTGACATATATTGTGCATGCTGCCATCGAGTAGTTCTTTTCACTATTAACCTTATTGGGCTAATGAATCACTCAAATTAGTCACTTCACATTTATATGTTTTTCTAGCGCTGCATTTTTGGGTACACATAGTTATTTGACTTGGTTTGTTTGTATGTCAGCTGCTGGTTTGTGTCATTCACTTGATATATTGTAAGTATGTTAGGTAGCGCTGTGTTTTCCCCCTTTTCTCTATATATATATATATTGCACAAATATCTATGTCATGATAAACATAGCATAGGTTTGTGCAGCCTATTGCATTAGAAAGTGCTTTGTGCTTAGCAGCTTCTTGTTCATTCACAAACTGAAGTATAGTAAACACTTAGAAAGTAAAATAATTTACTATGCTTCAGCTATGAATGAACACAGTGAGTGTGTTCACTGACACCTACCCTCTTCCTGCCTAAGCCAATTTTTGGCTTTCAGTGCTGTCACTTTTTAAATGACAAGTGCGCCGTCATGCTACACTGTACCCAAACCACATTTTTATAATTTTCTTCCCAGAAATAGAGCTTTCTTTTTGTGGTATTTGATCACCTCTGCGGTTTTTATTTTTTGAAAAACAAATAAAAAATGATCAAAAATGTGGAAAAAAAGTTTTTCTTTGTTTCTGTTATAAAATTTTATAAAAAAAAAAATGTTCTCCTTCGCTGATGGGCACTAATAAGCTTCACTGACAGGCACTGGTAAGGTGGCACCAATGAGTTGGCACCGATGATGGGCACTGATAGACGGCACTGATGGGTGACACTGATATGCAGCACTGATGGGCATTGATAGGAGGAAATGATGGGCACTCATAGGTGGCACTGGTGGGCAATGATGGGCACTGATAGGCAACACTGATGGGTATTTATGGGTGGCACTGATAGGCGGCACTGCTGGGCAATGATAGGTGGCACTGCTGGGCACTGATGGGTGGCACTGACAGATTTCACTGATAGGCATCACTGATAGCACTGGCACTGGCATGTAATATTAACGGGTACTGATTGACAGCTGCCTGGGCACTGATTGGCATATCCCCGGTGGTCTAGGGTGGCATACCTGTTGGGGTTCCTTTGTGGGCATTTCTTGTTGTCCTGGTGGTCCTGGGCAGGCATCTGTGGGGGGACTGCGCTGGAAAACAATCAGCACAGACCTCCCCTGTCAGGAGAGCAGCCGATTGGCTCTCCTCTAGTCATGTCTGTCAGACGTGAGTGAGGAAAAGCCAATTAACGGGCTTTTCCTGTTTACATCATGAGCAACTGTGATTGGACAAGGCTGATCACGTGGTAAGGAGCCTTCATCAGAGATTACCAATGCAACAATCGTGGCTTATCCTGCTGGATGTCATATGACGCCCAGTCAGGATAACTGAACCACTTCCTGGCCGTCATTCTGCTATAGGCCGGGTGAGAAGTGGTTAAATAATATCATCAGTACATATAACAGTACATCTAATGAACAGCTAACAAACGTAAAAGCATAAACATCCTACAATAGTTTTGTAACGAGGTAAAGTGGACACAATACTAGTAGACAGACATAAACAATAGGTGACTCAATTAGCAATGGGGATTCACACCTAGGAGGCGCACAATGGGGAATTATATAACGAGAGAAAGACACTTTAAAGTGTTACTAAACCAACAACAGTAAAATCAGTCTGCATATGCAGTAAAGCATGCTTGTTATACTCACTGTTGAACCTAAGGGGTTAATTATCTGCATTGTGGAAAAAGACTGTTTGATCCTGTCTTCTCTGGTCCTCCCCCTCTTCCACCTTCTCCAATCCATCTTCTGATAGAACAGAGCCTTTGTAGTCACTATATTGCTAGAGAGTTTTTATTTTCTTGGGAGGGTGCATGTGATCAGCACAGGACCAATCAGCAGTGTCCAGACAGAGGGTTAAGTGTCTGGCAGCCTCATAGGACAATCAGGGGAGAATGAAAACTTCTACAAGCTTTAACCAGACATTGATAGAAGTTGCAAAACTGCTTTGTACTGCTGATGGGAAAAGGTTTTTATCAGTTTATATTTACCTAAATAATTGCATTTCATTCTGTGTACAGTGGGACACCACATATAGTGAATGCAGCATCTTGGATTTAGTAACACTTTAGTAGACAGATTACACACAGCAGCAGAAGACCTCAGCATCAGGTTGTTTTAAGCAGATTGTAATCTTCTGCTTAGAGTCTCTAAATCCAGTTGAAGCAATCAATGCTGGTTTGGGCACAGAGGCCCCAAATCTGTATCCAGGTCCTAAGTTTTCAGAGTCTGTGTGTTTTCAGGGAGACATGGACCCAAATTTGAAGCAAAACCACTACAAAGGTCCCCCAGGCACATACCTCCCAAAGAATAGAGCCCCCTTAAAAGCCAGGACACATAGTCTGTGAGCAAGAGGCTACCCTGCAGTCCCCTCCAAAAGCCCCTTTTCTGGTTGGTTTCTGTCATACAAGTCTTCTGAAAATGTTTAAAACAGAGTAAGCTGCATCATTTTCTTTTTTCAGATACAAGATGTCTGCATTCATCTAGCACAGTAGCTCACCCATAAGGATGCTTTTGTTGCAAAGACTATGCAGTGCTGGGCAGAGCTGAATAGTGAAGATCACTATAATAGGGAAAACGATATGTATTTTAACAGGCAGTTGGATTGATCAAATTGATTGCGGAATTGATCAAAACTGGATCAGAGAGAATCCAAAGAAGCTGTGCATTGCAACTATTTTGATAAATGCATATATACAGCATATATACTGTATACAGTATCTCACAAAAGTGAATACACCCCTCACATATTTTGTAAATATTTTATTATATTTTTTCATGTGACAACACTGAAGAAATTATACTTTGCTACAATGTAAAGTAGAGAGTGTACAGCTTGTATAACAGTGTAAATTTACTGTCCTCTCAAAATAACTCAACACACAGCCATTAAAGTTAAAACCACTGGCAACAAAAGTAAGTACCCTGAAGTGAAAATGTCCAAACAGGGCTCAATTAGTCATTTCCCAGTTTCTTATACCGTTTTGCTTTGGCCTGAAAGTTGTACTTATTTCTTTAGCTGTTGCGACACTGGTTTTATGCCCAAGATTGTGCTATTTGAAATACATCATACGACCCATTTTTAGCTAGACATTAACATAACTGTCTCTTGGCATTATTATGAATGCGGCGTGATGTCGTCTTCCAGACACTCCCTGTGATGGCCTTTACTAGTACGAAACACATAGGGCGGGGCTATTGGATGTGACGTCATCATGTACTTATGATTTTACCAAAGTGTCAATATTTTGTGTGGCTACCATTATTTTCTATCATTGTCTTAACCTTCTTGGGCATGGAGTTCACCAGAGCATCACAGGTTGTCACTGGAGTCCTCTTCCACTCCTCCGTGATGACATCACAGATCTGGTGGATGTTAAAGACCTTGCACTCCTCCACCTTTGGGTTAGAGGATGTCCTACAGAAACTCAATAGGGTTTAGGTCTGGAGACATACTTATCTTGGGCTCATCAGACCACAGCAGACTGGCCCTAGGGCAGACCGGGCATTTGCCCAGTCGACCAGGTCCACCGGACAGCATGTCTGGGCAGAGCTAGCCGCAGGTTCCGACTTGCAGGGCTGGCCGCTGATATTCTGCATATGCTGGGTGGTGGTGGGAGGAGTGGAAATAGCCTTCTCATTACCACCACTGGAATCTTTTTTTAATTTTTTTTTTTTAATAAAGGACTTTTCAACGGTGTGTGTGTGTTTTTTTAACTTTTTTTACACTTTCTTTGTGAAATGGCAGGGGTACTTTTGTACCCCATTACTGTTTCAAAGGGGGGCCAGGATCTGGGGGTCCCCTTGTTAAAGGGGACTTCCAGATTCTGATAAGCCCCCCGCCCGCAGACCCCCACAACCACCGGCCAGGGTTGTGGGGATGAGGCCCTTGTCCTCATCAGCATGGGGACAAGGTGCTTTGAGGGGTCACAGACCCCCAAAGCATCCTCCCAATGTTGAGGGCATGTGGCCTGATATGATGCAGGAGGGGGGCGTTCTCTCATCCCCCTCTTTTCCTGCGGCCTGCCAGGTTGCGTGCCCGGATAAAGGGTCTGGTGTGGATTTTTAAGGGGAACTTCACGTCATTTTTTTAAAAAATTTGGCGTGGAATTCCCCTTAAAATCCATACCAGACCTGAAGGGCCTGTTAATTGAATTTGGGGGAACCCCACGCTTTTTTTTTTATCAATGACTTTCAATGACTGTTCTCTGTATTACGGGGAGCCGACAATTCATTATAGCCGCAAATGATTTTAAATCCTTACTTATATGCAGGCTATTGTCATAAAAAGTGTTTGGAGACCTGGGTCCTGCCCCAGGGGACATGTTTCAATGCAAAAAAAAGTTTTAAAAACGGCCGTTTTTGAGTGATTTTAATAATGCTTAAAGTGAAACAATAAAGTGTAATATTCCTTTAAATTTCGTACCTGGGGGTGTGTATAGTATACCTGTAAAGGGGCGCATGTTTCCCGTGCTTAGAACTGACCCTGCACAAAGTGTCATTTCTGCAGGAAAAAAAGTCATTTAAAAGCACTCGTGGATATAATGAATTGTCGGCTCCCTGTAATACAGATAACGGTCATTGAAAGTCATTGATAAAAAAAAGAAAAAAAAAGCGTGGGGTTCCCCCAAATTCAATTACCAGGCCCTTCAGGTCTGGTATGGATTTTAAGGGGAACTCCACACCAAATTTAAAAAAATGGCGTGGGGTTCCCCCCAAAAATCCATACCAGACCCTTTATCCGAGCACGTAACCTGGCAGGCCTCGGGAAAAGAGGGGGGCGAGAGAGCACCCCCCTCCTGAACCGTACCAGGCCACATGCCCTAAACATTGGGAGGATGCTTTGGGGTCCCCATGTGAAAAGGTAGGGGCACTTTTGTACCCCCTTACCATTTCAAACAAGGGGGGCGGGATCTGGGGGTCCCCTTGTTAAAGGGGGCTTCCAGATTCTGATAAGCCCCCTGCCTGCAGACCCCCACAACCACCGGCCAGGGTTGTGGGGATGAGGCCCTTGTCCTCATCAACATGGGGACAAGGTGCTTTGGGGGGGACCCCAAAGCATCCTCCCAATGTTGAGGGCATGTGGCCTGGTATGGTTCAGGAGGGGGGGCACTCGCTCATCCCCTTTTTTCCTGAGGTTTGCCAGGCTGCATACTCGGTTAAAGTATGGATTTTTGGGGGAACCCCACGTCTTTTAAAAAAAAAATTGATGCGGGGTTCCCCTTAATATCCATACCAGACCTGAAGGGCATGGTAATTGAATTTGGGGGAACCCGCGAGTGCTTTTAAATTACTTTTTTTCCTGCAGAAATGACACTTTGTGCAGGGACAGTTCTAAACACGGGAAACATGCGCCCCTTTACAGGCATACTATACACACCCCCCCAGGTACAATATTTAAAGGAATATTACACTTTTATTGTTTCACTTTAAGCATTATTAAAATAACTGCATTGAAAAAACGTCAATTTTTTTGCATTTATACATGTCCCCTAGGGCAGGAGTCGGGTTTCCAAACACTTTTTAGGACAATAACTTGCATATTTGCCTTTAAAATTAGCACTTTTGATTTTGAACGTTCGAGTCCCATAGACTTTAACCACTACAATACAGGGCACTTTCGCCCCCTTCCTTCCCAGCCCAATTTTCAGATTTCAGCGTTCTAGCAATTTCAATGACAATTGCGCGGTCATGCTACGCTGTATCCAGATTAAATTGTTATCATTTTGTTTGCACAAATAGAGCTTTATTTTGGTGTTATTTATTAACGACTCAGTTTTTTATTTTTTGTGATATAAGTGAAAAAGCGGAAATTTGGAAAAAAAACTATATTTTCTTCTTTCTATTTTAAAAGAAATCCAATAAAATCAAATTTTGGCATAAATTTAAGCCAAAATGTATTCTGCTACATGTCTTTGGTAAAAGAAAACTTGGTTAAGTGTATAATAATTGGTTTGTATGATCATGGACATATGTACGCAAATGATCCTGTACATATGTGTGCAGGTGATCAGGGACATATGTGCACAGATAATCATTGGGACATGTGATTTTAGTGGGACATATGAGGGGGTCATGTTTCTATTATTAGGGACACGTGTTTTTATTATTTGGGGACATGTGTGTTTTGGGGACATATGTGGGGACATTGTGTTTATACTGTGTGGTGTGTTGTGTGTTTTACACTAGACTGGTGATCAGTGAGTAAAAAGCTGTAAAAAACAGCTCATACTCACTGATCATCAGCCGGCTGCAGCGATCTGCGCTCCTCTCCTCAGCGATGACTTTTGTGTGAGGAGATGAGGAGCCAATTGCCTAGCAACCAGCTGTTTGTTTACATCACATGACGGCCGTGATTGGACACGGCCATCATGTGATCAGGAAGGCCAATCACAGAGCCCTCCTGCCGATCCGAGATGCGCCGTGTCCGGGTGACACGGGCGCATCGGGATTGTGCCGCTGCACGGGTACGCGCGCGCGCGCGATCCCCCTACTTCTGATGGATGTTCAGGAACGTCCATCAGAAGTTGAGAGCTCCCACCCAGCCGTATATGTACATTGGCCGGTGGGAAGTAGTTAATAGGGTTCTAAAGTTCACACGTAGTTTAGGTCCGTTCGCAGGTTCTGGTGCGAACAGAATCGGGGGATGTTCGGCTCATCCTTACTGTGGGGTAGTTAGACAGGGCTAGCTGAACAGAACGCCATGTTAAATTTACCTTATTGGTCACAGAACCTGTTTTAGGGAAAGACTGCACCTCAGTGACTCTCACCACTAGGTGGCATAAGTTGGCGCAAATAGTACTGTTTTACTTGTAAAAAAAAAAAAAGAAGAGTTTTAAAGTTTAGGGGAGATGACTCCATTGAGACTGGAATGGAACCCTGCCTTCTAATAAGTTTGCGTGCAACTTGTTGTTTGCGTATTTTCCTTTTTTTTTTCTCTTTTAGGATTCACCAAAAGAACATCTATCAAGCTGCCGGACAGTGGGAGGTTTAGGTAGACAGATTTTGGGTTGTATTCTATGTGTGTGATAATCCTGTGTTGCTAAACAATGTTTCAATAATATTTAAAGTTTTATTGTTCTTTCCCTTTCCCCATTCCTACCCTAAAGTTCAGGTACTCCATTTTTGATAGAGCTAGTTTTTGTCTCTGGGTTTTTTTTTCCTGTCCTTCCCAGACGATGAGGACATCATCTAAATTGGCAGGGGAAGTATGCAGCGCTGGCTCCTGAAGAGCACGCGCTATATGTTTTGAAAGTTAAGGTTACACCTGAACTGCAGTTTGGTTTGGGTACAATTGTTTCAAATTTGAACCTCAGCATCAGTCTGACTGGACTATAGGATGTTCAGCCTGGCCACAGGGGGCACTGTCTCTTCTGGCAGGCATGGAACCACAGTCTAGTTGGGTGCTTTAAGGTTACCTTCTCTCGGGGCCTGCCCAGTGGGAGTGTCACTTGCTGTGCTTCCGGGGAGAGGGTACTTAAGATGCGCATGTCACGCGGTTCAGGGTTCCGGTCCAGAAGTATGTTCTGACTCCATGGTCCTGGTCCTCCTGACCAGCCTCCAGGAAGGCTATGGCCTGGGGAGCGGATCCACCTGACTTATTAAAGAAATCGTAATTTGATCCGCGCAGTGGAATAAGTACATAGAAAAAATGTTTTATTATATATATAAAATTTATGAAAAAGTGTCTATTCCTATGTTTTAAGTAAGAGTTTGGAAAGAAAATGTTATGGTAGGTATGGCTGTTCTTATGGACCAATAATATTTCCGTAAGAGCCGGTTCACACAGCGGGCGATGCGAGGCGACACGACTCGCCTCGCCTCGCTCTCGCAAGTCGCCCCCGTTCTGTACAATGGAACCGTTCTGAGAGGAGCGACTCGAGTCGCTCCGACTCAGAAAAAAGGTTCCTGTACTACTTTTGGGCGACCTCGGGGCGACTTGCATTGACTTCTATACAGAAGTCATTTGCAAATCGCCGCTGAGGCCGCGGCGAGGCAAGTCGGAGTCGCCTCGCCTGCAGTGTGAACCGGCCCTGAGGCTCAGTTCACACAGGGGCAACACGACGTGACTTGAAGTGACTTGACCTGACGTGACTTGATGTGACTTGATGTGACTTGACGTGACTTGGACGCGACTTACAACACTACTCCAGGCCAGGCGACTTGCCGTGGCCAATCAGAGAATGAGCTCTCAGGGGGGAACTCCTTTTGAGAGCTGATAATTCTCTGAGAGTCGCCTCTGTATAGACAGAGATCCGACTTGGAGGCGACCTCCATTGAAATCAATGGGTACCAATCGCCTACAAGTCGGATTGAAGTAGTACAGGAACCTTTTCTGAAGTCGGAGCGACTTCAGTAGCGTGCATTAAGACGGCTCTCATTCACTTACATTGATTTCTACATGTTGTGCGACCTGAGGTGACTTGGGGGTGACTTGAAGTCGGATCTGAGTCGCCCCTGTGTGAACCAGCACTAAAGGAAAAATGGTATTATTATGATTGAACTCATATCTGATTCACTTATTTGTACACTACTCTGAGTGCATTAGGAATTAGTTGTTTGGAGCACAGGGCATATATATATATATTTGCTGTCACATATATATTTTTTTGACACTGAATTTATTTCTAACAAATGTACTGGATTTCAATTTTTATATATACTTTTTATCTATATTAATTATTTACCCACTTTTTATTTTATTTTTCACTCTATTAAATTATTTGTGAAGGTTTGGTATATTTAAAAAAAATTTTTTATATAGGTCAAATAATTTATTTGATTTATAAGTGTCTGACCCAATTCATAAAAAATCACAGAGGGTATAACACAAGCACTTTTATTTATCTCCATTTGCCATTTATATTAACCCAAGGGGGAATTTACAACCTAATTTTTCTAAAAACGTAGAGGGAAGTTATTAACAGGAAACCCAGGTATAGCAGTACACAGGCTGGGGCTCAAAACCATATAAATATATAATATATTTGGAGTATATTTTACTTTGTGTGGGGTAAATTGGAGACACATACTCCAAGCTCTATTGGGTTTGGCTAAGGAATCATTTGTACCTCCTCTTTTACAGATTAGGTTATAACCTGCAGAGGGTATAACCCAATATTATTGGTCTATAAGAGCAGGGCCATACCTACCATAACATTTTCTTTCCACCCGACTTATTGTTTCGGTGCTAGCTAGCCCGAGGCAAGGAAACTAAAGAAGGATTCCGGGGTGGTCCGGTGCAGTCTCCGGTAGTTGGAAAGGCCCAGTAACTTTGTAGATATCCAGCGGAGGACTCTTCAGAAGAAGGCCATGCACGGGTTGGCTTTTTAACAAGAGCCTGGAGGGGCTGAAGTACCTAAGTGAATCCGGTCTCGTGGATATCGCTGGCTGAAAGATCCAGGTATCACACGAGTGTTCCACAAGTTTTAGTTTCCTGCATGTTCTACAAGAACGTCTGTGGCAGAGACGTATTCCTGTATGTTCTACAACAACGTCTGTGGCAGAGACTTGTTCCTGTATGTTCTAGAACAACATCTGTGGCAAAGACTTGTTCCTGAGTAAAGCACCTTGTTGGCTGCTAGGCCTTGTGAGAGAGGGACTATCCAACTTGAGTGAACATCCAGTTGTGAATGGCTATTCTCTGGATTTAGTCAAAGAAAGCAAGTCCTTCATTATTGACTTTGACATTAAGAGTACTTGAACTTTCTTCCTAACCCTCTGATTCTATTTTAACCACTTGCAGACCGGACCAATTTGCTGGTCAAAGACCAGACCCCTTTTTGCGATTCGGCACTGCGAAGCTTTAACTGACAATTGCGCGGTCGTGCAACGTGGCTCCCAAACAAAATTGACGTCCTTTTTTTCCCACAAATAGAGCTTTCTTTTGGGGGTATTTGATCACCCCTGTGGTTTTTATTTTTTGCGCTATAACCAAAAATAGAGCGACAATTTTGAAAAAAAACGCATTATTTTTTACTTTTTGTTATAATAAATATCCCCCAAAAATATATAAAAAAACATTTTTTTCCCTCAGTTTAGGCCGATACGTATTCTTCTACATATTTTGGTAAAAAAAATCGCAATAAGCGATTATTGATTGGTTTGCGCAAAAGTTATAGCGTTTACAAAATAGGGATAGTTTTATAGCATTTTTATTAATAATTTTTTATTATTTTTTTTTTTTTACTAGTAATGGCGGCGATCAGCGATTTTTATTGTGACTTCGACATTGTGGGGGACCCATCGGACATTTTTGACACATTTTTGGGACCATTGTCATTTATATAGTAATCACTGCTATATAAATGCAGTGATTCCTGTGTAAATGACACTGGCAGTGAAAGGGTTAACCAGTGGGTGGCAGT
The DNA here is from genome assembly GCF_037356315.1 of Lithobates pipiens. Classification (NCBI taxonomy): domain Eukaryota; kingdom Metazoa; phylum Chordata; class Amphibia; order Anura; family Ranidae; genus Lithobates; species Lithobates pipiens. Next base: position 154,055,725 of record NW_027507758.1, on the reverse strand, counting down.
GTAGGGGTTAAGTGTTCCTAGGGGTGTGTTACTAACTGTGGGGGGGTTGGGCTTTCATTTAGTGAACACTGATCTCTGCTCCAATCACATGGAGCAGAGATCAGCGTCACTAGTTGCTAGGCAGAATGGAAAAATGTTGTTTACACAGCATTTCCTCCATTCGGCCGCTCCGTGAGACGATCGCGGGGATGCCCACGGCGATCGAGTCCGCGGGTCCCGCGACCGGACTCACGGGGGTCCCGACCAGCGCGGGAGCCATTGAATATTGGACGTACCTGTACGCCAATATGCCTGCCCGTGCCATTCTGGCGACGTACATCGTCGTGCGCTGGTCGAGAAGTGATTAAGAGACTGTTTGTTGTCTAGTTTTTGCAAATAAAAATCCCTTTATGAGGATCTGTCGTCAGTCTCTCAAGTTACTGGGCCATCTACCATGGGAAACCCTTAAGCCGCGTACACACGGGGCGGACTGTCTGGCCAACTTAGTCCGTCAGACAATCCAATGGACAGTCCGTCATACTTTCGAATGAACGGACTTGACCACACACACCACTTTTTGAGTGGACTAATACGGCGTACTAAGTCCGCCATACTATCCGCCCTACTTTTGAAATGAATGGACTCGCCCACACACGCGGAGGAAAGTCCGCTCATTTTCGAGCGCGTCTCCAGGTAGGCGGGGCCCGCGAAGGAGACGTCGCTGACCCCGCCGCCTGGAATGGACTTAAAGGGGAACCCCAACGCCGAAAAAAATCGGCATGGGGGTCCCCCCCAAGTCCACAACAGACCCTTGTCCGAGCACGCTACCCGGCCAGCCAGGAAAGGGGGGCGAGCGAGCGCCCCCCCCTCCTGAGCCGTACCAGGCCGCGTGCCCTCAACATGGGGGGTGCCTTGGGGAAGGGGGGGCCGCGCAGCCCCCCACCCCAAAGCACCTTGTCCCCATGTTGATGAGGACAAGGGCCTCTTCCCGAAAAACCCTGGCCGTTGGTTGTCGGGGTCTGCGGGCGGGGGGCTTATCGGAATCCGGGAGCCCCCTTTAATAAGGGGGCCCCCGGATACCGGCCCCCCACCCTATGTGAATGAGTATGGGGTACAATGTACCCCTACCCATTCACCTGTAAAATAAAAGTACAAAAAAAACACAACACACGAGATAAAATACTTTATTGCACAGCTCCGGGGGTCTTCTCGCCGGACTCCTCCGCTATCTTCTTGTAGCTCTTTTGCTAGCGGAGAAGTCCGGCTTTCTTCCTCGCCGCCGGCCTCTTCTCCCGACTTCTGCCCGGCCACCGCGCCTTCTTATAGCTCTTTTACAGGCGGTGTCTTCTTCTTCTTCTTCTTCTTCTTCTTCTTCTTCTTCTTCTCCGGCCGGAATGCCAGGGACGCACTGCGCGGCCACTTATATAGGGACAAGGGGCGGTGTCACATGGCTTTATGTCACATGGATTGGTCACATGGGTTGATGTCACATGGGGACTATGACATCGTAAGGGGGCAGGGTCACCATGTGACACCAACCCATGTGACATAAAGCCATGTGACACCGCCCCTTGTCCCTATATAAGTGGCCGCACAGTGCGTCCCTGGCATTCCGGCCGGAGAGATCGTCGAGGCAACATCTCCTGGAGAAGAAGAAGAAGAAGAAGAAGAAGAACGGAAGGCGGCGGCGACGACAGAAGACCGGGCCACCGCCTGTAAAAGAGCTATAAGAAGGCGCGGTGGCCCGGCAGAAGAACCGAAGAGGGGGACAAGACCCCTGAAGTCAGGAGAAGAGGCCGGCGGCGAGGAAGAAAGCCAGACTCCTCCGCTAGCAAAAGAGCTACAAGAAGATAGCGGAGGAGTCCGGCTGTTTCGGTAAATGGTGAATGGGTTCACTACAGGTGAATGGGTAGGGGTACATTGTACCCCATACTCATTCACATAGGGTGGGGGGCCGGTATCCGGGGCCCCCTTATTAAAGGGGCTCCCGGATTCTGATAAGCCCCACGCCCGCAGACCCCGACAACCAACGGGGTGGGTTGTCGGGAAGAGGCCCTTGTCCTCATCAACATGGGGACAAGGTGCTTTGGGGTGGGGGGGCCGCGCGGCCCCCCCTTCCCCAAGGCACCCCCCCATGTTGAGGGCACGCGGCCTGGTACGGCTCAGGAGGGGGGGCGCTCGCTCGCCCCCTTTCCTGGCCGGCCGGGTAGCGTGCTCGGACAAGGGTCTGTTGTGGACTTGGGGGGGACCCCCACGCCGATTTTTTTCGCGGTTGGGGTTCCCCTTTAAGTCCATACCAGGCGGCGGGGCCAGCGACGTCTCCTTCGCGGGCCCCGCCTACCTGGATACCCGCTCGAAATGAGCGGACTTTTCTCCGGGCGGGAAAAGTCCGCTCATTTCAAAAGTACGGCGGACTGGCACACACACGGGCGGATTGTCCGCCGAAATGCGAGTCCGACGGACAGTATTACGGAAATTCCGAAAAACTTAGTCCGCCAGACTGCACGCTGAAAAAGTCCGCTGAAGCCCACACACGAGCGGACTGTCCGCTGAAATGTGTTTCGGCGGACTAAGTAGGCCAGACAGTCCGCCCGTGTGTACACGGCTTTAGACATAAATCGAGGAGAAGAAGGTAACGGTAAGCCCAATCAAACCAGCAGCTCCTTCGGGGGTTAGTGCTACATACATATATATATATATATATATATATATATATATATATATATATATATATATATATATATATATATAATTACATACTTTTTTTCTGACAAGCCAGGGTTCATATAATTTTGAATTGTATTATATGTAATATAATATTACATATAATACAATTCAAAACTATATTAACCCTGGCTTGTCAGCAAAAAAGTGCGTATTTATTTATATATATATATATATATATATATATATATATATATATATATATATATATATATATGTGTGTATATACATGTTTTTGGTATAAAAAAATAAATCCCAAGTGTAACCACTTCCCATATGCTCACAGCCCCAATATATGGCAGATGGGAAGCAGTGCCAAATGTGGGTTAATGTACCTGTATGTCAGCCCACATTGGAGCAGTGGTGGCCGGTGCTCAAATTTTTTTTTGGCGGGGGGTGCAAACAAACTGACACAAAAAAAAAAAAACATCAATTGCAGTCACTGTGCCATCAAATGTAGCCACTGTGCCCATCAAATGCAGCCACTGTGCCCATAAAACACAGCTACTGTGCCATTAAACACAGGCACTGTGCCATCAAACGCAGCCACTGTGCCCATCAAACGCAGCCACTGTGCCATCAATTGCCACCACTGTGCCATCAAATGCAGCTACTGTGCCATCAATTGCCGCCACTGCGCCATCAAATTCAGCCACTGAGCACATCAAACGCAGCCACTGTACCCATAAATTACCGCAACCATGCCATCGAACGCAGCTACTGTACCCATCAATTGCTGCAAGTGTGCCCATCAATTTCTGCCACTGTGCCCAGCAATTGCCGCCACTGTGCCCATCAATTGCTGCCAGTGTGCCCATCAATTGCCGCTACTGTGCCCATCAATTGCTGCCAGTGTGCCCCTCAATTGCTGACACTGTGCCCATCAATTGCTGCCAGTGTGCCCAACAATTGCCGCTACTGTGTCCATCAATTGCTGCCAGTGTGCTCAGCAATTGCCTCTAATGTGCCCATCAATTGCTGCCAGTGTTCCCATTAATTACTGACACTGCGTCCATCAATAAAAAAAATGTGCATTTATTATTTTTTGTTGCAGAAGCCTGGAAAGTATTGCACCAGCGATCAGCAGATCACTGATGCCATGCAGGTCTCATGTACACTGTCGGTGTATCGGCTTACCCATAAGGGATACTCCCTGACAGCCTACCATTAAAGTTCATGTGTCGTGTAAAGGCAGGCGTCCCATTACTTTTAGTAATATAGTTTAAATATATATACACATGCATGTGTGTTTGAGCTTTGGGGTACATACCCTAATGCATAAGGCTGTGCATGCCTATGCCCTCATATGCTCTTTCTCTCTTCTTAAGCAGTAGCTCTGAGCTCAGCATTTTACAGCTAACTCCTGTGATGGTGAGTAGGAGTGGGCCGAACACCCCCTGGTTCTGTTCGCAACAGACCATACCAAACAGGCAAAAAATTCGGCAGAACACACAAACACCATTAAAGTCTATGGGACACGAACATGGATAATCAAAATTGCTAATTTTAACCACTTTCAGACCGGACCATTTTGCTGGTAAATGACCAGAGGTCTTTTTACAATTTGGCACTGCGCTGCTTTAACTGGTAATTGCACGGTCAAGCAATGTTGTACCCAAACAAAATTTGCGTCCTTTTCTTCCCACAAATAGAGCTTTCTTTTGATGGTATTTGATTGCCTCTGCGATTTTTATTTTTTGCGATATAAACGTAAAAAGACCGCATATTTTGAAAAAAAATGATATTTTCTACTTTTTGTTATTAGAAAAATCCAATAAACTCAATTTTAGTCATACATTTAGGCCAAAATGTATTCAGCCACATGTCTTTGGTAAAAAAAAAGTCAATAATTGTATATTTATTGGTTTGCGCAAAAGTTGTCACATCTACAAACTAAGGTACGTTTTCTGGAATTTACACAGCTTTTAGTTTACGACTGCCTATCTCATTTCTTGAGGCGCTAAAATGGCAGGGCAGTACAAACCCCCCCCAAATGACCCCATTTTGGAAAGTAGACCCCCTAAGGAAATTGATAAGTGGCATGTTGAGCCCATTGAATATTTTATTTTTTTGCCTCAAGCGATTGAATAATGACAAAAAAAATTTTTTTATTTTTTTTTGACACAAAGTTGTCACTAAATGATATATTGCTCACACATGCTATGGGCATATGTGAAATGACACCCCAAAATAAATTCTGCTGCTTCTCCTGAGTACGGGGATACCACATGTGTGGGATTTTTTGGGAGCCTAGCCGCGTACGGGGCCCCGAAATCCAAGAACCGCCTTCAGGTTTTCTAAGGGCGTAAATATTTGACTTCACTCCTCACTACCTATTACAGTTTTGAAGGCCATAAAATGCCAAGATGGCACAAAACTCCCACAAATGACCCCATTTTAGAAAGTAGACACCCCAAGCTATTTGCTGAGAGGCATGTTGAGTCCATGGAATATTTTATATTTTGCCACAAGTTGCGGGAAAATTACAAACTTTTTTTTTTTTCACAAAGTTGTCACTAAATGATATATTGCTCACGCATGCCATGGGCATATGTGAAATGACACCCCAAAATAAATTCTGCTGCTTCTCCTGAGTACGACCCGCGGGAAGGCAGGGACGTACAGGTACGCCCATATGCCTGCCCATGCCATTCTGTCGACGTACATCGTCGTGCGGCGGTCGGGAAGTGGTTAAAGGCTTATATGCAAGTTATTGTCATAAAAAGTGTTTGGGGGCCTGGGTCCTGCCCCAGGGGACAGGTATCAATACAAAAAAAGTTTTAATAATGGCTGTTTTTTCGGGAGCAGTGATTTTAATAATATTTCACTTTTATTGTTTCACTTTAATAAAAGTGAAATATTCCTTTAAATTTTGTAACTGGGGGGTGTCTATAGTATGCCTGTAAAGTGGCAAATTTTTCCCGTGTTTAAAACAGTCCCTGCACAAAATTACATTTCTAAAGGAAAAAAAGTCATTTGAAAGTACAGATAAAAGAAGTCATTGAAAAAAACTGCATGGGATCCCCCCAGTCCATTACCAGGCCCTTTGGGTCTAGTATTAATATTAAGGGGAACCCCAAACCAAAATTTATTTTTAAAAAGTTGCGTGGGGGTCCCTCCAAATTCCATACTAGGCCCTTCAGATCTGGTATGTATTTTAAGGGAAACAACACGCCAAAATGTAAAAACAAATGGTGTGGGGGTCCCCCAAAAATCCATACTAGACCCTCATCCGAGCACGCAACCTAGCAGGCCTCAGCCCCTTTGGGTAGCCCCCCAAAGCACCTTGTCCCCATGTTGATACATATACATTTAAATATGTTTTGTTCATGTTTTATGTTAGAGGTTTACAACCCCTTTAAATTATATTAACAAAATGTATTATTACCGCGCAATAAGATCACAATATAGTTGTTTTATTTTTGGTTTCCTCTACTGAAATCTTTCAGTTAGCAAGCAAACCAGGTTTAGAATAGGATATTATTTTTTAGGCATATCTAGAAGTAATTTGAAATTCTAGCATTGTTATCTAACAATGTTCATGAAGACAAAGTACATTTTTATGTCTATAATTATTTTATTTAATAAATGGTAGCTGTTAGTTTCTGCTCAACATTTTAATTACAAACATGACTCATTTTAATTTGTTGTTGTCTGTAATGGGTTTACAACTACCCAAATGCATACATCATTAGTCAATCACTTTTACAGACAAGAAAATATTTAGAACAGATGGGGAACTATGATGTAGCTTCCAACTTCTTAGTTAATTTGAACACTATTTTATTTTTTGATTACTAGATGCCTGTTTTACCCTTTCCTTTTTAAAGTAATGTACTGTATATATATATATATATATATATATATATATATATATATATATATATATATATATATATATATATATATATATATATATACACACACATATACTGTATATATACATATATATATATATATATATATATATATATATATATATATATGACCCGGAGGGGGTGCACGGTGCAGCACATTTAGCACTATTTTAAAGTGGCTAGTTAACTTTACTGCTACCCAAGTCACTTATATTACACAGCAGAGCAAGCAGATAACGTTTAAAAACAAGCGTAGGACATATCCTTGCCAGTCACAAGGTTTACCACTTAAATTATGTTCTAAATTGTTTGCACAATTAGGTATGCAGGTTTTTAGTCTGAACACAGTGTGATCTTTTTTACAAACTTAATTACAAAATAAAAAACACCCACGCCTATGTGAACAACACAAAAACATACCCAAAAGTTATTAAATAAAATATTAATACTGGCAATGTTTGCAGCCACTGTCTATACTATCCAACCATGACAAATAAGAGTGCATTTCAGGCAGCACTTGCTTAACCATAAACGTATTAATTATACAAAACAATACTATAGTAAATACTATAATGGTGATAATAAACAATGTTTCAATGATCTTCATAAGTGACAAATAAATTAGAAACAAAAAGACTCTTTGTGCAATATTAGATGCTTTGTGCCTTGTTCCTAGGCCGCGTACACACGGGCGGACTGTTCGCCCAACCTTGTCCGCTGAACAGTGTTTGGGCGGACAGTCCGCCCGTGTGTGGGCTTTCAGCGGACAGTTTCAGCGGACAGTTGGACGGACAAAGTCTTTCGGAAATTCCGAAAAACTGTCCGCTGAAACTGTGTTTGAGCGAACAGTCCGCCCGTGTGTAGGCTACTTTCGAAATGAGCAAACTGTTCCCGCTCGGAAAGTCCGCCCATTTTGAGCGCGTGTACAGGTAGGCGGGGCCCGCGAAGGAGACGTCGCGGGCTCCGCCGCCTGGAATGGGCTTAAAGGGGAACCCCAACGCCGAAAAAAATCGGCGTGGGGGTTCCCCCAAAGTCCACACCAGACCCTTGTCCGAGCACGCTACCCGGCCGGCCAGGAAAGGGGGGCGAGCGAGCGCGCCCCCCCTCCTGAGCCGTACCAGGCCGCGTGCCCTCAACATGGGGGGTGCCTTGGGGAAGGGGGGGCCGCGCGGCCCCCCCACCCCAAAGCACCTTGTCCCCATGTTGATGAGGACAAGGGCCTCTTCCCGACAACCCTGGCCGTTGGTTGTCGGGGTCTGCGGGCGGGGGGCTTATCGGAATCCGGGAGCCCCCTTTAAGAAGGGGGCCCCCGGATACCGGCCCCCCACCCTATGTGAACGAGTATGGGGTACAATGTACCCCTACCCATTCACCTGTGAAATAAAGTACAAAAAAAAACACAACACAGGGAAAAAATATTTTATTGCACAGCTCCGGGGGTCTTCCGTCTTCGGGGGTCTTCTCGCCGGACTCCTCCGCTATCTGTGTGTAGCTCTTTTACTAGCGGAGGAGTCCGGCTTTCTTCCTCCCCGCCGCCGGCCTCTTCTCCCGACTTCGGGGGTCTTGTCCCCCTCTTCGGTTCTTCTGCCGGGCCACCGCGCCTTCTTCTAGCTCTTTTACAGGCGGTGGCCCGGTCTTCTGTCGCCGCTGCCTTCCGTTCTTCTGTCGCCGCCTTCGGTTCTTCTGCCGGGCCACCGCGCCTTCTTGTAGCTCTTTTACAGGCGGTGGCCCGGTCTTCTGTCGCCGCTGTCGTCGCCGTCGTCGCCGCCGCCGCCGCCGCCTTCCGTTCTTGTTCTTCTTCTTGTTCTTCTTCTTCTTCTCCTGGAGATGTTGACTCGACGAGCTCTCCGGCCGGAATGCCAGAGCCGCGCTGTGCGGTCACTTATATAGTGACAATGGGGCGGTGTCACATGGTATATGTCACATGGGTTGGTCACATGGGTTGATGTCACATGGGGACTATGACATCGTAAGGGGGCGGGGTCACCATGTGACCAACCCATGTGACATATACCATGTGACACCGCCCCATTGTCACTATATAAGTGACCGCACAGCGCGGCTCTGGCATTCCGGCCGGAGAGCTCGTCGAGTCAACATCTCCAGGAGAAGAAGAAGAAGAACAAGAAGAAGAACAAGAACGGAAGGCGGCGGCGGCGGCGGCGGCGGCGGCGACGACGGCGACGACAGCGGCGACAGAAGACCGGGCCACCGCCTGTAAAAGAGCTACAAGAAGGTGCGGTGGCCCGGCAGAAGAACCGAAGGCGGCGACAGAAGAACGGAAGGCAGCGGCGACAGAAGACCGGGCCACCGCCTGTAAAAGAGCTAGAAGAAGGCGCGGTGGCCTGGCAGAAGAACCGAAGAGGGGGACAAGACCCCCGAAGTCGGGAGAAGAGGCCGGCGGCGGGGAGGAAGAAAGCCGGACTCCTCCGCTAGTAAAAGAGCTACACACAGATAGCGGAGGAGTCCGGCGAGAAGACCCCCGAAGACGGAAGACCCCCGGAGCTGTGCAATAAAATATTTTTTCCCTGTGTTGTGTTTTTTTTTGTACTTTATTTCACAGGTGAATGGGTAGGGGTACATTGTACCCCATACTCATTCACATAGGGTGGGGGGCCGGTATCCGGGGGCCCCCTTCTTAAAGGGGGCTCCCGGATTCCGATAAGCCCCCCGCCCGCAGACCCCGACAACCAACGGCCAGGGTTGTCGGGAAGAGGCCCTTGTCCTCATCAACATGGGGACAAGGTGCTTTGGGGTGGGGGGGCCGCGCGGCCCCCCCTTCCCCAAGGCACCCCCCATGTTGAGGGCACGCGGCCTGGTACGGCTCAGGAGGGGGGGCGCGCTCGCTCGCCCCCCTTTCCTGGCCGGCCGGGTAGCGTGCTCGGACAAGGGTCTGGTGTGGACTTTGGGGGAACCCCCACGCCGATTTTTTTCGGCGTTGGGGTTCCCCTTTAAGCCCATTCCAGGCGGCGGAGCCCGCGACGTCTCCTTCGCGGGCCCCGCCTACCTGTACACGCGCTTGAAATGGGCGGATTTGCCTCCTCCTTACGTGGGCGAGTCCGTTCATTTCAAAAGTTGAGCGAACTGTTTGGCAAACAGTTCGCTGAAACAGTCCGCTCGTGTGTGGGCAAGTCCGCTCATGCAAATTTTGAGCGGACTGTTTGCTGAAACTGTTTGACGAACAAGGTTGGGCAAACAGTCCGCGCGTGTGTACGCGGCCCTAGGGTATTCCCTGTGTATCCACCATGTGCGGTGATGTATTTACTCTGCACTCACCAGATGTTGGTTTGTTACTATATAGCAAACTGGGCTTGTAGGTCTTTTTTGGGGGGCCTATCCCACTCTTTCTGATGTACTCTGGTGACTCTCACAGGTCCAGACTCCTTCCTGTTGCGATCCCAAGGGTTCTTCCAAAACTTTATTATGCATTTAAAAAATAAGTGGAGAGACAGCCTCTCATAGTATAAAATCCTTTTGAGTTTATTTGTGTAAAAATTACAGCAGCGGGAGTTGTGATCCTTTGTAATATCATAAATGGTTGCCTTGTGATAACTTAAATAAGGTAATGTGAGCTAAAGAAATATTAAGCTATGTGTAAGAACAAGAATAGGTGAAATTAGATGTGTAATTAAATTGAATATAATAACCTAAAAAATACAAAAATAAAATTAAAAACTAAAAGGATTAAAAATTGTGACCGAATGTAAAATAAAAATAAATACAATATAAAATAGATAAATAAAATAAATTAAAATAACATTCGCAGTGAACAGTTTCACATCCTTTAGTAAATCAATCCCATTTATTATATTCAATATTATTTTAATGATTTTTGATCCATCTGGGTTTGAAAATCCTCCTGTGGGGGTGGAGCACTGAACAAGCAGATTGTAGAAGCTCCAGGCCAACAAATCCTATCTTTATCCTCCTTTCTAGTGACAGCCTAGTTATCTTAGCGCTGGTGGTTTTCTGTGCCTGGGGGTTTAGCCAAGGGCAGTGGTGCTCTGCAGGGATCAGCGGCGCTTGGTGCTGATTCTTTCTTCCTCTGTCCCTTGCCTGTCACATCTCCTCTTCTGCCTTGTGGCTCCTGCTGACTTCACATGCGAGTGATGACTCGGAGGAAGGAGGGAGCAGACTCTGTGCGTTCTGCTGAAAACTCCAACTCACCAAAATCTCCAACAACGTCACTTTAGTGACTCTCCAGCAGCAATAATTGGAGGTTTAGACAACTTGGCTATTTTTCGCAGCATATACAGTATGGTACACGAATGTGCTGTTTTGACACCGTCTAAGGAGGAAAAAAGTTGTCGCCGCCTTGGAGGCGGCCATGTTGTTGGTTAGTATCGGGAGGACTAACAATGTCCACTCATTGTATGGTGTATTGTAATGTATACACTTCCACTATTCTGTCAAAACAGACAACTCATTTAAATCTCCAATTATTGGTGCTGCAGAGTAACCGGAAGTGACGTGGTTGAAGATTTTGGTGAGTTGGAGCTGGATATAGTGTTAGCCTCCTTCTTAGCCATTTTCCAGCGAGAGAGACACAGTCCCACTGTTAAAACCAGCTACTATGGAGCACTCTGCTGGCTATCACTGCTCACAGAGCATACAAAGTTTCCAAAGTATACAATGTACACCAAGGGAGCTGGACAAATCCCCAGTTAATTGGCAACCCGATGATCACTCTGATATGGTGCCCCAGACTGTTTCAGCAATCCGTTAATTGGATTTACAGACTTCTAAAACTAATACTACATAGTATGCATTACTAATAATAGCTGTGAGTATGAGTGCTGTGGATCCCACTTACAATAGAGTGAGTGATTTAGATGGGGGAGCACTTGAGCCCACCCTGTGGGACATTTATCTGCTCATGCAGAAGTGCCCTATGTCTATTACATTGCTCACTAGGGATGGCCGAACGGTTCACCCGGCGGTCGTTTTGCGGCGAATTTCGGCTGTTCGCGGTCCGCCCGATCGGCGGACTATTGCCACCGTTCGCCTGGCGGACTTCCGTGTTTACTGTGTAAAAGAACTTTGACCTATGATGACACATCCATCATGGGGTACAGGACAGCCAATTGAGACATTACAGCACATGGACACTTGGACATTCCCCTAACTTATAAATAGACCCGATCTGGCGGCCATTTTACTTTCTTTTGTATGTCACTATAGGGAGAGGTTGCTGTGTGGAGCAGGGAGAGACTGCAGTGACCCAAATCGCTAGCTATTAGGTCCACAAAAGTTCTTTTAAGGACTGGTATCATGGTATAGGTGTTAGGTGTAGTTCAGGATATAGGTTTGAGGCACTGCTGTGCTAGTGATTGTTGCAGCAGCCTGTCTTTTGTCAGTGTAGAGAGAGGGACAGGACGCTGTGTGCAGCAGGGACAGTCAGTTTAATCATTAGCTGTTACTATTAGGTCCACAAAAGTCCTTTTCAGGACTGGTATGGTAAAGTAGTACAGGATATAGTTTTGAGTGCTATTCAAGTTATTGTTCTAGCAGCCTGTGTTTTGTCAGTTTAAATAGGGACAGGCAGGAAGCTGTGTGTGGCAGTGAGGGACAGTCAGTTTAATCAGTAGCTGTTACTATTAGGTCCACAAAGGTTCTTTTTAGGACTGGTATGGTAATAGGCTTGTACACGTATAATATTCTTTCATCCAAATATAGAAAGAATATTATACTTGACTGCTGCCCTTCTGCTGCAGTAGTCCTTTATGAGTATATGGACTGAGGTACAGTCTGCTAATCCTTCACAACCTACTAGTTCCACAAAGGTCCTTATAAGGACTGGTAAGGTATAGGGTACTACAGTACATAGGGTTGAGTGAGGTACAGTCTGCTATTCCTTAACGACTGGTATAGGTCCACAATAGGGATGAGCCGAACACCCCCCGGTTCGGTTCGCACCAGAACTTGCGAACGGCCCCCGCGTTCGTTACGAACGTTAGAACCCCATTGAAGTCTATGGGACTCGAACGTTCGAAATGGAAAGTGCTAATTTTAACGGCTAATATGCAAGATACTGTCCTAAAAAGGGTTTGGGGACCTGACTCCTGCCTCAGGGGACATGGGTCAAGGCAAAAAAAAGTTTTAAAAATGTCCGTTTTGGCGGGAGCACTGATTTTAATGACGATTAAAGTGAAAAAAAAAGTGAAATATTACTTTAAATATGGTGCCTGGGGGGTGTCTGTAGTATGCCTGTGAAATGCCACGTGTTTCCCGTGTCTAGAACAGTCCCTGCACAAAATGACATTTAACGGAAATAACACCATTTAAAACTGCTTGCGGTTTTAATGTTATATCTGGTTCCTGCAATATGGTTGAAAATCATTCAGAAAAATGGCATGGGTAGCCCTCCCTGCCCATTACCAGCCTATTTGGGTCTTGTACGCATAATAAGGGGAACCCTGTACCCATATTAAAAAAAGGAAATGCGTGTGGCCCCCAGGCCCTATATACTCAGAACAGCAGTATACAGGCGGTGCAAACAAGACAGGAACTGTGTAGGTTTGTTGTGTTAAGTTGAATCTGTTTGTAATTTTCAACTGGTACATTTTTAAAGTGTAGCTCCAGTCAAAAAAACTATTTTTAAGCTTTTTGGAAAACATAGGGAAGGGTTATCACCCCTGTATAATTTGTTTTGCCATCCGTCTTTTTTCATCTCACTTGCTGCTGTCTCCTTCCGTTTGCAAGTAGGAGATGTTTGTAAGTTGGATGTTTGAAAGTAGGGGCCTGCCCTATATTATAGCGGCATGTACTGGGTACAGAGCACGCAGACAGCACGCACTATCTCCTAACACTACTGACTGCAAGCTCTATTATTAACCACTTGACCACTGGGCACTTAAACACCCTTAATAACCAGACCAATTTTCAGCTTTTGGTGCTCTCACATTTTGAATGACAATTACTCAGTCATGCAACAACCTATATGAAATGTTTGTCCTTTTTTCACACAAATAGAGCTTTCTTTTGGTGGTATTTAATCACCTCTCAGTTTTTTTTATTTTTTGTGCTATAAAAGAAAAAAGACCGGAAATTCTGCGAAAAAATGAATTTTTCTTTGTTTCTGTTATAAAATTTTGCAGATTAGTAATTTTTTCTTCATAAATTTTTTTTTTACTGGTTACATGTTTTGAGTTGCAGAGGAGGTCTAGGACTAGAATTATTGCTCTCGCTCTAACGTTCTCGGCAATACCTCACATGTGTGGTTTGAACACCGTTTTCATATGTGGGCGGGGCTTACGCATGCGTTCGCTTCTGCATGCGAGCACATGGGGACATGGTAAACACAAGGGGTAAACATCCCTTGTAATAGGAATATGGGGTGACAGGTCCTCTTTACAGTGAAATCTGGGGGTCAATATGACCCCACATCTCACCTCTAGGCTGGGAAGCCTGAAATAAAAAATAAAAAAAAGATTCTGGCTTTGATCGTACTGGCGAGTTGGTAGAAGCACCGGAGGGCGGTGAGGGGTGGGGGGCGTCTATGGCTGGGTATTTCAGGGTATCACCGAGTATGGCTGGGTATCTCCGAGTATGGCTGGGTATCTCCGAGTATGGCTGGGTATGGCAATTTATGGCAGGGAATTGCAGAGTATTGGCGGGGTATTGGCGGGGTACTACAGAGTAATAGCAGGGTACTGCAGAGTATTGGGGAGTTCTACAGAGTAATGGCAGGGTACTGCAGAGTAAAGGCAGGGTACTGCAGAGTAATGGGGGGTACTGCAGAGTAATGGCAGGGTACTGCAGAGTATGCACTGGTATTGCAGAGAATTGGCGGGGTACTACAGAGTAATAGCAGGGTACTGCAGAGTATTGGGGAGTACTACAGAGTAATGGCAGGGTACTGCAGAGTAAAGGCAGGGTACTGCAGAGTAATGGCAGGGTACTGCACTGCAGAGTAATGGTGGGGTACTGCAGAGTAATGGCAGGGTACTGCACTGCAGAGTAATGGCGGGGTACTGCAGAGTAATGGCGGGTACTGCAGAGTATTGGGGGGTACTGCAGAGTAATGGCAGGGTACTGCAGAGTAATGGGGGTTACTGCAGAGTAAAGGCAGGGTACTGCAGAGTAAAGGCAGGGTACTGCAGAGTAATGGCAGGGTACTGCAGAGTATGCACTGGTATTGCAGAGTATTGGCAGGGAATTGAGGGGTTAAATTCGGTGAGCAGCGATGTGGGCACTGCAGATGCAGCCCACATCGCTGCTGACACCGATCTCTTTCCCCTCCGCTGTACCGATCGGTACAGAGAGGGGAGGGAGGAACCGGCGTCATAACATGACGCCGGTTTGTTTACAAGTGATCACTCCGTCATTTGACGGAGCGATCACGTGGTAAACGGCCGCGACGAGCGGCCATTTACCGTGATCCGTGATGCGCCGGGTCCTGTGGACCCGGCGGTCACGGATGCTCTCGAGTGCGCGCCCCAGGGGGCGCGCGAGAGCAGAATTCTGGGAGGCCGTTAATTAACGGCCTCTCAGAGTTAAACAACCGCCCTGAAGCCGCAATGGGCGGTTGTTAAGTGGTTAAAGATAGATCACTAGCTAGCTATATAGGTGAGGTGAATATTGTGTAGTTTTGTATACTGCGGTCAGGGCACAGACAATAACCACTACACAAGAGCAAGATAGGAAATCAGCCAAAAACGATTGGTGTGTAACTGTGTTGAAGGTACACAGAACACCCACTGCTTCAGATTCCAACACACTACACGAGGCCGCCTCAAAGGCGGCCTTATATAGTGTGGGGCGTGCACTACACAGCCTGAGCTATGATTGGCCACAGGCAGGATGCCTGTGGCCAATCATGGCTCTCCTCGCTGCTGGCGCCGCGATTGGCCAAGCATGCGGGGTCACAGTGCATGCTTGGCCAATCATGAGCCAGCGATGCACTGCGCCATCGCAGTGCATTGTGGTCCGCGCGCGCCATACGAATTTTGACGCGAACGGACCAAGAGTTCGGATTTCGCCGAACGCCCGAACAGCCAATGTTCGAGTCGAACGTACGTTCGACTCGAACACGAAGCTCATCCCTAGTCCACAATATATAGGGTTGAGGTGCACTACTGCTGCCCTATTCTGCAGCAGTCCTTTATCAGTATAGGGACTGAGGTACAGTCTGCTAATCATTCACAACCTACTAGTTCCACAAAGGTCCTTATAAGGACTGGTAAGGTATAGGATACTACAGTACATAGGGTTGAGTGAGGTACAGTCTGCTATTCCTTAATGACTGGTATAGGTCCACAATATATAGGGTTGAGGTGCACTACTGCTGACTGCTGCCCTATACTGCAGCAGTCCTTTATCAGTATAGGGACTGAGGTACAGTCTGCTAATCATTCACAACCTACTAGTTCCACAAAGGTCCTTATAAGGACTGGTAAGGTATAGGGTACTACAGTACATAGGGTTGAGTGAGGTACAGTCTGCTATTCCTTAAGGACTGGTATAGGTCCACAATATATAGGGTTGAGGTGCACTACTGCTGACTGCTGCCCTATTCTGCAGCAGTCCTTTATCAGTATAGGGACTGAGAGTTTTGTCACAGGGTTATTTAAAAAATGACAGGCAGAGGAAGAGGCAGGCCCTTCCGCAGGGGTGGTAAGGGTAGGGCCGGAGCAACAGGCTTGCAGAAGGTGCGTGCAAATACGTCAAAGGAAGCACCAGAATTGGTTGACTGGCTCACTCAGCCTTACTCTTTTGCACCCTCCTCATCCTCTCGGTGTCATATTTATACTGGGGCTGCTTATTATGAGGGGCTCCCACCATCCCTGTGCTGTGCTGACTTCCTCCTGGGGCTGTACCTCTGCTGTGCATATTATGAGGGGCTCCCACCATCCCTGTGCTATGCTCATTATGAGGGGCTCCCACCATCCCTGTGCTATGCTCATTATGAGGGGCTCCCACCATCCCTGTGCTGTGCTGACTTCCTCCTGGGGCTGCTTATTATGAGGGGCTTCCACCATCCCTGTGCTATGCTGACATCCTCCTGGGGCTGCTTATTATGAGGGGCTCCCACCATCCCTGTTCTGTGCTGACTTCCTCCTGGGGCTGTACCTCTGCTGTGCATATTATGAGGGGCTCTCACCATCCCTGTGCTATGCTCATTATGAGGGGATCCCACCATCCCTGTGCTATGCTCATTATGAGGGGCTCCCACTATCCCTGTGCTGACTTCCTCCTGGGGCTGCTTATTATGAGGGGCTCCCACCATCCCTGTGCTATGCTGACATCCTCCTGGGGCTGCTTATTATGAGGGGCTCCCACCATCCCTGTGCTGTGCTGGCTTCCTCCTGGGGCTGTACCTCTGCTGTGCATATTATGAGGAGCTCCCACCATCCCTGTACTATGCTCATTATGAGGGGCTCCCACCATCCCTGTGCTATGCTGACTTCCTCCTGGGGCTGCTTACGGTGCAGGTGTCAGTGCTGTATATCACAGTGCTGGTGTCAGTGCTGTATATCACGGTGCTGGTGTCAGTGCTTTATGTCACGCTGCTGATGTCAGTGCTCTATATCATGGTGCTGGTGTCAGATCACTCTATCACGGTGCAGGTGTCATTGCTGTATGTCACCCTGCTGATGCCAGTGCTCTCTATTACTGTGCTGGTGTCAGATCACTCTATCATGGTGCAGGTGTCATTGCTGTATGTCACGCTGCTGATGTCAGTGCTCTCTATCACAGTGCTGCTGTCAGTGCTGTATATCACGGTGCTGGTGTCAGTGCTGTATATTACGGTGCTGGTGTCAGTGCTTTTTGTCAAGCTGCTGATGTCAGTGCTGTATATCACGGTACTGGTGTCAGTGCTTTATGTCACGCTGCTGATGTCAGTGCTCTCTATCACAGTCCTGGTGTCAGATCACTCTATCACAGTGCAGGTGTCATTGCTGTATGTCACGCTGCTGGTGATCATCTCCTGCACCCTCTTCTTTGCCTACCCTGACCTTCCCTCTCCTCCATTGCCTTCATGCGCCACAGTCCTGAATTGTCACAACAATTTCACATATAAAAAAAGAATGCTTGTAGTTGTCGATCCCAGATTCACCTCATACATGTGTTATGTCATTGGCCATGTGATGGGACTATGTTTGCACAGCTAGTAATTATTTTGTGGCTGCAAATTTGACCTGTAGGTTTGCAAAGTTCGCCTCCCATTGAAGTCAATGGGGCCCGCCGCGAACGTTACGGTTCGCGAACTATCGGCCGCGTTCGCGGTTCGCGTTTTTCGCGAAACATCCCGTTGGAAGTTCGTCCATCACTATTGCTCACCAGTCAACTGCAGGCAGTACAGAAAGATGTTACACCCCGTGGGAAGATGATCCTCCCCACGTACCATCGGGTGCCCACGTGCCTCTTCCACCGAGCAGCTCTTCAAGACCTTTTCTTATATGTCTTTTGAATTATAGAAACAACAAAATTATTTTGCACAGGGCTAGGGCCCTGAAAGAGAACAGCTACAAACAGATTTTTCTCTGGAGGTGCAAAAACCAAGAGCTCATTTCATAGAAGGTAAGAAGAGGTTGCTGCACTTGGGTCTCCAATATTCCATGCTTTATCCAGCCCATCTTTGGGTGATTCATGACGGTCGGGAACAAATTTTGGACTCTCCACAGGCTGCCCAAGACTGGCTTGATCGTCACTTTAATACTATTATGGGTTATAATTGGATATTTATGATGACTTTTTGAGTCAATGTTTTCTTTTTCTCTCCTTTTCTCTTGGTACTTGTAGTGGTATTCTAGCTGAGTGATCTTTTTGTTAATTTTTATTCTTTTCCTTAATTTTTAAATCCTTCCCCATTTTATATATTTTCTCTTATTTTTTTCTTTTTCTTCCTTTTTCTTTTTTTGTCTTGGCCAGAATCTTATTTAGCTTGCTGCTAATTTAGGAACCCCTTCCGTTGTATTTCCGCAAGGAGCTGTGTGTCTTATTGTTTTTTTTTTCTTTGGAGCGTGTCTATCTGTTATTATGTGGACCGGTTAAGGAGTTAATGCCACAAGTATTTGTGTATGAGAACTGAGACAAATGGGCCATTATGGTTAGACCATTTAACCACTTCAGCTCCGGACCAATAAACACCTTAAGGACCAGAGGTCTTTTTGCAATTTCGCACTGCGCTGCTTTAACTGGTAATTGCGCGGTCATGCAATATTGCACCCAAACGAAATTTGCGTCCTTTTCTTCCCACAAATAGAGCTTTCTTTTGATGGTATTTGATTGCCTCTGCGATTTTTTTTTTTTGCGATATAAATGGAAAAAGAGCGAAAATTTTGAAAAAAAAAGATATTTTCTTCTTTTTGTTATAAGAAAAATCGAATAAACTAAATTTTAGTCATACATTGAGGGCAAAATTTATTCAGCCACATGTCTTTAGTAAAAAAAATGTCAATAAGCGTATATTTTTTGGTTTGCGCAAAAGTTATAGCGTCTACAAACTAGAGTACATTTTCTGGAATTTACACAGCTTTTAATTTATGACTGCCTATCTCATTTCTTGAGGTGCTAAAATGGCAGGGCAGTACAAATCCCCCCCAAATGACCCCATTTTGGAAAGTAGACACCCCAAGGAAATTGCTGATGGGTATGTTGAGCCCATTGAACTTTTTGGGAGTCTAGTCGCGCACGGCACCCCGAAAACCAATCACCACCTTCAGGATTTCTAAGGGTGCAAATTTTTGATTTAACTCCTCACTACCTATCACAGTTTCGAAGGCCATAAAATGCCAAAATAGCACAAAACCCCCCCAAATGACCCCATTTTGGAAAGTAGACACCCCAAGCTATTTACTGAGAGGCATGTTGAGTCCATGGAATATTTTATATTTTGCCAAAAGTTGCGGGAATATTACAAACTTTTTTTTTTTTTGCACAAAGTTGTCACTAAATGATATATTGCTCACACATGCTATGGGCAGAAGTCAAATTACACCCCAAAATAAATTCTGCTGCTTCTCCCGAGTACGGGGATACCACATGTGGGGGACTTTTTGGGAGCCTAGCCACGTACGGGACCCCGAAAACCAAGCACTGCCTTCCGGATTTAAATATAAAATGCTACCAAAAAACCTGTTAGCGATGGCAGGGATCAGGCCTGACTCTGCGATCGCTGCAGTTATGTGTTTAGTGTTTTGTAAGTGACAGTGATCAATCGATACTGCACTTGGGTGGGCTGGGCAGAGGGGAAAAACGCAGGTGCTAGCAGGTATCTGGGCTGATCCCGCTAACAATGCGTTTTTTTGGAACCCTAAACTGCTGGGGACGCTAGTATAGATCTGATCAGATCAGATATTGATCTGTTCAGATTCTATAGCACTACGGGAGGTGTATGCTTTGCGTGTGGGTGTTAGCGGTACTGGCACTAACCTAGCGCTGCCTGGGGCGACGCAGACCCTGACCCTAAAACCTAATTGATATCACCCGCCGGGTGATCAGGGGGTTAATCCTTTATTGGGTAATAAATGGTGGGTGCCCTGATTCTATAAAAAACAAACTAACCAGAGTCACCCGTAACACTTATACGGTGATCAGTGGTGAAAGGGTTAACTAGGGGCAATCAGGGGGTTCAAATTTTTATTAGGTAGTATATGGGGGTCCCTGGCGCTATATAAAAACCTGACGGGGAACCTAAATAACTAACTGGCTAACCAGCGTCACCAGTGACACTTATACTGTGATCGCTGGTGAAAGGGTTAACTAGCAGCAATCAGGGGGTTAAAACCATTATTGGGTAGTATATCGGGGTACCTAGCGCTATAAAAACCTGGCGATGAACCTAAAAAAATAACTAGCTACCTAGCGACACTAGCGACACTGATGCAGCGATCAGAAAAATGATCGCTTAGTGACACTGGCAAAAGGGGGTGAAAGGGTTAACTAGCGGCAATCAGGGGGTTAAAACCATTATTGGGTAGTATATCGGGGTACCTAGCGCTATAAAAACCTGGCGGTGAACCTAAAAAAATAACTAGCTACCTAGCGACTGTAGCGACACTAATGCAGCGATCAGAAAAACTATCGCTTAGTGACACTGGCAAAAGGGGGTGAAAGGGTTAACCAGCGGCAATCAGGGGGTTAAAACCATTATTGGGTAGTATATCGGGGTACCTAGCGATATAAAAACCTGGCGGTGAACCTAAAAAAATAACTAGCTACCTAGCGACACATGCAGCGATCAGAAAAATGATCGCTTAGTGACACTGGCAAAAGGGGGTGAAAGGGTTAACTCTAGGGGCAATCAGGGGGTTAAATCTTTATTGGGGGGGTGATAGGGGGGCTACCCTGGACCTAACACTAACTGTCCTGACAGTTTTTACTGTCACAACTGACACTGAATGCATTGATCAGTAAAGAAATGATCAATGCAATCAGTGACACTGTGACTGGGGGGGGGAGGGGGGGATCGGGGGCGATCGGGGGGGGGGGGGTTTGTGTGCCTGTGTGTACCTACATGTCAGTGTAGTGTTGGTGCACACTTACTATTAGTCTTCTCCTCGTAGTCCGGTCAAAAAGACCGCCCCGAGGAGAATGACATCACTTCCTCCTTCCTGTGTAAACAATACACAGTGGGAGGAAGCTTCTCATTGGCCAGGAGCGATCCAGAGGGGGTGGCTGAAAACCAACAGCCATCCCCTCATCACGGAGCGCTCCTGGAGCGAACCGGACCGTCGTATCCAACGGGAGGGGGTCCGATCGGACCCCCCCACCCGCTGGAAGGCAGGCACGTACATTTACGTGATTGTGCCTGCCTGTGCCATTGTGTTGACGTACATTGGCAATACGGCGGTCCTTAAGTGGTTAAAATGTAAAGTTTTGGTTCTTAAATATGACTGAACAGAATATTTGAGTTCTATGTTGGAATGTACATGGCATGAATGCTTCTCTGAAGAGGAATGCTGTTTGTGATTATATAGCCTTATTCCGTCCGTTTTGGTAGTGATTGAAGCAGGCTCTGACAATCAAGTGCTCTTTTGCCTGTGAGTCACACTAGCTGTACTTATAAATTTAGAGGCCAAAATGTTCAAACAGAGGTGCACTAGTGAAAAGGCCTACACGTTGCTGAGCATGTCAGATTCAAGCTCAGTATACGAACCAGTAGAGAGCAGCGGTACCCTGACAGATAGCTCTGATGATGGAGTAGTGGTCCCTGCTAAGGTCAGGCGTACCCGACCCCGTTCTTCTGTTGCTGAGATGCAACAACTGCAGGGCTCTCATATGGAGCAGAGAGCCAGTACTAGTGCCGCTCATCCTTCTGATGAACTGGCAAGCACCAGCAGCCTAGTACACCCTGATTGTAGACAAACCAGCACTGCAGTATTACATGGTTACATGGCGGGTCCCAAAAGTGCAGTGTAAGTTGGTGCAGTGGCTAGCACAAGTAGTGTCCAGCAGCCACCAAGAAGACAAAGACAGGCCCGTCGAGCCCCTAGTGCCCTTCCCGCTGTGTTTGCCAATCCTGATTGGGAGTCCACCACTTCTGTAGCGTACTTCCCCCATTCATTGGCTAACCCATAATTCAGGTGGAAACATTTGATTTTTATTCGCTGTTTTTCATGGAAGATCTCTATAGATCTATTGTGAACCAAAGCAATTAGAATGCTGGTCAATTTATCTCCACCAATCCCCATTTGACCCTAGCCAGAGAATGGAAACCTATTACGGTTTCCGAATTTAAGACCTTACGAGGCCTATCCCTCCTCATGGGCATAACTAAAAAAAGGAAGTTGCAGTCATATTGGTCCACTTACCCAATTCACCATATGCCTGTGTTCTCTGCTTCCATGCCCAGGGCTAGATACGAGCAGATCTTGTGGTTTATGCACTTCAACGACAATTAACTTTGTTGTCCTCGGGGTGACCCTGGATTTGTTTGGCTCCACAAAATTCGGCCCCTCGTAAACCACTTTAACCAACGGTTCGCAGCCTTCTTTATTCCCGATCAAGCTGTCTGCGTTGACGAGTCCTTTATTACATTTTCTGGATGCTTGTCTTTCAAACAGTATCTCCCCAGCAAGTGTGCAGTGGGTCAAGATGTCTAAGCTCTGTGACAGGGCCACAGGCTATAAATATATGGTTTAAATTTATGGTTTACAAGGGAAAAGATATTCACGTGGAGCCCTCAACTCCTCAGACTACATAGGGAGCACTGGCAAGATTGTTTGGGACTTGCCGTCAACCTTATTTGGAAAGGGGTACCACTTGCACGTGGACAATTATTACACAAGCGTGACACTTTTTATTTACCTTTTTGATTGTGGAATTGGTGTATGTGGCACCATGTGATCTAATCGCCAGGGCTTCCCCCAACGGCTTGTAGATTCTGCCTTAGACAGGGGGAGAGAGCCTGCTTCAGAAGTAATAATTTGCTTGCAGTGAAGTGGACGGATAATTGGAATGTTTTCGTTTTGTCCTTCCTTCACGCAGATATGACTGTCCAAGTTCCAACGGTGACTGTTATTCTTGAGAAACCCCTCTGTGTCCACGAATACAACCCGGTGTCTGGACTTCAATGACCAGTTGATGGTGCCATACTTAATTGCCTGTAAGGCCAGACGCTGGTACAAAAAAGTGTCTGTATACCTATTTCAATTGGTTCTGCTGAATGCTTATGTGCTATACAAAGCATCAGGACGAACTGGATCCTTGCTAAAATTCCAGGAAGAGATCATCACAAGCCTTCTGTTTCCAGACAGTGCTGTGCCCAAACTTCCCAATGCAAATACAGTGAGCCAGATGCATGAGCGGCACTTCCCAGAAGTCCTCTGTGGTACCTCAGGCGAAAGAACACCCCAAAAAAGATGTTGTGTCTGTGGATTTTATTGTCCCTCCTGTCCAGCATTGGTGAATGTTTCTGTCACTACTACACACTAGTGGAGTATTAGAGTAGCGTACAACAGTGCACAGTCCTAGGGCACACTTTCACAGGGTCTCCAAAGATGTCATCGCATTTTTAGAGACCCGAACCTGGAACCTTTACTGTTACAGTTACAAATAAAAGTGTAAAGAAAAAAAATATATTAAATAAAAAAGCCAAAAATAGCTGTCATTTTCTTGTTCTTCACTCTCTATTGTTCTCTCTCTCTCTCTCTCTCTCTCTCTGTTCTGCTCTTTTTTTATTGTATTTTATGCTTAACTGCAATGGTTTATTGTTACTATGTTTTATCATGTTTGCTTTGCAGGTATGTAATTGTTTTATACTGTAATGTTTACTGTGTTTTATTGTTAGCCATTATTTTCTTTGTAGGTACGCCATTCAGCTGCAGCACTGATTTATTTATCTTGACAGTGTTTGCTCTCACGGTATGTAAATCAGCGACTCCATCGTTGTAGGAGGTGATTTCACCACCACAAAAAAAAAAGCATATATCTGTGGTCAGGGGGCAGGGGTGGAGGGGCGATTTGCCCCTAACATTAGGGGTGGATTGCCCCCATGCTTTCGCATATATTTTTTAGGCACAGATTGCAATAAAAAAAAAGTTGTTTTATTGTTACCATTGTTTGCTTTTCAGGTACGCTATTCAGCTGCAGCACAGATTTATTTATTTTGACAGGAATACCCACCAATCAATTTCTTTTTTCATTCAGCCCACAGGCTAAATGAAAAAAAAGAACATTACAATATATGACCAACAACAACCAGCAACGTACTGGTATGTTGCTGAACTTTGAGTGGTTATACCAGAATGATGCCTGCAGGATTAGGTATCATCTTGATATCGTTCTTTTCAGCCGGTGGTCGGCTTTCATGTAAAAGCAATTCTAGCAGCTACCGTATTTATCTGCGTATTTTTTCCCCTTAAAATCAGGGTAAATCATGGGTGCGGGTTATACGCTGATGCCTGCTATCTGTGAGGGGAAGAGGAGCGAGCACCGCCGAAATAGACCGAGCCGAGTGCACTGTGTACTCGGCTAGGCTTGGCTCCACTCGCAGTCACGCACAGTCCTGCCATTGGACCTGTGTTATGTCCATCATAGGAGCTGGGCCGGGACCTGGCAGGACTGCAAGAGAGCCGAGAGCAGCCAAGTACAGCAGAGTACACAGGATATCTGGCTCTCTCGGCAGCAACATTTAAAAACAATAAAGATGGACACTTGGGACAGGCTGACTGCAGATGGACACTTGGGACAGGCTGGCTGCAAATGGACACTTGGGACAGGCTGGCTGCAGATGGACACTTGGGACAGGCTGAAGATGGACACTGATCCGTCTGGAATAATGGGCAAGGCTGCAGATGGACACTGATCATTCTGCAATGATGGGCAAGGCTTCAAATGGACACTGGTAAGGCTGAATTGATGGGCATTTAAATTGTAAGTTTTTTCCTTAAACTTCCCTCCTAAACTTGGGGTGTGTGTTATAAGTAAATATGGTAATTAGCCGCTAGACTGCTTTTACAAGCAGTGGGAGGGAATGTCCCCCCTCTCCTGCTGTCTTCCATTTCTCGGGCTCTCCTGTCCCACCTGGGAACCTAAATATGCAGCTGGTGGTTCCGCCAGCTGACCATAGAGCTGATCAGAGACCAGAATGGCTCCAATCATCTCTATGGCCTAAGAAACCAGAAGCTATGAGCATTTCATGACTTCGGTTTTGCAGGATATAAACAGCACCATTGGGAAATTGGGAAAGTATCTTATCACACCGATCTTAGTGTGGTCAAATGCTTTGAGGGCAGAGGAGAGATTTAGACTCCAATTTTTTCAAAAAAGAGTACCTGTCACTACCTATTGCTATCATGGGGGATAGTTACATTCCCTGTGATAACAATAAAAATGATTAAAAAAAAAAATTTAAGGAACAGTGTAAAACAAACAAAATAAAAAAGCAAAAGAAATCATTCAAAAAATAAATAAAAATAAAGCACCCCTGTCCCCCTGTGCTCATGCTCAAAGGCGAACGCAAGCATCGGTCTTGTGTCGTATGTAAACAGCAATTTCACTATACATGTGAGGTATTAACGTGAACGTCAGATCGAGGGCAGTAATTCTAGCAGTATATCTCCTCTGTAAATCTAAAGTGGTAACCTGTAAAGGCTTTTAAATTATTTTAAAAATGTATGTAGTTTGTTGCCGCTGTGCGATTGTGTGCAATTTTAAAGCATGTCGTGTTTAGTATTTATGTACTCGGCATAAGATCATATTTTATATTTTATCAAGCATTTGGGCAATATAGTGTGTTTTAGTACATTAAAATTCAAAAAGGTGTTTTCCAAAAAAATTGATACACAAATACTGTGTGAAAAAAATTGAAACAAATTGCAACACCCACCATTTTAGTCTGTAGGGCCTTTACTTTAAAAAAATATATAATGTTTGGGGGTTCAACGTCATTTTCTAGCAAGAAAATATGTATTTTTTCATGTAAACAAAAAGGGTCAGAAAGGGCTTTGTCTTCAAGTGGTAGAAGAGCGGGTGATGTGTGGCATAAGCTTCTAATGTTGTGCATAAAATGCCAGGAAAATTCAACCCCCCCAAATTACCCTTTTTTGGAAAGTACACACCAAGATATTTGCTGATATGCACATTGAGTCCATGGAATATTTTATAATATTTAAGTTTCAGGAAAATTATAAAAAAAAAATATTTTTACACAAAGTTGTCACTAAATGGTATTTCTTGATCATACATCACGGGACACAGGAGCTTCATTACATAATGGGTTATATAGGCACCTCTGGTGATTGGACACTGGTTAACCCCCAACTAAGGAGAATTCCTCCCCTATATAACCCCTCCCATATGGGAGGCACCTCAGTTTTTTCACCAGTGTCTATGGTGGTTGGTCACGTAAAACATGTGCTCTGAAGAAAGCTCTATGCAGGTCCCTGCGGGGGCCTAAAGGCTACAACAAACCGGATCCATATCTCGGGCCCATATTTTGACTCCCAAGATGGTATGGTACCCGGGCCTCGTCATCCGAAGAAACAAGGTTTTGCCTGTAAGTCCTCTCCTATTGGAAGACTGGGCTCTGGGAAAACCAGACTTGGTGTACTATTTACATAGTGGCACGAAAGTTTCTGGCAGAGTCTTTTACAAGGTCCAGGTAGGAGGTTCTTCTGAGAAGGAACCCCAAAAAAACCTGAAGGTTGTCACAACTCTGCCCGCCGTGATGGGTGAAGGCTGGAATCTGTCTGTTTTCAGCAATTCCTGCGGCGAAGACAGGTAAGGGAAGTTAATCCTATATAAATGTATATTATGGATTTCTTCATTGAGTAGTTGTATGTCTTACCTGGTTTCCACCACTAGAGGGAGTAAGAGCAGCCTGGTGCATACTTACATGCCTTTCAGATACACACGCTTAGTGAAGCCTGGTTCTCCCAGATGACTCACGTCTCCACTGCAATCCCTGCCACAATAAAGGTAATACAGGGGTCCCACGTAGTCTGGGGGTCACGCGCAGCTCCGATGGTGGTCCCCTTACCCCCTGGACGTCTGGTGGTCCTCGTGCACATGCGCTAAGCGCGCTCCCGTGCTAATGGAGGGGGGGGAGTGTGGTTGCGAGCCGTGCATGTTGGTGTGCACGGCGCTGTACTGCGCAGGCGCCAGGTGGCAATTTAAAAAAAAAGCCCAGAGCGCCAGGGGGCTGTAAGTGGAGACACAGGAGCTGTGGGCAGTAAGCATCCCAAGGGATTGTATCCAGGCAAACCTAAGACACCTACTCAGCATCAGGTTGTGCAGTTTAAGCATATATATTTATTGTGAGACTTTGAGCACAACAGTGATTGCACTTTGTATTAGTACCTCAGCTTTGTAGCTTAGGACTATGTCTCCTCGTAAGAGGGTCTCAGGGGGAGGTAACAAGGGCACTGGTAAATCACTGCCTAGGTCTAGGGGTTTTAAAAATGCCTGTAGGTTACCATCCCCCCTGCAAGACTGGAGCCAGCCTCACAGGATGAGTCAGTGCCCCTGTCAGGTTTTGCAGCCTCTCCTAATGTCTCAGCCCCGGTATATGTCACTGAGGACTCCCTTAGGGCTACATTGGAGGGTTTTGAAGGGAGAATCATGAATTTTATTTCAGCTTCCCTGAAAGATAGCAGGAAAAGGGGTAGATCTTCTCCCTCTGCTGAGATTCCTCTTTCAGATGACACTTCTGACAATGAGGAGAGATCCCTATCTTGGGACAGGGATCTTGAGCAGTTGGATGAATCAGAGGAAGAGGAGAGAGTCCCCTCCTCCCAGGCGCTCAGAAAACAGGTGCAGTATTATACTGAATTGGTGCGTACCACATTCAGAATGCCTGCTGTTAAGGTCGCTATGTCCTCTGTTTCTTCCCTGGGAATCAGGAAAATCCCACAGACTGCCTTTTCCTTTCCAATTCATCCTTTAATGGATAAATTGTTGTATAAGGATTGGGGACATCCGGATAAACTGTTTACTCCTCCTAAAAGGTTTTCTATGCTTTATCCTCTGGAGGAAAGTTTCGCCAAGAAATGGGGGGTCCCATCTGTCGATGCGGCTGTTTCTTGCGTGAATAGAAACCTGACCTGTCCTTTGGATAATGCTCAGGTATTTAAGGATCCAACTGATAAGAAGCTGGAAACCTTATTGAAAGCCTCCTTTTCCATGACTGGCGCAGTAGTACAACCTACAGTCGCAGCCGTGGGGTTGTGTCAGTTCCTCAAGGAACAAGTTAAGCAGATGCTTGGCCTCCTTCCCAGTGAGGAAGTGGAGAACTATGCAGAAATACCTCAAATTCTGTGTTTTATGATTGTTGCGATTTTGGATTTTGTCCAACAAGCATCTCGTTTGTCTCTCCTTTTGGTACACATGCGAAGGGCCCTATGGCTAAAAAATTGGGCAGCTGAGCTATCATGCAAGAAGCATTTGATTGGGTTACCGTTTAAGGGGGAACGTTTATTTGGAGAAGAATTAGACAAGTTCGTCCAAAGAATTTCAGGGGGTAAATCTACTCTCCTTCCAATCAAAAGGAGCAAACATCCATCGTTTAGGCGTTCTCTCTCTCCCGGAGCATCAAGCTCTAAGCAGTGGTGACGGCCTTCCCAACCTCCCCCTACAGGAAAGGCTCAAGGCCGGGCCCAGGGACAGGAAAAGACTTGGGGATGAAAGCCTTCCAAGCAGAGCCCCAAAGCTTCCTTGTGAAGGGGCGCCCCTGCTCGGCCGAGTGGGGGGAAGGCTCCTGCAGTTTGCAGAAGCCTGGCGGGAAGAGATCTGGGACAAGTGGGTAGTCTCCTCGGTATCTCTGGGCTACAAGCTAGAGTTTCAGGAGATTCCACCTTCTCGCTTTCTAAGGTCAAGGGTCCCCAGGGATCCAGTAAAGCAAAGACCGCTATTCCTGGCCTTAGATCACTTACTATCCCAGGGGGACCCAAAAGAACAGGGTTCAGGCTTTTACTTGAATCTCTTCACCGTTCCAAAGCCAAATGGAGGTGTCAGACCTATCCTGGATCTGAAGGATCTGAACCGGTTTTTACGCATTCGGTCCTTCCGAATGCAGTCAATACGCGCTGTGTCTCCTCCCTGCAAGGGGGAGAGTTTATGGCATCAATAGATATCAAGGATGCATATCTTCATGTGCCAATATTTTCAGCACACCAAAAGTATCTAAGGTTCGCGGTAGAGCGGCGCCATTTTCAATTTGTGGCTTTGCCGTTCGGCTCGCTACGGCTCCTCGATTCTTCACAAAGATAGACCCTCTCTTGGCAAACCTAAGAGCTCAGGGTATAGCCGTTATGGCGTATCTAGACGATTTGCTTCTCATAGAGTAAACAGTAGCGCTCCTGAACCACAGTGTTACCAGAACACTAGACCTCCTGGAACGCCTAGGTTGGATTATAAACCTAGAAAAATCGTCCCTACAGCCTGCTACCAGGTTGGAGTACCTGGGTATGGTGATCGACACCGCTCAAGGCGGGGTGTTTCAACCAAGGCCAAAGGCCTTGGCCATTGGGGATCTGGTGCGCCTAATTCTGGGCAGAAGATCTTCCCCATTCAGTTGTGCATGAGACTGTTAGGGAAAATGGTCGCCTCCTTCGAGGCCGTTCCATTCGCCCAGTTCCACTCAAGGCCTCTGCAAAGATGCATCCTTGCGGCGTGGAACAGGAAGCCCCAGGCCTTGGATCTTCCTATGTGTCTGTCCGCAGGGACATGCAAGAGTCTCGTTTGGTTACAAACCGAGAATTTGCTGAAAGGCAAAACTTTTCTTCCTCTTCCATGGAAGATTATTACGACAGATGCCAGCTTGACGGGCTGGGGAGCAGTGTTGGAGGAGATGTGTTCGCAGAGGAAATGGTCTGCGATCGAGAAGCTATTGCCCATAAATGTCTTGGAAATCCTGGCAGTTTATATGGCTCTCATAAAGTGGTCTTACAGACTACGGGGTCTCCCTGTTCGGATTCAGTCCGACAATGCCACAGCAGTGGCCTATATCAATCACCAGGGTGGTACCAGGAGGCTGGTTGCACAAAAAGAGGTGAATCGCATACTTGCCTGGGCAGAAAGGCATGTTCCATCCCTTTCTGCAGTCCTCATTCCAGGAGTGGAAAATTGGCAGGCGGATTTTCTGAGCCGCCAGCAGTTGTGCCCAGGAGAATGGGCTCTGCACCCCGATGTGTTTTCAGAACATATGTCACAGGTGGGGTACTCCAGACGTAGATCTGTTTGCGTCCAGATTCAACAGAAAGCTGGAAAAAATTTGTGTCAAGGACAAGAGATGTTCTTGCTCAGGGTTCGGATGCTCTGACAGTTCCCTGGGATCAGTACAATCTAATTTATGCCTTCCCCCCGTGCCCGCTTCTGTCACAGTTCCTGGGAAGAATCAAGAGGCAAACAAAGTCGGTGCTTTTGCTAGCCCTGGCGACCTTGGTACACAGAGATCTTTAAGTTGGCAGTAGGCAGGCCATGGATCCTTCCTCTCCGGCCAGATCTGCTCTCACAGGGTCCAATTTACCATCCTGCTTTACGCAGTCTGAATTTGACGGTTTGGCTGCTGAGACCCACATTCTGAGGGATCGTGGGCTTTCGGGGCCAGTCCTTTCTACTCTGGTCAATGCCAGAAAGCCGGCCTCCAGGCTTATTTACTACAAGATCTGGAAGGCATATGTTTCCTGGTGTGAACTCAGGGAATGGCATCCTAGAAAGTATGTCATTAGCAGGATCTTGGCCTTTCTCCAGTCAGGCCTAGAAATGAATTTGGCCGTAAGCACTATCAAGGTGCAGATTTCGGCCTTGCCAGTGTTTTTTCAGAAGCCCCTTGCATCACATTCCCTGGTGCGGGCTTTCATCCAGGGGGCCATGCGGATAAGACCGCCAGTCAAACCTCCGGTATGCCCATGGGATCTGAATTTGGTTCTCTCAGCTTTGCAGGGGCAACCATTTGAACCTTTGCATCTGGCTTCATTAGTTCTTTTTGACTAAAAAATCGTTTTTCTTGGTAGCCATTTCCTCGGCTAGGAGAGTGTCAGAGCTAGCAGCTCTCTCCAGCAAGGAACCGTATCTAATTATTCATAAGGACCGGGTGGTAATGCGTCCCAACAGGTCCTTTCTGCCTAAGGTGGTTTCGGGATTCCATTTGAATCAAGATGTAATCCTACCATCCTTTTTTCCAGACCCACAGTCCGCAGAAGAAGAGTCTTTGCACATTTTGGATGTGGTTAGGGCAATCAGTATCTATCTCCAGGCAACTGCTCAGATAAGGAAAACTGATTGCTTATTTATTTTGCCGGAAGGCCCTAGGAAGGGCCAGGTGGCATCAAAATCCACTCTCTCAAGGTGGGTAGACAGATTATTTCTCAGGCCTATAGTGTTAAAGGGAAGATCCCTCCTTTTCAAGTGAAAGCGCACTCAACTAGGGCTGTAAGTGCTTCTTGGGCAGTGCATCACCAGGCCTCCCTGGCTCAGATCTGTAAGGCTGCAACTTGGTCATCAGTCCACACATTCACCAGATTCTATCAGGTGGATGTCAGAGGGCAAGAGGATATCGCCTTTGGTCGCAGTGTACTACAGGCTGGAGTATAGATTCTCTGGTGCATGGCGGTCTATTATTATGATATGTGTCTCCCTCCCTTCAATCTGAGCATTGCTATGGGACATCCCATTATGTAATGAAGTTCCTGTGTCCAGTGATGTATGATCAAGAAAATAGGATTTTTATATACAGCTTACCTGTATAATCCTTTTCTTGAGAGTACATCACGGGACACAGGGCTCCCGCCCCTCTTGGGTTTTACGTGGTTTCCTATTGCTTGCTACAAAACTGAGGTGCCTCCCATATGGGAGGGGTTATATAGGGGAGGAATTCTCCTTAATTGGAGGTTAACCAGTGTCCAATCACCAGAGGTGCCTATATAACCCATTATGTAATGAAGCTCATGTGTCCCGTGATGTACTCTCAAGAAAAGGATTTTACAGGTAAGCTGTATATAAAAATCCTATTATTGCTCACACATGGCATGGATATATGTGAAATTACACCCCAAAATACATTCTGCTGTTTCTCCAGAGTATAGAGATACCACATGTGTGAGACTTTTTGGGAGTAAAATGGTGATTTAACTTCCTCACTACCTATCACAGTTTCGGAGGTCATGAAATGACAAGCACAACCCCCCCCCCCCCCAAATGACCCCATTTTGGAAAGTAGACACCTCAAGCTGTATGCTGAGAGGCATGTTGAATCCATGAAATATTTAATATTTTGCCACAAGTTTTGGAAAAATTACAAACTTTTTATTTTTTTGCACAAGTTATCACTAAATTATATATTGCTCAGACATTCCATGGGTATCTGTGGAATTACACCCAGGCATGTTGAGCACATTGAATATTTTATTTTTTTGTCACAAGTGATTGAAAAATTACAAAATAAAAAAAAATATGTTTTTTTTTACACAAAGTTTTCACTGAAATTATATATTGCTCACGCATGCCATGGGTATATGTGAAATTACACCCCAACATACATTCTGCTGCTTCTCCTGAGTATGAGGATACTGGGACATTTTGGGAGCCTAGTCACATACAGAACCCTGAAAACCAAACACTGCCTTCAGGATTTCTAAGGGCGTAAAATGGTGATTTCACGTATTCTAGAGATATTTGGCTTTGGTCCCACTTTCTGTCAATGCTCATCCCTCCCCCCTTAACTAGTATTGCTGTGAAAGGGTCTTTAGTGGATCGTGTCCACCCTGAGCAGAGGAGACATAGGAATCTGTCCCTGTCCACCTTATCTATATGAAAGAGTTGAGAGAGCTGAGTCACCAGATAATATTGGTTAAAGTCAGGCAAAGCTGCTCCTGCAAGATCCATGGGATTGAGTTTATGCCAAGGTAGTTTGTGCCTGTTATTGCCCCAGACAAAGGGCTTAAGTATGGCCTCCATCAATCTGAATTGCCTGAGTATTAGGTAGACTGGTGAGTGCCACAGTATATATAGAATTTTTGGCAATAAGGCCATTTTTATGAGATTGATTCGGCCCATCAGACCCAGAGGGAGGCGGGTCCAAATCTGTGTTTTTTGCTTAAGCATTTCATAGAATGGAGTTACATTCAGTGCTCTATAGTCTGTTGGATCCTTGGTGGTCTGTACGCGTAGATATTTTATACTATCAACTCTCTATAAGGGGAGTTCCACTCTGTCTCTAGTGAGTGGGTAACTATTGAGTGGGAGTATTTGGGACTTATCCCAATTAATGCAGAGCCCAGAGAAGGTTCCAAATCGCTCTATCAAGGTTAGGACCGTGGGAAGGGAGACCTATGAGCCCTCCAAATATAGGAGGTTATCGTCACCTCCCCCTGCTAAGTTCCACTATCCCTGGCTGTGAGGGTATAGCCACTGCCAGTGACTCTGCCGCAAGGGCATAGAGTAGCGGAGATAAGGGGCACCCCTGTTTCATACCCCTGGACAGGAGAAAGCATTCAGAGAGCCATCCATTAGCAATCACCTTTACCACAGGGGACTGGTACAGGAGTTGTACCCACTTTATAAATCTTGGCTCTAGCCCGAATTTATTCAGACAGGTCCAAAGGTATCTCCATTCGACTGAGTCGAATGCCTTAGCTGTCTCTATAGCAACTATTATCCTGGATCCTGATCTATCATGTATCGATTGAAGGTTGATGAAGAGTCGCCTGAGGTTAAAATAGGTATTTCTACCTGGCATGAAGCCTGCCTGGTCCTCGTGTACAAGTGAAAATATGACCTTATTGAGGCAGTTAGCAAGTACATTTGCAAGTATCTTAACATCTACCTGCAGGAGGGAGACAGGCCGATAGGACTCCAGGAGGTGAGGGTCTTTACCTGGCTTTGGAATTAGCACTATGGTGGCCTCTCGCATAGAAGCTGGGAGTTCAGACGTTTCAAAAATAGTATTGTAGAGTGATAATTTAGGGACAAATAGTTCCAAATAGGTGGAATACAGTTCCACTGGTAGGCCACCAGAGCCCGGGGCCTTGGCCTTTGGAAATTGTGCTATAGCTTCAGCAATCTCATCCTCTGTGAGTGATGCCTCCAGCTCCTTGACCTGTTCCCCCATTAACTGTGGGAGAGACAGGCCTGAGAGAAACGAGTCCATCATGGATGTATCACCTTGGGCTCGAGTGGTATACAGGGTTGCATAGAAGGTTCTAAATTGTGAGGTTACCTTCCTAGGTTCAGCCACCAGAGTACCCTCAGGGGAAAGGAGTGAGACCACTACCGGTGGTCTCTCTTCACAGTGTACCAGATAGGCTAAAAATTTCCCTGCCCTCTCTCCATGTTAAAATGAATTCTGTCTGTGGAAAAACATTTTGCTTTTGGATTTCTCATAGTGTAATCCACTACCCTGGATCTTAGTTTAACAGTGTGAGCTTTGTCAATGGTGGGGTCCCTGAGATACTCTCCCTCTGCTGTAATTAAGTCTTCTGTCACCTTTAATAGCGTGCTCTGAGATGCGTTTCATCTGATTAATGCGTGTCATGAGAGTCATGCGAATATGCAGCTTGAACGCGTCCCAGACTATTTGTGATGTTGCAGTGCCCTCATTTATAGTGAGGTATTGTTCCCAGTCTGTGACAATGTCATCTTCTTCTGGAAACAATGTCAGCCAGAAGGGGTTTAGTCTCCAGGTGGTTGGTGGTTTTTGGCAGGGCAGAGACAGCGTTGTCCAGTAGGGGCAATGATCAGAGAGTGATCTGGGGGAGAACCCTGTTCCAATCAGTCTTGGTTGTAGGGACTGGGATATAAGAATGAGGTCTATACAGGACATAGAGTGGTAAGATGGGGAGAAACATGAATATGCCTTTGCCTTTCCAAGTGTCCACCAGGTTAAAGTCTAGCAGCATCCTGGCAAATCGAGTCAGGTGGGTAGGTGGTGGGGAATTTGCTGTTCTACATAGTCTGTCCATATTAGGATGAAGAACATTGTTAAAATCACCTAACCACAGTGCTGGAATTGAGAGGTGCATAGCCATAAAGTCAAACACATTAGATAATGTGGTGGAATTAAACTGTGGAGGTATATAGAAGGCTAATAACAGTAGGATATCTCCATGTAGTTTAACTTTCAAAAACACATATTTACCCTATGGGTCAATCACCAAGTCCTGGAGCTCAAAGTGTGTATGTTTTGAAATAAGTACCGACACCCCTCTAGACTTGGCAGTGTGGACTGAGTGGTAGGCGCAGCCTATCTACGGGCATTTGAATGCCCATAGCACTGGGCCCTCAGCATTAGTCTCCACCAGAACCATCACATCAGCCCTTTCTTTCCTAAGTAACGAAAATATAGCAGACCTTTTAACTGGATCCCTCATGTCTCGGACATTCCAGGTGAGGAACTTAAAGGAGGCCATAGTATCAGATGGGGAATAGATCTTGGAGCTACAGAACTCAGCAACCCCAGTAGGCCAAAGTGGCATAAGTCATGTTTAAATAGTCTAGACGGTTTGTTATTGTAGCATGAATAGAATTCTAAGACATAAGACATGTAGGTGTCTCTTAGTATTAATAAGCATACATCCCCCCTCCCTGCCCTGCACCAACCCAAACTTGTGCGGGCATGTACCCCAATTGCCAACGCGGCGTAAACATTGTCCAATCTGTGAAGGAAAAGTTAGAAGCTGACATTGCAGATGTAGTTCTAACATAAGTGTGGCATAAGTATTGTCATTTACAGAAAGTCTGTGTGTCTCGGTGACAGTCTTCCTTAACCCACTCAGGTTGCAGGAGTAATAAAATGGGGCGAAACTTCGCTGCATAACGATGTATAATGAAGGACTTTGCTCACCTTGCTCCATGTGCTCTCTAAGGAAGAGCATTCCTCCGCCGGAATAGGCTATGAATGTCGGTTGTTGTTGTTGAAGTAGTGGAGAAGCAAAATAAAGTAAATATAAGCAGGAAAAAGAATTGGTCCCAATAGGCACGATAATAGGTGTAATAGGCAGGGTGTGTGGGCCCATTGGCACGATAATAGGTGATATAGGCAGGGTGTGTGTATCTGGAGGTGAAGGTATAGTTCTGGTGCCTACTGCACTTGTCATTGGTCAGTCATTATGCTGCTTACCGGTAATTCTCGTACAGAGTAGATCAAAGTTTTAAACAAACATGGTAGCATAGAAGAAAAGGGCCAAGAAGGGGCTGGGGAATCACCAACCCCTGGGACTTTAACGGTATCGAATCGAAAAATGTTTGCAAAAGATTAGAAATAAAATATTACAATTTTATTCATAATATACACAAATATAAGTTAAACATTCATAAAAACAATGATTTAACATCGATTTGCAGGAACAAGCATATTGGCATTTAATCACATTTTCCCATTCACCAAACAGGAAGAATGAAGAAAAAGCAAGCTGCAATCATTCTCAACATGTTTCGCCCGGGATGGGCTTCTTTAGAAAAAACTGATTGAGCAGCCAAAGAAATAGCACTAAAGTAGTAAAACAATAAAACATGAATGTTACTATAAGTTAGTGCATAAAGTGACAACAATTTTACAATAATCCAAAAAGAAATAAACGAAATAATAAAAAATGATAATTATTAGTAATTTTTCAAAAATTTAAACAGATACATATAATAAATGTAGTAATTAAACTGTAAAGATTATTACAATGATTGAGTGTCTCACCGATATTGCCCAAGGCTCCACGATTCAACAAATCTTATCCAAAATATCAGTCAAAGATTGTTTAGGGACAACGTTAGAAAATCTGTAGTCTCTTGGTGATAAAACCGCAGAAAATAGGAGATATTTGTCAGCAATAAATGCTTGAAAAGAGCATATGCGAGAGCAAAAAAACATGCCAGATCCTCTCTTTTGCATGATAACAAACCTACTCATCCAAACGAGAGAGTAAGACTAATAACCCGGTACTGTGTCCAACATTTCCAGATACGAGATATTCTAAGTAAACACTGGCATCTTCTTATAGGTGACCTGAAGATCTCAAAATTTCTAAGGGCCAATCTGGAGATAACTTTTAGAAAATCGCGATCAATCAAAGATACTTTGGTCAGGAGCCATTATGTCCCTCCATCTCTTATACCTTCAAAAAATGTTGTTACCCAACAAACGACTTTACAAACCTAGATTCTCTGTCACCTGTACATTGGTAGGCATTGTATACATTATGACTTGTGAATGTGGCGCCTACTATGTGGGCAAGACAAAGAGGCCTTTCTTTCATCGCATCAGAGACCATGTTTCCCTGGTGCGTGGAAAGAAAATGAAGACTCCAATCAGTCGCCATATGGGCCTTTTTCACAACTTTGACGATACTAAAATGCATTTTTTTGCTTTGGAACACGTTAGTCCAGGTGACAGAGGAGGTAACTACAATCAGATTCTTTTACAGCGAGAGGCCCGTTGGATCTTTGACCTCAAGGCTACAGATGCACCGGGCCTCAATGAAGCCTTCAGCTTCAAACCCTTTTTATAGGGGCAACTGAGAATATTAAATTATTTTTTTTTTTCTTCTTTCTTCTCTCTTTTTTTTTTGTATCTGTAAATCTCTCCGAATTTGCCAAGGCTCCAATTAACCACAGTTCTGGACACTAAACTTTTTAATTTTAATTTTTTGGAATTTTCTGAATTGATTACAATCTTACATTTCAATAGGAGATTTGCCGCCAATTTTTGAACTGGGTTTCTGTACTGGCCCCCCCGGGGAACATGAACTACTCTGTTGAGATCTGTTAATCAATCAGAGTTTCAACCTCTAATATCCCCCATATCAATGGGATCTCTGGTTTTCACAGGTTTCCTTCTTTTTTACAATTATTATTATTATAGCTAATTTAGACTTAGAACATGTTCGCTATAGGATGCCCACGCAATATTTGATCCGCACTGTATTTCTGGTGTTGGAATATATCAATTGGATATTGCGCTAAGATGAGAAAGATTTTTGGTACATACAAGTTTTTGTTTCATTCTACTAACATCTCCTTTGACAGTCCTGCTATTTAGTGCCCTACGAGCTGACTGCAGTTTTTTTTAGCTGTACCCGTTTGTGCACCAGACTATGGTCTCTGCCGAACGGGATCGGCATTTGACGCAGTGCTGTACCAGTGATGGGCATGCTCTGTGTCGGCTGCATTGTTCTCCATGTTCACCGACCTGTCTGACAAGCAGGGCATTAGCCCTCTCAAAAATGGCCGCTCGGTTTCTCATTGTTTGGGCACGCCGTGCAGAATGTAATCACGTGACCGCATGAGCCTGCGCCGTCTATTGGATCTCTTAAGATGGCCACCGAGGCATCCGTACGTGGTGCGCGTCAGACACGGAGTCGTGACGCGATGTCCGCGCATGCGCACCTTTTTACAACTGTGAGGACACTTGGCCAGCCCCTTCCCTTTGTTTCTTTCCGCCCGCAGCTCGGCGGTGACGTCAGACGCCGCCGAGCTGGAGAGGCTTAAAACTCTCCATCCCTATCAGTTGCCTCTTGGCAATTGACGGGATTAGACGTGTACCTGCTAATCTTACGCAGCTACAATGGTAAGTCTATTCAACACTTAGTTACTATTGATTTGATATCCTAAGCCATGACCTCGCTGGTGATCCAATATATTGGACCTTACATGAGGCTTTTTGGCTTGTTTACTTATCCATTTACTACATAGACCGTCTTCTAATTCTAATCCTTTTCTTGCTTTAGCATTAACCTTCACGTCTGCTACCTAATAATATTATATTGATTCCAAGTTGATTCTGACACATCATTGAAGTCCACCAAAATTCTTTCAGTAATTGTTATTGATTCAACACAATTACCTAGGTCAGTGATGGTGAACCTTGGCACTCCAGATGTTTTGGAACTACATTTCCCATGATGCTCATGCACTCTGCAGTGTAGTGGAGCATCATGGGAAATGTAGTTCCAAAACATCTGGGGTGCCAAGGTTCGCCATCACTGACCTAGGTAATTATTATGTTATATCTACTCAAATTCAAAATTGGCCCCTTCTCTTTTCATAGGGTCCAATACATTTTCTCTCCCTTTTCTTAATTCATTTTGTCCTTTATGACCGTTTTATTCTTCTCTGCAGACCCCCAATAGGCGACAAATATCTCCTATTTTCTGCGATTTTATCGCCAAGAGACTACAGATTTTCTAACGTTGTCCCTAAACAATCTTTGACTGATATTTTGGATAAGATTTGTTGATTCGTGGAGCCTTGGGCAATATCGGTGAGACACTCAATCATTGTAATAATCTCTACAGTTTAATTACTACATCTATTATATGTATCCGTTGAAATTTTTGAAAAATCACTAATAATTATCAGTTTTCATTATTTCGTTTATTTCTTTTTGGATTATTGTAAAATTGTTGTCACTTTATGCACTAACTTATAGTAACATTCATGTTTTATTGTTTTACTACTTTAGTGCTATTTCTTTGGCTGCTCAATCAGATTTTCCTGAAGAAGCCCATCCCGGGCGAAACATGTTGAATGATTGCAGCTTGCTTTTTCTTCATTCTTCCTGTTTGGTGAATGGAAAATGTGATTAAATGCCAATATGCTGGGGCGTGGCCAGGATGGCACTGTGAGCGGCTGTTTTTTTAGTGAGCTCCGCTTCTGCAAAAAAAAAATTAACCGGATCCAGGACTTTCCTCCTCCACAATCAGCCCCTCTGGAGCCTGGGGTTGGTGTTTGTTGGCCCCGTGGCCCAGCGGGAGAAGACTGAGAACGCGGCGCTCTCCCGGCTGCTCCGCGGCCTTGCCGGTGTTTTAGGCCGCAGCCGTGGACTTTCCTGGCGGCCCTCGCGGAGGATCGCGGCGGGACCCCCGAGACCGGTGGCTGCACGGAGGGTGGACCCCTGCCTGGCGGATAGTGGCGGCCCAGAAGCGGAATCCGGACCTCCGGCGGTGAGTAGGCCGCGACCTTTCCTGACGGCCCCCGCCTGAGCACCTGCAGTACTCCCGGAGTGGCACCCCCCGCGGCCTGTGGCGGACCCCATACGTGGTGGGGCAGAGCCTGGACATCCGGAGGCAAGTAGGCCGCGACCGGGGCCTTTCCTGACGGCCTGCGGATGGCCCGGGGGCTCCATTCTGCAAACCTCCCCCTTGCACTGAGGTGAGATCCCCTGCCTGGCCTGCACACTGCAGACTCCCCGTCCCCCCCCCCCCCCCCGCTATACTGGGCTCTCTGGGACATTGATTGGAGGGAGTTTGGGGGGCGGCCCCCCTGATGGCCCCTGAGAGGTGAAACCGGGCGGGGGACTTTTTTAGCGCCCCAGCTGTCCTGGGGGACCCCAGCCGACGGATCAAGGGCCGCCTTGGCACGGGAACGGGCCCTTCTGCCCACACACACCACAGCCCTCCCTTTACGGCCCGACGACACCCGGACTCTACAGCCGGGGCACCAGAGATTTGCCGGCGGACACTCTCTGAACCCACCTGGACTTGTCCTGCGCCACTCCATCTGAATGAGGCGCCGGAACTCTGGCAAGAATTTTAGTAAAGGGGGTAAGCGTCTGTCTTTTCCATCCCAGCCAGACCCCCCCCGGGAAGACTTGGTCCCCCAGGAGGAGACCCGTACCACCCAAAGTGCCCATAGAGCTTCCCAGACGGCCCCCATGGATCCAGCGGAGTCCCGGCCTCCCTGGCTGGCGGAGGTCATGGTGGCCATTGCCACTTGTCAAACCACCCTAACAGCCAAAATGGAAGCCGTGCAGCTGGATATGGGTCTTATCAGACAGGACATAGACAAACTCAGATCCAGGGTTACTGAGACTGAGCAAAGGGTGAGCAATACTGAAGACACAGTGTCCGAGCATGGACCTGCACTTCGCACCCTTCAAACTAAAGTTAAAGCCTTGGAATACAGAGCCGAAGATGCAGAGAATAGGAACCGGCGCAATAATCTCCGCATTGTCGGCCTCCCAGAGGGGGTTGAGGGGAACAACCCCACCTGCTTTGTGGAGGGCATGCTGCGGGACCTCCTCCCTGCTGCTCGTTTCTCGCCTCCCTTTGCAGTGGAAAGGGCGCACCGTGTACCACCTAAACCGGGGCCTCCTGGAGCCCCCCCGCGAACCTTCATCCTCCGCCTCCTTAATTTCAGAGACCGTGATGCAGTTCTCCACGCTTCTAGAATGGTCGGCGACCTTCAGTATCAGAATGCCAGACTGATGATCTTCCCTGACTACTCGGTGGAGACTCAGAAGCTCAGGAAATCCTTTGATTACGTGAAAGCGACTTTGAGAGCACGTAACATCCGCTATAGTGTTCTTTTTCCGGCCCGTCTACGAGTCCAGGATGGAGAGACGACCCGCTTCTTTAACACCCCCGGAGAGGCATCCGCCTGGATTGATTCGCTGGCGCCCGCCCGCTGATCGACTAACTACCTCTTCGGAATTGTTTACAATCCGTTCTACTGTTGGGATGCCCACGACCTTTGTTGCACCTGTTGTGCCCAGTTTGCACCGATGGTGGGCTCACCTCTAACGCTGGCAGAAACCTCCCCAGTAGCGGGAGTTTAAGTTGATACCCCTGACCTGAGATACAGTCGGGAGAGGACTGTGACATGCCGCTCCTCTTTGCCCTTTCCTGCTCCCTCCTGGAGCATGGGGGCTCATACCATATGCTCCTTCTTCCCCCCTTTTTGGATCATTTTCACTGATGGGACAATCTGCAACTTTTCTTTATCCTCCCAGATCCCTGTCAGCCTTCTTTATAGAGCAGGCGGTTGCCTCACGCCTATTGAGCCGCTCACTTGGTTACCTGCACCCCCCCAGGATGTCTGGGAGGGGTGGAACTTGCCTCCTGCACGGACCCCCAGTTGCAGCAGGCGAGCTGATGCACTTTGGGATGGATACCCTCCTCAGTTTAAGGGGGTTGGGTGGGGTGGGGGGATGGGACTGTTCCCCTAACGGGGCCAGGGACTTTTGTTTCCCTTTTTCTTTTCTCATGTATGGTTATTGGGGTTTTTTGTTTGTTCTCTGTTTAGTTTGGTTGTACTTGTTTACTAAAAATATTGATATTTCAGTGTTGCATTGTCCTCAGATATGTATGTCCCGGGTCCAGCGGTCCAATCCGGGCGCCGGGTTCCACAATGATCCTGATCCTTCCACTGCCCCCAGAATCCATGTCCACACTTAACATTGTATCCTGGAACACCAGGGGATTGAACTCCCCGGTTAAGCGATCCCTGGTGTTCCAATTTCTTAAAAGCTATAATCCACATATATGCGTACTCCAGGAGACGCACCTCATTGGAAGTAGGCTTCTTTCCCTCAAAAAACCCTGGGTGGGGTACCATTACCACTCCACCCACTCTAGTTTTGCCAGGGGGGGTGAGTGTCCTAGTATTGAAGTCCCTCCCCTTTCGGCTCCTGGATCTGGCCTTGGACCCGGACGGCAGGTATGTCATTGTTCATGCGACAATTTACTCAATGACCTGGACCATTGTGGGATTGTACTTGCCCCCGCCGGCCTCATTGCTGGTGCTGAACCAAATCACTAGTAAGATGGCCGAGTTTGCCTCTGATAATGCTCTTATCCTGGGTGATTTTAATCTAGTTCCTGACCCAGACATGGACAGACTGACTCCAGGGGGACACCATGGACCTGGGCTTGCTGCCTGGGCAGACACATATGGCCTGACGGATGTCTGGAGGTGGAGACACCCCGGGTCTCGGGCATTTACATGTCACTCTGCCACCCACAAAACATTCTCCCGCATTGACTTGGTCTTTGCGCGGAGCCCAATCCTCCCAAGGGTCGTAGATATACAAATATTGCCCAGGGGGATATCTGACCATGCACCTTTGTTCCTGACATTGGATCTTTCCCTGGGACCAGCGGTTAGACTATGGAGGCTTTCCAGGTTCTGGATCTCAGATGCCGCTGTGGATACTCATTTTAGGACCGAATTGAACAGCTATTGGGAGGAGAATGCAGGTTCGGCTGGGGTCACGGTAGTATGGGATGTCTTTAAGGCTACCACGAGGGGACACTATCAGACTATCATTGGCAAAATACGCAGGGAACGTAGAGCAGAGCTAAAAAAAGGCAGAGGGAGAGGCGGTCTGCGCGGAGGCTCTTTTTGTCCGCACTCAGGATCCCCACCATTATCTGCAACTGCAAGTCCTGACCAGGGAGGCTGTTGATCTCCGTACCTCTCTCACCCAGAAGAGAACGCTGGCTCAGTCCCAGCGGATCTTTGAGCAGGGGGAGAGGTCGGGTAGGATGCTGGCCTGGCTCTCCAGAGAACAGGCAGGGGGGCTGAGCATTTCACATATCAGGGACAACTCCGGTCAGTTGCTTCACACCCCAGACGGGATTAACAACTGTTTTGCAGAGTTTTATACATCTCTCTACACCTCTAGGTCGGATTACAGTAAGGAAGAACTAACGACTTACTTGGCCGACATAGATATACCAATCCTCACGGAAACGTACCGAAATAGGCTGGACGCCCCTATCACGGTCCTGGAGATTCTCCAGGCGCTTAAATCTATGCAGGCGGGTAAGACGCCGGGACCGGACGGAATCCCGGCGGAATTCTATAAGCACTACGCTACGGAGCTTTCTGAAAGACTCCACCATCTTTTCTCTGCGTCGTCGCATATTGATAAACTTCCCGACACCATGAGCGAGGCGATCATAGTGGTGATCCCCAAGCCGGGGAAAGACCCCACCTTGTGTTCGTCATACCGCCCTATATCACTGTTAAATGCGGACGCGAAAATACTGGCCAAAATCCTGGCCAACAGACTAAACTTAGTCATCACGGCCCTTGTCCATAGCGACCAAACAGGTTTTATGCCGGGCAGAGGCACAGACATTAATATCAGACGCCTACTCACGCACATAGATAGAGCGGCCGGGAGGGAGACTGGTGTGGTGGCCTCACTCGACGCGGAGAAGGCTTTCGACTCTGTCGAGTGGGGTTACCTATGGGAGGTGCTCTCGCGATTCGGATTTGGCCCGGGATTTACGAATTGGATCCGCATGCTGTACTGCAGCCCCTCTGCTAGAATCCGTACCAATGGCTGTCTCTCCGGGCAGTTTCAGCTGGCACGGGGTACGAGACAGGGGTGCCCCCTCTCACCAGCCTTATTCGCCCTCGCGATGGAGCCCTTGGCTATCTTGCTGAGAGCGGATGCTGGGATAAAGGGAATACAGGTAGGGCCCATCGAGGAAAAGCTGTCCTTGTATGCAGATGACGCTCTGCTTTATTTAGCGGACGCGTCGTCTTCTTTGGGCACTGCACTGGAACTGATTAATCGATTCGGTCGGTACTCCGGTATCCGCATCAATTGGGACAAATCGGTTCTTTTCCCACTCCACTCCTCGACCCCTCGCGTGCCTCATCCGCAGCTTAAAAGGGTGGACAGTTTCATGTACCTGGGGATTAG
Organism: Lithobates pipiens; assembly: GCF_037356315.1. Taxonomy (NCBI): domain Eukaryota; kingdom Metazoa; phylum Chordata; class Amphibia; order Anura; family Ranidae; genus Lithobates; species Lithobates pipiens. The sequence continues at coordinate 154,011,355 of NW_027507758.1, read as the reverse complement.
GGTCAGTGGTAGAGTTCAGAACTATCTGGAGGACAATATACAGCCACTCATGACGCAACTAGGGGCTAGGTGCGCGGCATGGCGATCTCTCCCTTTATCCCCAGTGGGCAGAGTCAATTTGTTAAAAATGATCTATCTCCCCAAGTATCTGTATTTCTTTCGTAATACCCCCATCCACATCCCCAGGACTTTTTTCAAGAGACTCGAGAGTCTGTTGATATCCTTTGTCTGGGCTGGGAGACCCCCCAGGTTAGCTAAGCAGATACTATATCTCCCACTATTGGGGGGGGCCTGGCGCTCCCAAACTTTCAGATCTACTACTGGGCGGCCGTTTTGGTCACAATTCGGTGGTGGTTCTCCCAGCCCACACAAAACCCGGCGGTCACCCTGGAGGCAGCCATCCTTGGCTCCTATGCAGCTCTGAGCAACCTACCATTTCGGGGGCTTAGAGCGAGCTCCTCCATGACGGGCTTGATGCGTACCACGGTGAGGGTCTGGCGGGAGGCAAGGAGGAGCTATGGAAAGCCCAATCACATCTCCCCACATATGCCCCTATGGGGCAACCCCATGCTCCCTCACCTGAATAGTATCCCAGACCCTTCTCTGTGGGCGAAAAGAGGAATCGTTACTTTAAAGCACATAGTTCATCAGGGTAGGCTAATGACTTTCCAAGAACTGAGACGTACATATGGGCTTCCAATTTCTTTCCAGTTCAGATATTGGCAACTGAAGCACGCCTTTGGGGCTCAGTTTCCTGCCCCTCTGACTCTGGAATCGGACTCCATTGAACGCCTACTGACTTCCAGGGTGATGGGGAGAACCCTGTCGACCTTATATCTTTACCTAACGGAGGAACATGATACTAGTTTGACCAAGACCCGGGAGAAGTGGAGTTCGGACATTCCGTCCCTAGGGGAGGAGGAATGGGAGGAGTGCCTAACTTCTTACATTCCAACAATGATAGCCGCGAAAGACAGGTTTATACAATTTAAATTCCTGCATAGGGCCTACTTCACCCCGCAGAGGCTGGCGCGGATTTACCCCCAAAGAGACCCTAATTGTCAAAGGTGTAAACAGGAGGAGGGCACTTTCTGGCACATGGTCTGGTCATGTCCCAAAATCCAGCCCTACTGGGAGGAAGTGGTTTCTACGCTAAATGCTGTGACCGGGTCGAACCTTCAGGTCGACCCTCAAACCCTACTATTGAGCCATTTGGCAGACGTTGAGGAGGACAGGTACTGTAAACTGTGCCTTACCTTCGCATTGTATTATGCCAGACGTGAGATTCTATTGAAATGGAAACTCGAGGACCCCCCTACCCCTGCCTTGTGGAGGAAATCAGTGAACCTGGTGCTCCCCCTGTATAAGCTGACCTATGAAAGTAGACAATGCCCGGGGAAATTTGATAAAATTTGGTCATCCTGGATAGATGCGTCCGCTGATCTTGGTTCCCCCTCCCCCTAACTTTGAGTTGAGCTGAGACGGTGGTGATCCCCCCCCCCCCCCCCCGGCTGACCGCCCTGTCCTCTCTCTCCCGACCATTTCCTCCCTGGCCCCCCCCTTCCGCGGGCTCGCGCAAATGTCAGGTACCTGCATGATGGCTGTGAAGTTCCGCTGGGGATGTCCTGCATTTATGATAGAGTAATGGATACTCCTGTTATCTGTACTGCTGGATTATTGATTTAAGAATGGTTACTGGATGAAGGTGTTTTTTTTTTTTTTTTTCTTTCTACAACTGTGTAATATCGGATCTACTGTACTTTGCAATGTAATGCTGATTTGTCTAATAAAATTTTCTGTTAAAAAAAATGCCAATATGCTTGTTCCTGCAAATCGATGTTAAATCATTGTTTTTATGAATGTTTAATTTATATTTGTGTATATTATGAATAAAATTGTAATATTTTATTTCAAATTTTTTGCAAACATTTTTCGATTCGATACCGTTAAAGTCCCAGGGGTTGGTGATTCCTCAGCCCCTTCTTGGCCCTTTTCTTCTTTGTTGTGTTCACAAATATTGGGACGTGGTATCTGGCCTGTTCAGACTCCTTTTCTCTCAAAAAATGTTTGTTTCTTAAAACATGGTAGCATACATCACATTTGTGCAGGTAGTATCAACGATGTGACCAGGGGATTAAGCTGTAAGTGTTTCAGCAAAGAAGGGGTTGGTTGGAGTAAAACGTATAGCCAGCTCAGATAGTAAGAAGTGGGATAAGGCAATATACAGATACTTATCTACGTGTCTCTTTATCTACGTGTCTCTCTCTGCTCAATCCATGCCAGGGCCGCTTAAGGATCCTCAAAGAAATGTGTTCTGTCCTCTCCTTCCATGCATAATCGAGCAGGGAATAGCATGGCATACTTGACATTTTTAATGCGGAGTCGCCTCTTTACTTCAGTAAAGGATTTACGTCTGCGTTGGACCTCTGCAGAAAAATCAGGCAATATGGCAATCATTTTGTTTCCAAAGGGAATGTTCCCTTTCTCCCTTTCTCCCTGCTGAGGCGTAGAATAGCATTCCTATCACTGAAGTTGAGAAACCTTGCGATGAAGGTGCGAGGTGGAGGTCTGCCTGACATGCGGTGTGCACGCTCGATGCCCAACATAGGGGAGAAGGCTTCCTTCCATAGGTATCACACCACAGCTTTTCCAGGAATGTAGGGGAGTCCTTCTCTTCCACCCCCACTGGCAAACCGATGAACTGTAGATTACATCTGAGCAATCTTTTTTCAGTGTCATCCTGTTTCTGCAGAATCTGGTTCACTTGCAGCTGCATGGCATCTGTGGAATTCTGGAGAGGGAGGGAATCCTCCATGCTGCTGAGATGAACCTCTGCCTCTGTGACTCTCTCCCTTAGTTTTTTTTTATTTTTTATAAATGTATATTTATTGAGAAAAAGATTTCTTTCACAGAACAAAGTATATATGCTTCCGATACATACAATCAAAATTAACATTGCAACTGTATCAGCAAATACCGCCGCAGGCGGGATATCAAATGTCGGTATCTTAACATATCACATTAAGGGGAAAGGAACAGGATACACCACGGATTCGCATATAAAGATGCATAGTTAAACCAAGTGCCGTATTTTATATAGGTAACGTAGGGGTAGGATCTCGGGAGAGAGCCATGGGAAAAATTTCCTGGAAGCTCATGTCTACACATCAGGGTGTTGCCTCAGGATTAGATATAGAGTTGTCCCATCTGTCCCATATTTTAGAAAATTTAGGTAGAGAGTCCTGTACCAAAGCAGTCATATGTTCCATCCTGCGTATGTTTGCAATAGCGGAAATCAACTGAGAGTGGGTTCGGGGGGAGGAGGACAACCAAAGAGCAGGAATCACTCTCTTGGCAGCTAGGAGGATATATGCTGTCAGCTTCTTAGCGCATTTTGATAGCGTCGCAACAGGCAGGCCCAGTAAGTAATGCCTCGGGTCTAAAGGGATGGCGATCCCCAACACGGTATGGAGTAGGGATTGGACCATAGACCAAAAAGGTACAATCAAAGGGCAACTCCAAAAAATGTGATAGTGAGTGCCCTCATGTCGTAAGCACCTCCAGCACATCTTAGATATAGAGGGGTCATATTTGTGTAACATTTCAGGAGTTTTGTACCAAAACATCAGTATCTTGTAGGCTGTCTCTCTCTGCTCCACACACCTAGAAACCTTGAAGGTAGACAACCAGACGTCTTGCCATTGAGAGAGTATTAAGGGAGTCTGTAAAATAGTGGCCCATCTCCTCATATAGAGGTGAGCCTCCGCGGTGGCGACAGTAGAATTATGAAGTATGCTGTATATGGCGGATATGAGGCCCTTCTGGCAAGGACCCTGGGAGCATAAAGTTTCAAAGGTGGTAGGATTGACCAGAGCCAGGTCAGGGGATCTGGAATGATAATAGTGTTTAAATTGGAGGTAAGAAAAGAGGAGTTGGTTCGGGATATCATACTTATTCTGAAGCTCTAAAAAGGATAGGAATTTACGAGATATCGGGTGTACTAGGTGGCGAAGTTGGAAGATACCCGAACTGAACCAAGGGAACATATTCTTCAAGGAGAGACTATCAAGTCTGGGTTGAAAACGACATTTAACAAGGGTGAGCATGGAGAAGAGAGTACCTCCTATGACATTTTTTCCATATGGATAGAGTAAATAACATCGGCCCAAGGAGTATGTGTCTAAGCTGAGCCATAGAGGAGGGCAGATCTGACCACAGCATGGAGCAAGGGTGAACAGGACCAATGACACTCATTTCAAGTTCCGACCATCTACTGGTAGCGAAATAGGACGACCAGGAGATAGCCGGCAGAAGGTGAGTCGCATAAAAGTACTTCACTATACCCTTAGTTTTTTAAAGTCCTGCCTCACTAGTGATATGTTGACTTTCACTTCCTCAATCTTTGTGGAGAGGTTTGTCTGACATGCAGTGATCGCTGTCTGACAAGCTGTGATTGCTTCATGCTCTTTAGCTGTGTCTGACCTTGGGGATGTATCCTCCTCCAGTGGATCGCCACCATCTTGGTCTGGGGGTTCTTGATCCAAACTGCAGTATTTCCCGAGTTTAGCTGCCGCGTCCGTGCTTTTTTTTGGAGGAGACATGCTCTAGGCAGGTTCCCCTTGCTGGGGCGGGGATCGGCTGGATTTTCGAGCTGTTTGGAGCCACAGGATATGCTATAAAGGATATTCAGCCGGCGGAGCTCAGGTCTCTAGCGTCCGATCCCATGCCGCTCCAGGCCACGCCTCCCATCCGACTGGATATTTGACCTTAATTAGTGTGTTTCTTATAAGAGACACACTTATTTTCTTAGAAATTCATTAAAGCGGTTTGATGCAATTTTGTCACCTTGGCTAGACCACATGAGCTCTGTATTAAGTTAGGCTTTAGGCTCTTGTAGGTTTCGCTGTATAGTTTATTAAAATTGGAGTTAATATGCAAAGCTGGTTGCAAAGCTGGTTGGTATTATTACTATGCTACTCACTGATTAACTGTTACTGATTTTAGGTATGCTCTATTCGTATTGTAGGGTTTCTGCAAAAAAAGTTATTTTTTTTGTTTAGTAGTGTATTTTGTTGAATTTGTTTGTATATATATATATATATATATATATATATATATAAAATTATATTTTATATTAAAAAAACAAAAAAAACAAGCAGTACCTTGTTTTTACATTCTACAAGATTCTGCAGTAGAAAACTAGTGAAATAATAAAAAAAAAAAAATATATATATATATATATATATATATATATATATACTGCATTTCCTAGTTTGCCATTTTCAGCTTGCATGTCTTTTGATTATTTTGCAAAAGGTGATAATCTATGACATCCTTTGTATTTCTCTCAAGATTTTATTTAGGATTAGGGATAAGTGAACCTGGCAAGGGTTCTGTTCCAAACAGGTTTGGCGTGAAGTCTGCAAACCCTGAATGTAGCAACAAACCCAATGAACTCCACGATAGCCAATAGGTGCAAGAGGGTCTTATAGCTGAATCTGAAATCATAAGCTGCAGTTATAATATTGGGGCCCCCAAGATATTTGCCCACTCCAAGGGGCATGAGTACAGGGGTATGTAGCCTTTACCCATTCCAGAAAGAGTTAAATGTAAATAAACACACAGACACCTTGAAAAATACCCTAAATTTAAATAAAACACACACAAAATATTTTTATTAATGTCCCCTGTTGTTTTTCCACATCAATTACACTATCCAGTGATGTAATTCATGTCAATCATGATATCCAGAGATGTTATTCTTGTCATTCACTCCCATTGCTAAATGACAGATCCCCGACACTGGGGTAAAGTAAACACAATGGCAGGTATATTCCTCTCCGAGTGCAAGAGTTAGAGTTAATGGCCACCTATCGGATGCCTTTGCCATAGGTAATGGCACCCGTCAGGGCTGCCCCCTTTCCCCCTTACTCTTTGTTCTGGTACTAGAACCCTTCCTCAACAGACTGAGAGATAACCCAGACATAAAAGGTCTCCTGATACAAGATAAAGAATACAAAGTAGCCGCTTTCGTGGATGATATCCTTTCTCTCATCTCCCCTCTTACCTCCCTGCCCAATTTACTGAAAGACATAGAACATTTCGGAATCCTGTCACACTTTAAGATTAACTATACGAAATCCCATGCCCTAAGCATTTCCTTGCCAAAAAAAAAAATATGAAAGCTGTCAGGAATCCTTCCCTTTCTTATGGAATCAGAAATCCATCACCTACTTGGGCATACAAATCACAGCAAACTTGGCTAACTTATATAGCGCCAACTTCCTGCCTGCCCTGAAAAGAGCTCAACAAGAGCTAAAGGACTGGGGGAACCTTAATGTTTCTTGGTTTGGTCGATCAGCTCTCCTAAAAATGATAGTCCTATAGCGAATCTTGTACCTCATTCAATGCATTCCCATAAACCTCCCAGTACCCTTTTTTACCGCATACAAGAAAGCTTCCTCATTATTTCTCTGGAGAAACTCACCATCACGCATTAAATTCACGCATCTCACACGTCCCAAACTTAGAGGTGGCATTGGGTTACCAGACCTATATAAATATTACCTAGGAAGCCATCTTACTCGACTCATTGACTGGAATGTCCATGAGACCAGAAAGGCATAGGTGGCACTAGAAAAATCTTTTACACATCTTTCCCTTAGGTCACTGCCCTGGGTGCCATCCTGACTCTTGCCTTTAGAAGTTGTGTCACACCCCGTTATTTCCCCATCTCTTAGCACCTTTAGAAAGGCAACAAAATCTACAACATTCTCCTCAGTGCCTGGGCCCCTGACTCCCTTACGGGGAAACCCTGACTTTACACCGGGAACCTCAACTTCATTTCTTAGGCAGGAGTGGCCACACACTGAAGTATTAGCTCACCAATTTTTCACCCATGGATCCCCTTGCTCCTATGATGACATGGTAGCCTCATACACCTCTAACTCTTTTCTGTTTTGGTCGTTTAGACAAATCCGACATTTGCTAACTACTCAGGCGACAACAGAGACATGGACGAGACAATTAATGCCCTTTGAAACCCTGTGCACACGTCCCTTCCCACAAAGACACCTGATCTCGGCCATATATAACATCCTTATGGATGAAGCCCTTAGTACCCCAGATTCAGCCCGTTTAGCTTGGGAGTCTGATCTCCAGATCTCCCTCACTGATGATGATTGGGACCTCATCAATGAATATGTCCATAAGGGATCTATTAACGTTGCCACCCAGGAAAACTGCTATAAAATTGAGACACGCTGGTACAGAACCCCATCCCTTCTACATAAATTCTCCCCATCCATCCCAGATATATGCTGGAGATGTAAGAAGGCGAAAGGGACCATGCTCCACATATGGTGGGATTGTGACTCCCTTCAGTCCTTCTGGAAAGAGGTACATGAGCCAATCACTCACATTACCACATATACCTTAGACTACTCTCCAGCTCAGTACCTCCTACACCATACATGTCTGACCAAAACAGAATATTATAAGTCCCTGGCCATGCACATGGTGAATGCGGCGAGACACTGCATACCGGTACACTGGCAAACTACACATACCCCGACGACTGGTGAGTGGTTCTTTAGAATCTCTAAAATAGAGGAAATGGAAGAACTAATACACATCTCACAAGAACGAATCCAGAAATTTACAACGACCTGGGCCTGCTGGTCCTACTTTAAATCGACGCAATGTTTTCAAGCCTCTGGCATTTAAAACTATGATCGCTAATTGGTCTACTGTTGATGATTACTGGGGGGGGTGGGGGGGGAAGAGAAATTATATACTGAGGTAGTTGGCATGTACTAAGCTATAATCCTGAAGCCCCGATAACACCTATACTCTGTTACCCCCGCCTCCCCCATCTTCCACCTCTCCACCCTTTTTTTTTCTCCTCCCCTCTCCCCCTTCCCTGCTCCTCCCTCCCTTTCTCTCCTATCCAACTGTCCTCTCTTCTTCTGACCTTTCTCTCCTACCTTTTCTGTACTCTAAATTTAAAAAATCCAGTGCTTTTTTTTTTTAAAGTGACAGTATACATTTAAAAAATCCTGCAACAATCACAATATTCAGTGATGTCAATCCATCTTCACTCAAAATCACATATTGCCCTCCAATGGGTATATGTTGCACCCCTGATGCTAAAGAACATATCCTAGGTACAGTGATAACATAGCAACAGAGATACCAAATGACTTCAATGACTCTCATATCTAATAAAGATAATAAAATCATACATAATAAACACACACACTTGCTGTACCTGGAAGCATTCTTTCCTTGTTACCTTCAACAATCAGAGGAGGACTTAGAACTTTTGATCTGGTAGGCAAACACAAATATCCAGTCCTTTTTAAAAAGGTCACATTCCTGTGTGCTACAGTAAAACATATATTTCATGAATAGTGTGCCATGGTTCTGCATAGACTGAAAGGTGGGTGCTTCTAAAGGATGTGGTTTATTATGACACATCTTTTCGTATTTTCTAGCACATTTTCACCCCTGAGCTTTCAGGCCCATAACAAATCTAAGACGCCAAGACAGTTGTGCAAGATTCCCATATACCAGATGCTGTGATTGTAGGTCTGAACAACAAGAAGGTAGCTTTAAAATTACATCACTGATGTGGGTCCCACTAAGATCACTGTGTGGAGGCAGAAAAACAGTGAGAGAGGCCTGTACAGGCCGCCGCGGGTGGAGCAAGATGGCCGCCGGCTCGGGAACCAGGCCGGCACCGCGGACTATCCGACCGGCTGCTACCGGCGTGACAGGCACCACACCCGCGGCCGAGGGCGATCCGGCGGCCGGGGGTGTTGCAGGGCAGATTCGGGAAGGCTCGGAGGGCCGAGAAGGCCGCCGCCGGGTGGAGCAAGATGGCCGCCGACTAGGCCGAAGCCGTGGTCTGTCCTACAGGCTGCCCCCGGGAATACCCAGCTTACCGGAGCGGCGCCGCGCGGCCTCCAAAACGGGCAGATGGCTCCAGGGGAAGAGCAAGAGGTAAGGCAGGGTCCTCCAGGTGGTGTATGGAAGAAGGATGGTGCAGGATGGTGAGAACAGGAGTATGGACGAGCGGAGCACTCACTGCAGACGTCCTACTCCATTGCACTCCAGGCCACGCCCCCACTAAGATCACTGCGTGAATGGTTCAGTTACTCTACTCAGGGAAATCAGCCCAGCATATCTAATTAGTACTGGCTCCGGGTTGCAGGGGTGTAATTTGCAAAAAGTATATTGATACATAAAATCAGGTACAAAATTAAAAAATTGCCTTTGAAATCCTGTAGAAAAAATTCAAAAAGACACATCAAAGAAAAACAAAAATGTATTTGTATGTTTACCCTTATGCACTAAGCAAATTCTCTAGTGCAATTACTTCACCACTAGCTCATTAAATATTATATACGAGACCTAAACTAAAATGTCTGCGTACAGAACTTCCACAGAAAAGTTATTTCCTACTCAGGTGGCCCAGTGCTGTGCATACCCACGAAAGTAAGAAGAAAGAGTGGAATCCATATGCAAGTTTTATTACAAATGAATGGTTTGCTCAAATCTTTGTAATGTTTGTAACTGATAGAGAGGTACATCATTACATTGGTCCAAGCTGGTAAATTCTTAAACATTGCAATACGTGTAATTCACCTTTTTTCAAATTGTTTGTAATCTCATTGTTACAGTTCTTACAATATTCATCCTTCACATTCTATTAGCTGGAATGCTCCAGAAAAACAACTAGCTAAACAGCTAGAGTACATATATAGAGTTGAGCGGACACCTGGATGTTTGACGGGTTCGGCCAAACTTCAGAAAAAAGTTTGATTCGGGACCGAACTTGACCCAAACTTGACCCCGAACCCAAACCCCATTGAAGTCAATAGGGACTTTTGAGGACTAAAATAGCTCTAAAAAGGTAATGGAAAGGGCTAGAGGGCTGCAAATGGCAACAAAATGTTGTTAAGAGCATGGCAAGTGCTCTGCAAACAAATGTGGATAGGGAAATAACTTAAAATAACATAAAATAAATAAAATAAAAAATAATATGCTGGAGGCCCCCTTCTCAGAAGAAGAGGTACAGGAAGTGATTAAGAACCTCAAAAACTGGGTGGCTTGCGCACACACATCGATGGACGCCTGAGCAGAGAGCTCCGCCGATACCAGCCCTAAAGTGCCCTGCGTGATCCGCCCGATCATCCGCCACAACGATGTCCCGCAAGCGGATCCAGGAAAGAGGTCCGAAGAAACTGGAGTCCTTCTCCTTCCAGCTGTCAGTACTAGAATCCCTTTAGGACCCAGCACAACTCACCTGACACAGCCTGTGTCTGGGAAACAACAGTGATTGGCCTGCTCACGTTTAAATCACCTGTATCAGCATTCAGTCAGCGCTCGTGTTAGAGTTCACTCGTGTTTGATCCAGCTGATATTTGCTCTGTGACTTTCGTGTTTGACCCGGCTTGTTTGACCCTCCGTACTTGCTTCTGATTCTGTACCGTTTGGATTCTGATCTACCTGTGTATGACCCAGCTTGCCTAGACTACGCTTTGCCTGATTCTACTAGTACCTTCATCTGCAGCAGTGAACCACAAGGTCCAGCAATCATCTATCCTCATCTACAGCAGTGAACTACAAGGTCCAGCAATCATCTATCCTCACCTACAGCAGTGAACTACAAGGTCCAGCAATCATCTACCTTCGTCTGCAGCGGTGTACTACTAGTCCCAGCTGACCTGCTCTGCTTAGACCAGCTCATGGTATGTGCTTTGAACTCTTTGTATAATCAGCACACCTGAACTGTTACTTGTTATCTGCACCTAGCCTGACATTAACACGAGCCAATACATAAAGGGAAACCTATCATGAATCCTGAACAGGCTCAGTTGTTTGCACAAGAACTTTGCTGTTTATCACATCAAGTTCAGGAAATGGCCACAGAGCTCACCAAGGTGCAATCTCCTTCTACTACCACCATTACTAAAACTCCATCTGAACCTAAAATTCCTTTGCCCGACCGGTTTTCTGGTGACCGTAAAGCGTTTTGCAACTTTAAAAACAGCTGCAAATTATATTTCAAGTTGAGGCCATCCTCGTCTGGCCATGAAACTCAGAGGGTTCAAATCATTATCTCTCTGCTACAGGGTGACCCCCAGGCTTGGGCCTTTAACCTGGAACCTAACCATCCAGCCTTACTAACAGTAGATGCCTTCTTTGAAGCCCTTGGGTTGCTATATGATGATCCAGATCGTGCTGCTACTGCAGAATCGACCCTGCGTAACTTAAAACAAGGAACTACCACAGCTGAAATGTATTGCTCAGAGTTTCGCAGGTGGGCCCCGGAATCTGGCTGGAATGATGCAGCTCTCCGCAGCCAGTTTAGAATTGGCCTTTCAGATGCGATTAAAGACGCTCTGGTCAACTTCTCCTACCCAGCCTCACTGGAGGAGGCTATGTGTCTAGCTATTAGAATTGACCGCCGCCAGCGAGAGAGGAGGCGAGAACAAACAATGGCTGTGGCAAACTGTATACCTTCCTTACCACCTGATTATTCCATCTCCAGTGCCAAATCTGAGGAAGAACCTATGCAGTTAGGCTCCACCCGGTTATCTGCCCAGGAACACAAACGCAGGCGTAATATGGGACTCTGCTTATACTGTGGCCTCAAGGGTCATATGCTCCGTTCGTGCCCTACACGTCCGGGAAACGCCAGGACCTAGGTGATTGCGGGGAGGTCACCTTAGGTCTACTCTCATCTCCCCAGGGGGATAATCGCATACTTTTACCCGCTGTCATTCACTTTGGGACAGGGGCTCATGAACTGCTGGCCTTGGTGGATTCTGGAGCAGCTGAGAATTTTATTGATAGAACTCTGATCACCTCTTTGTCCCTGGAAACTCATGCTCTAGATTGTCCAGTCCGCCTGATCTCTGTGGATAATCGGCCTCTCTCACAAGACCTGGTGCTCAAATCCACCAACCCTTTCCAGTTACAAGTAGGGGCTTTGCATTGGGAGAAGATTTCTTGTCTTGTCATTGACTCTCCATCCACTCCTTTGATCCTAGGCCTTCCTTGGCTTCAGAAGCACAATCCTGTAATTGACTGGCCAACAAGAGATATTCTGGCTTGGTCCAATCAGTGTAAAAAGAGCTGCATCCAACACCTTGTTCGACTTGATACCTGTCAAGTGGGAATAGAACAGATTCCACTTTGTTATAAGGACTTTCGGGATGTGTTTTCTAAAGGAATTGCTGACACTTTACCTCCTCATCGCAGTTATGATTGTCCCATTGACCTCTTGCCTGACACTACACCTCCTCGAGGGAGAGTCTTTCCACTGTCTGAACCAGAGAATCTTGCTTTGCAAGAATACATCCAGGAAAACCTAGCTAAGGGTTTCATCCGTCCCTCCACTTCTCCCGCAGGAGCAGGATGCTTCTTTGTCCCGAAGAAGGATGGAGGACTGCGACTTTGTGTTGATTACAGAGGTCTAAATAAAATAACCATTCCCAATCGGTATCCTCTCCCTCTCATCACAGAGTTGTTCTCTCAAATCCAGGGAGCCAAAATCTTCTCCAAACTGGATTTAAGGGGAGCCTATAATCTGGTGCGAATCCGTGCAGGCGATGAATGGAAGACGGCCTTTAACACCAAGGATGGTCATTACGAATGTCTTGTCATGCCTTTCGGCCTCAGGAATGCACCAGCCGTCTTTCAGAACTTCATGAATGACATTTTCCGTGACATGATGGGTCGCTTCATGCTTGTTTATTTAGACGATATTTTGATTTACTCTCCCAATCTTGAAACACATCAGAAGCATGTCTGCTCGGTATTAGCCCGACTAAAGACTCACTCCCTTTTTGTAAAGCCTGAAAAATGTATTTTCCATGTTAAACAAGTACCTTTCCTGGGCTACCTAATTTCTGACACAGGCCTCACCATGGACCCAGCCAAAGTTCAAGCCATTCTAGACTGGGCACCACCTTCAGACCTGAAGGCAGTTCAACGCTTCCTGGGCTTTGCAAATTTCTATCGAAAATTCATTAAGAACTTTGCCACCATTGCACATCCCATCACCTCTCTCACCAGGAAGACTCCTAGTACATTTAAATGGACTACTGAAGCCCAGGCAGCCTTCACCCAGTTAAAGAAAGCCTTTACCTCTGCACCAATTCTACACCATCCTGTTCCTGAGCTACCTTTTATTGTAGAGGTAGATGCATCTGAAGTAGGAGTGGGGGCGCTTTTGTCACAAAAAGATCCTGTAAGCGCTGCCATCCACCCTTGTGCCTTCTTGTCCCGTAAATATTCCCCAGCAGAACGCAATTACGATATAGGCAACAGAGAACTTTTAGCCATAAAGCTAGCTTTAGAGGAGTGGAGACATTGGCTGGAGGGAGCTCGCTATCCATTCATAGTTCTGACTGACCACAAAAACCTTGAATATATCCGTTCTGCTAAAAGACTGAACTCGCGTCAAGCCAGGTGGTCATTGTTCTTCTCCAGATTTGACTTTACAATTTCTTATTTACCAGGTCCAAAAAACATTAAGGCCGATGCCTTGTCTCGTAGTTTTTTATCAGAGTCTCCTCCTCCGCTTCCTCCTCAACCCATTATCTCTGAGGATAGGATTTTGGCTTTTACCCAGACTGACATCTCTGAGGCCTTGTTACCAGCACAGGCTGAAGCCCCTCCCTCCACTCCCCCCTTGTATGCTCTTTGTGCCTCTGGCTCTTCGTTTGCAGGTATTGCAACAAGTACATGCATCAAAACCCGCAGCACATCCAGGGTTTAGACAAACTTTTGAGATTGTCTCTCGCAACCTCTGGTGGCCATCGCTTAGGCAGGATGTGTTAGCCTTCGTCCAGGCCTGTGAAGTTTGCGCCAGAAGCAAGAGCAGTACCTCTAAGCCCCCCGGTCTCCTTCGTCCTCTACCAATACCTACCTGTCCCTGGACCCATTTATCTATGGACTTTATCACAGACTTGCCTCTGTCCCAGGGATGTTCCACGATCTGGGTGGTGGTAGACAGGTTCAGTAAGATGGCCCACTTTGTTCCGCTTCCGAAGCTTCCATCTGCTAAAGAACTGGCATCTTTATTCATTAAGCACATTTTCAGGCTCCATGGGGCACCAGTTAACATTGTCTCTGACCGTGGCTCTCAGTTCATAGCCCAGTTTTGGAAGGCCCTTTGCTCTCAGCTGGGGATTAAATTATCATATTCTTCAGCATATCATCCTGAGACTAATGGCCAAACAGAAAGGACTAATCAGACTCTAGAGAAGATGGTACGTTGTCTGATGGCCAAAGATGAGGTGGAGTGGGTCAACATCCTTCCATGGGCAGAGTTTGCCTTTAATAATTGTGCCAGCACATCTACAGGGACCTCTCCTTTCTTTTGTGTTTACGGGTTGCATCCTCGTGTGTGCTCCTTTGATCTTCCGCCCTCTGATGTTCCAGATGCCAACACCACTATTGAACATTTCTCCAAAATCTGGTCCGATGTAAATCGTGCTATTTCCCGCTCTGTGCAGGCTTTTAAGAAAACTGCTGACAAGAAGCGCTTAAAGGCTCCAGAATATAAAGTTGGTGACAAAGTGTGGTTATCATCTCGGAATCTGTCCCTGCATGTTCCATCTAAAAAGCTTGGCCCAAAATTCATCGGGCCTTATGAAATCTCGGAGATTGTTAATCCTGTGTCCTACAGATTAAAACTTCCCCCATCCATGCGCATTCCAAATGTCTTTCATGTTTCATTGTTGAAACCTGTTCATTCCAGCCTCCTAATAAATGAACCAGAACCTGTGGATATGTTGGACAGTCAAGAATATGAAGTGGCATTTATTCTTGATTCCAGACGAGTGCGCAATTCCTTACAATATCTTGTTCATTGGAAAGGGTTCGGTCCAGAGGATCGATCTTGGGTACCAGCTCGTGATCTTCATGCTGACCGACTTAAGAAGAAGTTCCATCTCCGTTATCCAAGTAAGCCTGGGGGTGCAGGAGCAACCCCTCGAGAAAGGGGGGGTACTGTCAGTACTAGAATCCCTTTAGGACCCAGCACAACTCACCTGACACAGCCTGTGTCTGGGAAACAACAGTGATTGGCCTGCTCACGTTTAAATCACCTGTATCAGCATTCAGTCAGCGCTCGTGTTAGAGTTCACTCGTGTTTGATCCAGCTGATATTTGCTCTGTGACTTTCGTGTTTGACCCGGCTTGTTTGACCCTCCGTACTTGCTTCTGATTCTGTACCGTTTGGATTCTGATCTACCTGTGTATGACCCAGCTTGCCTAGACTACGCTTTGCCTGATTCTACTAGTACCTTCATCTGCAGCAGTGAACCACAAGGTCCAGCAATCATCTATCCTCATCTACAGCAGTGAACTACAAGGTCCAGCAATCATCTATCCTCACCTACAGCAGTGAACTACAAGGTCCAGCAATCATCTACCTTCGTCTGCAGCGGTGTACTACTAGTCCCAGCTGACCTGCTCTGCTTAGACCAGCTCATGGTATGTGCTTTGAACTCTTTGTATAATCAGCACACCTGAACTGTTACTTGTTATCTGCACCTAGCCTGACACCAGCCCCGCCACAAGGCCCAAGATGGCGCCGCCGGCACAGCGCGGACCTCACTGAGCTACACGGATCTCCCCGACGCTCATCCTCGGGACATACAAGTGGATCCACAGACAGCTTACTCGCCTGACACGTCTCCTTCAACTCCGGCCTCCCAGAGCCCAGTAAAATCTAGGATGAGGATGGATCCCAACAACCAGGCCTCAGACACAGTGAGTACAGGCCTCCATAACGAATCTGTTATATCTGACTTGCAATCATCAATAGCACAATTCCCAACTACGGGACAACCTGTGCTTGACACAACGATGAGGGACATGCTCTTGTCCTTGCAATCCTCACTTATGTCCAACTTATCATCCCTGATCAATAGATTCTCCTTGGAATTGAAACACATGGATAATAGGATGCACTTCATGGAGAACAAAATGGGAGAATGTACTGACACGGTCAATGATTTAGTGGACGCATACTCTGAACAAAGAGATGAATCTCTTTGGATCAAAGCTAAACTCGCGGACCTCGAGGACCGCTCCCGAAGAAATAACGTCAAAATACGCGGAATCCCAGAGTCCATTCAGCCCACAGAGCTGCATAACTTTGCGACTACTATGTTTTCAAGTATGATTCCCGAACTCACCCCTATTGAGCTCACTATTGACCGAATACACAGATTACCAAAACCACGCCATCTTGAGGCGGATATACCCCGAGACGTGCTCCTACGGGTACACTTCTTTCAGGCGAAAGAACAAATACTCCAGAAGGCTAGGGAGCATTCTCCATTACCTGCTCCATACTCCAATATCCAACTGTACGCTGATTTGTCACAGTATACGCTACAAATGAGGAGGCAATTAAGAACCATAACTAAAGCACAAGATCAACTACAAATGGCGCCACCCAGCGACCATCCTGGCCACTCATAATGGTATTCCACACACCATCTCCACCTTGGAGGGGGGCTTGAAGCTTCTCCACGCATGGGGAATTCTACCTGACCCCCCACAACATCCACTGGGTCCTGACGGTCAGCACAATCCGTTTACCTTTGGCCCTTCCCGGGAGAAACCCAAGAATACCCGTAGATGAACGTTCGGCCCGTACTGCAATGCTTAACAATCTTCTTAGTCCGGTCTGGAGCTGCGATTTCACACCTGACTGTTGAACTTTTCCCCATACAAGAGCGGTTAATTACTGACATACTTGTGTTTTTTTTCCTTTGTTTTCTCTTGTATTTTGTTATTCTTCTTTTTATTTCTGGTTTGTTATCTACAGCCCACAGCTGCCGCTATACCGAGACTCCTAAAAGTATCAGACACACACAGCCCCAATCTGCGGAAAATTGTGTTCCAAACATCTTTACAGATCTTCTCATTATTTCTGTAACACCGCTTTCTTTTTTCTCGTCTCACCTGGACTTCCGAATTCGGTCCTCACACGGTTCACCTGTTCCAGCTGGTACTCTGAGATCTGAGTCAGGACATTCATCCACTGTAAGTACTCGCTCTGATATCATACTCTCTCCTAGCACATAATGGGAATCACCATCCTCTCCCTTAACGCAAATGGGCTCAACCACCCTGCGAAGCGTAACCCCCTTTGGAAATCAGCATTGGCACATAACTGTGATGTTCTATGTGTCCAGGAAACCCATTTTGCCACAGACGCTACTCCTAACTGTCAACACAGATTGTTCCCGTATATCTTTCACTCCTCTTCCCCTCAGAAGAAGCGTGGTATACTGATAGCCATAAAGAATACTGTACTGTTTACCTTACAGGAATTTATTGATGACCCGGAAGGTCGATATATTATTTTGAACTGTACAATCAACCAGGTACCCTACACCCTTGTTGCCGTGTATGCTCCTAACCAAGGCCAAATGCTCTTCCTTAGGAAAATACTGAAAAGAGTACGAAAAGTCCAAAAGGGCCTTTTATTGCTGTGCGGAGACTTTAATCTAGTTCCAAACATTACAATGGACTCCACAGCAGGGTCTAAAAGGTATACCTCTCCTTTAGAGTCTTTTATTGCTCCTAACGATTTATATGATGTATGGAGGTGTTGTCATGCGAGCGAGAGGGACTTTACGTTCCTTTCGCCGCGTCACAACACCTACTCACGTATCGACTTGTTTTTAGCAGACAAGCGAATACTTCAGAGAACTTTGGGTTCCAGCATCCACACCACCACCTGGTCGGATCATGCCCCCATCAGCATCAACATCTCTGATGATACGCATCATCCAGACTCCTTTATATGGAGAGTGAACAATTATCTCCTCACCACACCACAATTCTCCATCCCTATCAAACAACAATTAGAAGAATACTTTCTAATTAACCAATCGTCGGTATCCGACCCGGCGGTGGTGTGGAATGCCCATAAGGTAGTCATGAGAGGTGTATTCCTCCAAATGGGTGCTAGAGCCAAAAAACAAAGAACCCAAAGACTGGACAAACTCACGACTGACATCGCCACTGCTGAAGCCCTAAATAAATCTAACCCCTCCCAGTCCCTTCAAGCTAAGATTTTTACCCTACGCAACGAGTTGCGGTCTCTTCTCTAAGGCTGCTTTCACACTGGGGCGGTATTCAGGCGTTACAGCGCTATAAATAGCGCCTGTGTAACGCCTGAAAAAAACCGGCCCCTTTAACTCCAGTGTGAAAGCCGGAGGGCTTTCACACTGGAGCGATGCGCTGGCAGGACGGTGAAAAAAGTCCTGCCAGCCGCATCTTTGCAGCGGTGAAGGAGCGGTGTATTCACCGCTCCTATACCGCTGCTACCCATTGAAATCAATGGGACACCGCGGCAATACCGCCGGCAAAGCGCCGCTGCAGCGGCGCTTTGCGGGCGGGTTTAACCCCTTTTCGGCCGCTAGCGGGGGTTAAAACCACCCCGCTAGCGCCCGCACACCGCCGCTAAAACGACGGTAAAGCGCCGCTAAAAATAGCGGCGCTTTACCGCCGACGCTGCTCTCGCCCCAGTGTGAAAGCAGCCTTAGAGAGACATGAAAAATTTTACAAACTACTCAAGGCCACGTCATACTCCATAGGTAACAAAGCAGGCAAAATGATGTCACTTAAAGTTAAAGGACATAGGACCAAAACAAAAATCCCATTCCTCTATCACCCACACACCAACGAAAAACTTCTTAAACCTCAATCCATAGCTGAAGCCTTTAGCTCATATATCGAGACCTATACAACCTTAAAGGGGACCCAAATACCACCCAACCTTCCCCTGAATTAATCCAAACTTTCCTGAAAGACCTGTCCCTCCCGTCTATATCTCAGGAACAGCTCTCAGTTTTAAATTCACCTTTTACGATCGCTGAGATTATATCAGTGATAAATAAGCTTCCTTGCTCCAAATCTCCAGGCCCGGACGGCTTCACTGGAGAATACTACAACCAATTTAAGGACATTCTAGCCCCCACTTTGTCTCAAACATTCAATCTAGCAACCTCAACCGCCTCCTTCCCGACAGAGATGCTTACTGCCATGGTATTGACTTTACCCAAACCTGGTAAAGAACCTACGTCTCCCAAAAACTTCCGCCCCATTTCACTACTGAACCTTGACTTAAAAATTTACGCGAAATTGATAGCCAACAGATTAGAAGACATTATACCCCCCCTAATTTCCCTGGACCAATCAGGATTTACCAAAGGACGCCAAACCTCAGACGCCACTAGACGACTAGTAAATATCATTCATCATGCCGAATCAACTAAACTCCCCTCGATTCTCCTGTCCCTCGATGCCGAAAAGGCATTTGACAGGGTCCACTGGGGTTACCTGTCGGAGGTACTAAACAAATTTGGAATCATCGGCCCCATACATGATGCTATCATGGCCTTATACTCTTCTCCTTCGGCCCGAGTGTTCTCAGCGGACGCTCTGTCCTCACCCTTTCAAATTTCGAACGGAACACGGCAGGGCTGTCCACTCTCGCCTATAAATTTCAATCTAATCATGGAACCCCTGGCTGAAAGAATAAGATCCAATCCCGACATCACTGGTATCCCCCTCGCTGATATAGATCACAAAATTAGCCTGTTTGCGGACGACGTGATCCTTATGATCACGGACCCTGAACGTTCCCTCCCCGCAATCCAGAAGACGCTCGCCTGGTTTAGTTCAGTTTCATATTACAAACTAAACGAATCCGAATCATATGTATTAGACTTAGGCCTAGACACATCCGCGAGCGCTCAACTTAAAGAACGCTTCCCTTTTTCATGGACGGAGAATAGCATAACATATCTAGGTATCCAGCTAACTAAATCCACAAAATCTTTGTTCGCAGCTAATTATTTACCAATACGCACAAAACTACAAAACGACCTAACCAGGCTAGCGTCCTTCGAATTTTCTTGGACGGGACGTTTAGCGGCGTTTAAAATGTTACACCTTCCCCAAATACTTTACCTATTCCGAACCCTACCCATCCCACTTCCCCTTAGCTACTTCAAATCTCTTCAGTCAATACTATCTAAATTTATTTGGCAAGGTAAGAAAGCTAGATGCAGTCATGCTCAACTAATTAAGCATTGAATGGCTGGCGGCACAGGCTATATAGACTTCCAAGACTACTACATGGCTTCCATCCTCACACAAACCAAGGCTTGGTCCCCAATCTCTCCTAATTTCACCATTTGGGGGAAAGTGGAAGCATCCCTAATCCCAGGGGGCAACTTATCCTCCTGGCTGTTTGCATCGATCCTAGGAGTAAAACTCTCTAGTAAACTCTCTCCGACCATAGTGGCAACTATTAAAACGTGGACAAGGTTCCTCCTACCACTATCCACACAATCTAAGGGGGTGACAGTTCCTATACCTATAGAGACCCTACATCTTCTGATGCAATCAGCATCATACGATCGTTGGAAATCAAAGGGCATAACCTCACTGTCAGATCTAATTGATAATAAGACCGTAAAATCGTTCCCGGCACTTCAAAAAGAATACTTACTACCAAACTCTGACATTTTCTTATATTTACGCACCAAACACTGCCTCGCTTCCCTTAACACATGGAAGTGCACACTCCCCCACGAAGCTTGGCTCTTCTTCAAATCGTCCCTGGTTCGCCAAAAAGGTATTTCTCTATTCTACAAATTACTCCACCATAAGTCCACATTTACACGTTCAGCAGCAAATCTACACTGGGAAACAGCTCTAGACCGCAAATTCACTTTGGAACAATGGGAAAAGGCCTACCAATCTACCTATAAAGCTACATGTTGCGCTTCCCTATGGGAGCATATAAACTGACTTACCGTTGGTATTTGACTCCTGGCATAATTTCCAAATTTGACCTAACTAACGATGGTACATGTTGGCGGAAATGTGGCCATCACGGGAACCTACTACACATCTTTTGGAACTGCCCCAAACTCAAGGGTTACTGGCAATCAGTATTCAATCTGATCGCTGATGTTACCAAACAATCAGTCACAGAATCCCCCTACCTCGCCCTTCTTTCCTTGACTATTGAACAATTCCCTAACCCGACCATAAATGTCATAATCCACATACACCTGGCAGCACGTTTAAATATAGCACGTAAGTGGAAAGACATTGATCCACCTACCCTAACAGAAGTAATTCAAACTACCCATGCACATTACACACATGAAACAGTACTCACACTCAGACATTGCCCCAAATCCCGACTGCTTTCTAACTGGCAACAATGGAAGGACTGGGTCAGCTCTCCCAAACTGACTCCACTATTCCACCCATAATCTTTGAAATGAGTTCCAACGCCAACCATAGGCAGAGGAGGGGATGGCTTTGCTCGAGCACAGAATAGATCCCTCAGGGGGTGCTCGAGTGGAACATCCCTTCTCTCTGATGTAATAGATGAATTTAGCAGACGGCACTGACCCAGTCTTCCACATAACTAGCCTTCTAGCTGAACCCCTAACTCTACTTTATTTCATAGAGGAGATGTTTCTCCCACTGTGTGTGTCCCTCATTATTTTTCGCTCTTATAATTTCATAACGGACGACATATGTCTCGATTTCCTAATATTCTACTGCATATAGAATAAGTTATGGTTTTGTTGTCTCCTCTTTGGCTCGAAGTCCTTTTTTTTCTTTCTTGTTATATATACAAGGCATGCGCTAAAACTTATACATTACAGTATTAACAATGTGACGTGTTAAATTCTAGTGTTAAACAATGTATACTATCAAGAAAAATTGTGTATAAAAACATCAAACTTGAAGCACATAAAAAGTCCAAAGAGAGGGAAGAACGAAGGTATGGAATAAGTCCCTTGAAGTGACTCTTTACAAACACCCTTCAGATGTATAGCAGGTGCGCCCAAAGAGGAAGTTCTATCCACCACCTATTTCAATGAGGCTTACCAGCTGCCAAGATCTCTTTTTAGGGAGATCGTACAGGCATGAAGAAAAAACGATCGTTCCTGGTCTCCCCGATGGGTTCTGCTGGCGTCTCCACCTCTTATATCTCTTTCTTACAACGTCTCACATTCCACCGAATTTTTAGATAAGACAAGAAAGAAAGGCTCCCATAGCGTAATTCCGCATAAAAATTTATTACGAACGAAATAAAAGTAAAACAAACTCACAAATTCCAGTTGAGTACAAGCGTAAGTACAATCACGAGCCGGCCGGCTCTCTCTTATTAACACTGCCCGTCCTTCCTGGTCAACGGGGAATGGCGGTAACGTCAGCACGCCGCTCACCCTATGTCGTTTCGTCAAAAGTGACTTCTTCCTATTTTTTGGGTTTGTGTCTAGTGTGGGTATCTCACATTGGGTTGCAGCAGGAATTTATACTGTTATTATTTACATTATCACTTTTGATTTTGTTTTCACTGGCTCAGGCCTTGGTTTGATTAATTGAGTTATCGTTTGGACAGCGCTGTTTTCCAAAAAGTTTTTTTATATACAAGGCATACAATCATATCCTCAAATGTATACACTCATGTTACCATCTCTTGAGTTGTCTTAGTAATGATGCCTTTGTTGATTTGATTTACCAGATGTATTACTAATGTACGATACCTACAGGCAAACTGTCTAGGGGACGGACGCTCCGCTTTTGCACCCTGCTCCCTTTTCTGCTGTGCTGGTGGCTCTGTGCGACCACCACCTCTTACTCTGAACTACACTGGTCACCTGCATGACGTTGATTTCATGTGGGGTCCAGGACTTCATCGTCCTCCACATCATCTTCCACCCAGTCTTCACCCCTGCCCTCCTTGTCGCTCTACACAATTGTGAAAGCAGCAGCAGTTGGCACCTGTGTTTCATCATCATCCGAGACGTGCTGTAATGGTCCTCCCATGTACTCATCATGAAACATATGTGGTTGGGCATCAGTGCACACAATCTCTTCCACTTCAGGGGCAGGGCAAGGTGGATGGGAAACCCTGCTAACAGAGTCATTAAAAAGCAGAAGAGACTGCTGCATAATTTGTGGCTTAGACTGTTTGGCTGATTTGCAAGGGGGTGAGGTGAAAGACTGATGGACATCGGCTGCAGGTGCCAACTCTGATCTTTGATCAGGAGACTGGGTGGGAAACAATGTCAAGGAACCAGAGGCACTGTCAGCAACCCAATCTACTATCGCCTCTACTTGTCCTGGCCTCAACATTCGTACAGCCGCATTAGGCCCGATCAAATACCGCTGCAGGCTCTGTCACCTTCTCACACATGAGGAAGGTGTTTCACTTGTGCATGTAACTGGCACAGATCGACCACGTCCTCTCCCTGCAACAGGAGCTCCACCAGCAGCACCACGACCGGAGCTACATCCCTTCTTTGATGTTCTCCTTATATTTTCCAAATTTAGGATCTTGCCCTAAATGGGTGTTTTTGGAATAGCAGAATACACCCACAGTACTATGTAAACGGTGTATCTCACACCTACAGAAATGCAGAAAATGCTATTCAAAAAAAAAAGTTTTTGCCCTAAAAATTTTTTATTGAATAGCACAATAGAAGAAAAATATAAAATTGTGTATCTCACACCTCCAGATATGCAGAAAGCACTGCAAATGTTTTTTTTTTTTTTTGCACTAAATGTGTGTTTTTGCAATAGCAGAATACACCCAGAGTATGTAAACGGTGTATCTCACACCTACAGAAATGCAGAAAATGCTATTCCAAAAAAATGTTTTTGCCCTAAATAAAAATGTATTTGAATAGCACAATAGAAGAAAACTATATAAATTGTGTATCTCACACCTCCAGATGTGCAGAAAACACTGCATTTTTTTTTTTGCACTAAATGTGTTTTTGCAATAGCAGAATACACCCAGAGTATGTAAACGGTGTATCTCACACCTACAGAAATGAAGAAAATGCTATTCAAAAAAATGTTTTTGCCCTAAAAAAAATTATTTGAATAGCACAATAGAAGAAAACTATATAAATTTTGTATCTCACATCTCCAGATATGCAGAAAACACTGCAAATTTTTTTGGCACTAAATGTGTGTTTTAGCAATAGCAGAATACACCTAGAGTATGTAAACGGTGTATCTCACACCTACAGAAATGCAGAAAATGCTATTCAAAAAAAATGTTTTTGCCCTAAATAAAAATGTATTTGAATAGCACAATAGAAGAAAACTATATAAATTGTGTATCTCACACCTCCAGATATGCAGAAAACACTGCAAATTTTATTTTTTGCACTAAATGTGTTTTTGCAATAGCAGAATACACCCAGAGTATGTAAACAGTGTATCTCACACCTACAGAAATGAAGAAAAGGCTATTCAAAAAAATGTTTTTGCCCTAAAAAAAATGTATTTGAATAGCACAATAGAAGAAAACTATATACATTTTGTATCTCACACCTCCAGATATACAGAAAACACTGCAATTTTTTTTTTGCACTAAATGTTTGTTTTAGCAATAGCAGAATACACCCAGAGTATATAAACGATGTATCTCACACCTACAGAAATGCAGAAAACGCTATTAAAAATGTTTTTGCCCTACATTTTTTTAATTTGAATAGCACAATAAAAGAAAAATATATAAACTGTGTATCTCACACCTCCAGATATGCAGAAAGCACTGCAAAAAAAAAAAATTTGCACTAAATGTGTGTTTTTGCAATAGTAGAATACACCCAGAGTATGTAAACAATGTATCTCAGCCCTTGTACACACGGTCAGAGATTCCGACGGAATGTGTCCTATCGGACCGTTTTGTCGGATAATCCGACTGTGTGTGGTCTCCATCGGACTGTTTCCGTCGGAGTATCCGACAGACCAAGTTTTCCAACTTGTCCGTAAAATTTTCCGACAAAATGCTCAGATCGGACATACTCCGATCATGTGTAGCCTACTCCGACGGACAAAGTATCACGCATGCTCAGATCAAATTCCTAGACCAAAGCTATCGGCTACTAGCCTGAACGTAGTCTCGTTGTAACGAAATAACGTCATCACGTTATGTACAATCGGATTTTCCGACAACTTTGTCCGACCGTGGGTATACAACAGTTTTGGACAAAATCCGTCGAACAAAATCCGTCGGACAAAATCCAACGGATTTGTTTGTCAGAATGTCCGACCGTGTGTACAAGGGCTCACACCTACAGAAATGCAGAAAATTATATTAAAAAAATGTTTTTGCCCTAAAATGTATTTATTTGAATAGCACAATAGAAGAAAAATATAAAATTGTGTATCCCACACCTCCAGATATGCAGAAAACACTGCAAATTGTTTTTGTTTTTTTTTGCAATAAATGTGTGTTTTTGCAAAAGCAGAATACACCCAGAGTATGTAAACGGTGTATCTCACACCTACAGAAATGCAGAAAATGCTATTCAAAAAAAAATGTTTTGCCCTAAAAAAAAATTATTTGACTAGCACAATAGAAGAAAACTATATACATGGTGTATCTCACACCTCCAGATATGTAGAAAACACTGCAAATGTTTTTTTTTTGCACTAAATGGGTGTTTTTGGAATAGCAGAATACACCCACAGTATGTAAATGGTGTATCTCACATCTAAAGAAATGCAGAAAATGCTATTCAAAAAAATGTTTTTGCCCTACATTTATTTTATTTGAATAGCACAATAGAAGAAAAATATATAAATTGTGTATCTCACACCTCCAGATATGCAGAAAACACTGCAAAAAAAATAAAAAATACACAGTAACATATGCAGTGCTGGTGCACTGAGCTTGCAGATAAAAGTTATATTTTCTCTGGCACTGGGCTCACGGCAGTGTAAAAAGACTGTGCACTGAAACCCAACCAGGTAAATCTATGTAGAATTATTAGAATAGATTTCTGAATCTGGACTCCTAGATAATTCTCTCTCCCTCAAAGCAGCAACAGGAACCTTGCCCTACACTGTCTATCTTTTCTCTCAGTGCAGTGTAAAAAGCTTGTACACTGCACCCATACAACTAAATCAATGTAGATCGCTGACTAATTAGAATAGATTTCAGAATCAGGACTCCTATCATGTAATTCTCTCCCTCACAGCAGCAGCAGCCAGGAACCTTTCCCTACACTGTCTAAAGCAGAGTGACATGCGGTGCTGTGTGCCTCTAGCTTATATAGAGGCTGGGTCATGCTGCACTGGCCAATCACAGCCATGCCATTAGTAGGCATGGCTGTGATGGCTTCTAAGGGCACACCAGTTAAACTAATGTTGATTGGCTGCTGCAGGGCTTTTTAAAATGTGCCATTACATTGCCGAACACCGGACCCGAACCCAAACATACAGTCAATTGTTCGGGTTCAGGTCCGGGACACAAAAAGCCAAAAGTTCGGGTTCGCTCAACCTTATACATATATAAAAGTTTTTCACCTGCCAAAGATTTTGTCATTTTGCCCAGCCAGGCCAACCATACAGCAGTCTGGTTGCTGTTCTCATTTGTTTCAGCTGTGGTTAAGCAATACAGGACTGAGCCCCTGTTCACATTGGGCCGATTTGACATGAGATTTGACATGTCAAATCAGATGCCAAATTGGAACCTACTATTGGCAACGGCACCGTCTGAATCAGTGCAATACCGATTTTGCAGCACCGCACCGATTCCCAAAAGTAGTTCCTGCACTACTTTGCCGATTTTGGGGGCGATTTCAATAGACATCTGTGCATAAACCTGCGCAGATGTCTCTCAAATCGCCCCCCGAAGTCAGACTGAAATGCCAGTTTGAAATCGCACGAGTTCATATTTCAAAGCCGCATTCGGTGTGAACCTAGGCTTACAGACTGAAGAGTTTATACATCTACTTTCACATCCAGTGAGCATATTCCTCTTCAGTACATGTGTCATTAGCATAACCAGCTAAACAGCAATATCTAGGAGTATACTACCCTTTAGTTGGGAATACCAACATATCTCCCAAATGAATGTAGATACAAGCAACAAAAATGTTCCTGGAACTTTTAAGGTACTACAGATATCAACATTAATAGGGCTTTAATAAAAAGAAAAAAACACAATGCATTTTGTGGGCATACAATATCCATGTCTTTAATACTTAAAGCTTAAACCCGGGGGCGTGGCCGAGCACCGGAGGAAGATGGACGCATAGCCCGATAGCTCCTCCGCTCAGGGTCCTCTCAGCACAGCTAATAAGCGGGACACATCGCTCTCACACTGGCGAAAATGACCGGGAGAAGCTCTTCTACCTCCCGGTCCCCCTCGGAGACACCCACGCAGCTGAGCCGCAACATTCCGGCCATGTTCCGAACGCAACATGCGGACTCGCAGGCCTCATCCCAGGCCTCGGACCGGAGTTCCTCTGCTGCAGCCGCCGATACTCCTGGAGCATCCGTTCTGGCAGGTATGCACGCCGCGCTGCCCTCCCCCTTGCTATGCCTAGCAGATCTTCAATTGGTGGCCTCGGACATAAAAAACACGCTTTCTGCTGCCATTTCAGATTTGAAAAACGATCTTAGAGCTGTAGCCTCCAGGCTGGAGCATGTAGAGGCAGCAGCCATGACACACGGGGCGGCCATCCATCAGGTACAGCGTGTCGCCAGTGTACATACACAGCACCTGATGGACATGCACAGACATCTGGAAGACCTCGACAATAGAGGTCGCAGACATAATATACGTGTCAGAGGCATTCCAGAGTCTGTGGAGGGACCCCAATTGCAAACAACTATCTGGGCCATTTTCAACACCTTGCTGGGTAGGCCTCCTGATGCGCCCGTGGAGATGGAGAGATGTCACAGGGCTCTCAGACCAAGGGGGAGAGACACAGACCCCCCTAGGGATGCAGTGTGCTGCTTAGTGAACTTTACCCAAAAAGAGGAGATACTGCGCCTGGCACGCAGCCAGGATCGTTTGGAGCATGATGGGACACGCATTCAATTGTTCCAGGATCTGTCGGGCGTCACACTGCAACATAGGAGAGACCTCCGTCCATTACTACAGGTCTTGCGGGACAGACGCATTCCCTATAGATGGAAGTTCCCCTTCTGCTTGCAAGCGACCGCAGGCAATCGCACAGCACACCTGAGGACCCCGGATGACCTACGATCTTTCTGTGACACCTTGGACATCCCCTTTGTTGAAGTCCCAGACTGGTACAGTGCGTTCATACAACCGGATCCTTGGATACCAGCCCAACCTGATGCTACCCCGCGCTCTCAAAGGCAACGACACAGAAGGCGCAGATCCTCCAATTCTTCACCGCCAAGGGTCCGGGGAGACATGGAAACCGATGAGAGCCCTAGAGTGTCCCCTTCTTCTGTTCGCCGCAGAACCGACCGTTAGCACCGGATGGATGGCGTAGGTGGACAGGTGTACCTCACCCTCTGCTATTCCCCACCCGCCGATAATCATTTGTTCCTACTCTGTTTGACGCGACCGACTCTCAGACATGGAGGTCTATATTACCATCGTTCTACACTTTCCAAGTTTCCCAACGTGCTATTTTCTCCCCCCCCCCCCCCCCCCCCATTTTTTTTTTTTTTTTTTTTTTTTTCTTCTTTTGTTATCTGTAACAGAGACAGTGGATATCGCGTATGTTGGAGTCGCCCAACAATTCTCCCTTTGCCTGGACCAGGAACTCGAGCATTGACCCCCAGGCTAGGAAGGGGGGATGTGCCTACAGGCCCCGATCCATAAAACACCAACGTAAGACGGGCTGGGGCTGTACAGTATTGGAAGGTCCCCTTATCACAGACTATACATAGCCCAAATAGAGGGGCGCTTCCCCTGGCTTAAAGGGAGTATCAGGCACCCTGGACATGAGGTAAGACATATCCATGCTTGACAATGCGTGTCTGTCCGCCATATGCAAGGGTGATGTGGAATTCGGGAACTTTAGCAGAGTTGCCCCTCTGTATGCCTGTGGAGACCTACCTATCGGCGGACTCTGTAATCTGAATGAACACTGTTCCTGGTTCTTCATCATATGCTGTTGCCATTTGGCTAGGTGGACAAGTTCCTTTTTTCTTTTTTTTTAACTCTGTTTGTGTTCTGGCCGGCAGGTTCTGGACAATTTTTTTTTTTTTTTTTTTTTCTTTCCTGCCTGCGGGGGACTGTTGTTATCTGTTGGGAGTTAGCGAAACACTTGTGTTTACGGATACTATGGCGCATGGATAAAGGATGGGTGGGAGGATGCCTTATTGTCTTATTACTTCAATGTATTATGGTTCAATACTGTACATGTTTCAGGGCTGTACTACATTCTTGGTTGGATTAGAAGTAGACTCGGCCCGGGGGATACTATCTTGCTTGCAACCCCGGAGAGTGTGGGTACTTGGGGACAGGCTGGTTTTTGCCTCCCTAGGGCCCCAAACTCCGGGATTAAGGGTTTTCACTTCGCGGGTTGCTCAGGAGATCGCTCAAATGTCATAATATTCTTTTAAGCTTGGACGTCAGAACAAGAGTGGCATCCGGTGTCCTGGGTCACCCGATTGCAGTGGACACATGCTTGCCTAGGTGACCGGGCGTGGGGGGTATTTCCTAGCCGGCTCCGCCATACGGGATCCGGGTGGGAGGTAGGTCCCATGGACGCCGCAGTCACAAGCTACCTAATGTTTGGTTTCTGTGCTGTAAACTACGGGTAGTGCCTCCACAACATTGGGTAAGAGCAATAGCATCCGGGGAATTAGAGAAATAGATCTAATTTTGTCTCTATAGACGTAGGTTGTTGTTACAGTTATTCATATTGTTCTACGGTTCTTTGGGATTAGTTACAGGGAGGGAGGATGGTTCCCTGATAGCGCAGGATTTGGCTCTGAGTAAGCTTGCAGATTATGTTTATTATTTGCAGCATCATCTAGTGGCGATGGGTCCCATACAGTTTACGGTCAAGACAAGAGGTCCCTGGGTGGAGATGGCTCTAGGACGACTCCTGGTGTTTGGTCTCTATCCCACCTCAAGGAGGCAGGTTCCTTCCTTGAAACATTACCGGATTAGTTTTGCGTTACACTTCTAACCTCCAGACTAGCTCACTAGGTGGGTGAGCAGGACTGGTCCCACCTCCGGTGTTCTTACTTTCCCCTACACTCACGAGAGTTTTGTAGGGATCTCTAGCACATCTAGGGGTCATCTACTGTGCCTACTTAGGCGTACGCGCCCCTCACCCCTTTTGGCTTTATATCAGCCCTTGTTCCTTCAGCTTTTTATCCCTTCCCCCCCTTCCCCCTCCCCCCCCTCTTTTTTTTTTTTTTTTTTTCTCTTCTTCTTCTTCTCTCTTTTCTTTTTTCCTCGTCTCTCTGTTGCACCAGTCGTACCCTCTCCGTCTAGCAAACTCTGACTGAATTTGCTTAATCCGGCTTCGGTTAATCATGCCCGCTATAATGCAATCCTCAGCTCCTCTATCGCTTAAAGTGCTCTCCTTAAATGTAAAAGGCCTCAATGTGCCAGAAAAACGCAGTAGTGTCTTGGCGGAAGCTCACCGACATAGGGCGCAAATTGTCTTTTTACAAGAGACCCATTTTAAGACAGGCTCCATCCCTCGCTTGACGGGTAAACGCTACCCAGAAGTGTACCATGCAACATGCCCCGATTCTAAAACTAAGGGAGTATCCATCTTATTAGCCAAGTCTTTGGGGTTTCGCCTCACTGATCAATTGATTGACCCTGAGGGCAGGTTTGCTTTTTTGAAGGGTGTGTGGAAGGACAAGCCTGTGACCTTAGCTAATGTATATTGTCCGAACACAGGTAGAGTACCGTTCCTGAAAAGTACTCTCTTGACCCTGACCACATTTCAGGAAGGCCTCTTGATTTTAGGGGGGGATTTTAATATGGCTCTGGACCCTCTCCTCGACACCTCAACTGGCACCTCGTCGTTTCCCTACGCGGCCCTACGTCAAGTAAAATTACAGCTTGCATCCTTAACACTACATGACACGTGGCGCACCCTTCACCCCAGAGAAAAGGATTTCACATTCTTTTCGACGCCTCACAATCGCTACTCGAGATTGGATTACATTTTCATACACCAAGCGGACCTGTCATACCTGGCAGATGCGACCATTGAAAACATGGTGCTTTCGGATCATCATCCGATTACCATAACATTGCGATTCCCCCAAAGAGTAGGTTTTAACAAGCTATGGAGGCTAGACGCCTCCCTTCTGGCTGACCCGGGGGATGCAGCTTATATCAAACAGGCCCTTCAGGACTATTTTCTTACCAATGATACACCTGACGTGACTCCCATGGTTCAATGGGAGGCACACAAGTGTGTCATACGGGGGCACCTTCTGGCTATTGCGGCCAGAAGGAAAAAAGACCACCAAAAGCTGATACATTCCCTCACAGATAAAATCACTAGATTGGAGACACAACATAAACGCACTAAGGCACTTCAAGTGGCGCACGAGCTTGCAGAGGCTCGATCGCTACTGGTGGAGGAACTCTTTAGGAGAGCTCGAAAACGTCACGTTTTATCTCAGAAATTATTTTACGAGCAGGGTAATAAACCCGGGAGGTTATTAGCCAGATGTCTACAGAAACGCACTCTCATTTCGACAGTCCATCATATCACTGACCAACGAGGAACGGTGCACTCCAAAAATGAGGACATTGCACAACAATTTCTAACTTTTTACAATAGCCTTTATAACCTCAATGACACCTCGGGCAGCCCTAGGGGGGATGAAACTAGATCCAGCTTGATACGGGAATTCTTGTCCAACTTTGGCCCGCAACCATTATCTGACACTGTTAGGGCGGAGCTGGAGGCACCCTTGTCCTCTGAGGAATGGGAGGCAGCTTTGAAATCTACCAAACCAGGCAAAAGTCCAGGCCCTGATGGCCTTACAGCACAATATTATAAAAGCTATGCGGAGATTTTGGCTCCGCGCTTCCTTAAAGCCTTTAACATGCTGTCTGCTGTGCCCCATTCTTCAGACACCCTCCTAGAGGCTTATATCACGGTAATTCCCAAGGACGATAAAGACCCCGCTGATGTGGCAAGTTATCGTCCGATATCGCTTCTTAATGTTGATGTCAAGCTCTTTTCAAAAATTCTAGCTACACGTTTAGCATACTATGTGCCTGCCTGGATAGGGAAGGATCAAGTGGGCTTTGTCAGAGGTAGAGAGGCTAGAGATAATACCATTAAAGCCCTAAATTTGCATCACTGGCTGACCTCCACGCAACGAGAGGGGTTCTTCCTGGCAATGGATGCGGAGAAGGCGTTCGATAGAGTAGCCTGGGACTACATGGATGCGGTCCTGCTGGCTCTCGGACTAGGGAACGTTATGCGGGCCTTCATCAAGGCACTCTATGTGAACCCGAGAGCCAGAGTTAAGGTTAACGGCTGTCTGTCGAACGCCTTCTCCATCCATAATGGCACAAGACAGGGGTGCCCTCTGTCACCGCTACTTTACATCCTGACCCTGGAGCCCCTCTTACGATGTATTCGAGCAAACCCAGACGTACAGGGGATAGAGGTCCGTGATAAGGAGTACAAGATCGCGGCTTTTGCGGACGACATCTTGCTCTTCTTGTCATCGCCTCTGACATCCATACCTAACCTCCTGCCTATCCTTGAACAATTTAAGCTTATTTCGAACCTGAAAATAAACTACTCAAAATCATTTGCCCTAAATATTTCCTTACCAGATAACGTAGTGAAATTGTGTCAGTCGAACTTTCCCTTTAAATGGCAAACAGATGCGATCACTTACTTGGGCATTCAGCTCCCGAAAAAACTGGACACTCTTTATGAGAAAAATTTTGCCTCAGAGCTCAAGCGCTTGCAACAGGATCTGAAAAAATGGGATACTCCGACTTTATCCTGGTTTGGAAGAGCCTCTGCTCTGAAAATGACAGTTCTCCCCCGAATATTGTACAAAATGCAAACGGTACCAATACGCTTACCGCCAATATTTTTTGCAACGTACAAGAGAATGTGCAGAAATTTTCTTTGGGGGTCAAAACCGGCGCGTATTAGTTGGCCGAAGTTGGTTCTGCCTAAAGCCAAGGGAGGGATCGGACTCCCGGACATATTGAGGTACTATTGGGCAGCACAGATGGCCAGAGTTGTTGACTGGAGGATACATGAACGCTTTAAAGACTGGGTCAGTCTTGAAAGGCGTATGGCGGATCGGGATCTTCGCTCCCTCCCTTGGCTTTCCAAATTACCGCCTAGCTCCCCCCTTCACTCACACCCGCTTATCGGGGCGACTCTCCATGAATTCCAGAGGGTATGTAAATCGCATGCGCTCTCTAATGCGGTCTCCCCGATCACGCCTATAAGAGGCAACCCTGACTTCCCTCCCGGACTGGATCAGTCTTATTTGGCACAGGAATGGCCATATGAGGAGATGCTGGCTAAGCACTTTTTCCATAGGGGTAAGTTTGCACGGCAACAAGATTTAGCGGCAATTTCTAGCACTAAAGCCTTCCCCTTCTGGCATTACATTCAACTAAAACACTTTTTAGATCACCCGGAGAGAAAAAGGGGCTTCACAAACGCACCCACGGTGTTTGAATCTTTATGTTCGGGCTCAGCCCCACAGGATCATGTCATTTCCGCAATCTATGCGTCCCTGTTTAAGGATACTCACTCTGCTCTGCGCTCAGACCAAGAGTTCTGGGAAGCGGCACTGGGTAGGGAAATAGGTGAAACTGAATGGGACCGCATTCACTTATCTATCCACAAAGGGTCCCTCAATGTAAACGCCCAGGAAAATGGGTACAAAATTAAAACTAGATGGTACAGAACCCCAGAATTGTTGCATAGGATCTTCCCGACTGTGTCGGATAGGTGCTGGAGATGTGAACAAGAAGTCGGGACGTTCCTCCATGTGTGGTGGACATGCCCCTTGCTTCAGCCTTATTGGAACAGGGTGCACGAGGTGGTCTTGAAAGTGTCTTCCTTGCCCCTGCAATTTGTCCCAGAGCAATACCTCCTCCACCTATCCGAGATATCCCAAAAAAAATATTTTAAGTCAGTAGCCATGCATATGATTAACGCTGCCAGGATGTGCATCCCGGCCTTATGGAAGTCTAGAGCCCCACCTTTGATTAGAACCTGGATACACCGTATCAATCGCATTGAGACGATGGAGGAGCTGATCCATTCATCGCATGACAATATCTCTAAATTCTCTGCAATCTGGGAACCTTGGCTCACCTTTAAGAAATCACAGCACTACCAGACACTGCTACAGAGCAACGATTGAAATCGGACGGGGTACTGTTAATGCTGTGATCATCTAGCAGTTGAGCAAATGCCAGGGAGAACTAGGCACTGCGCCTGGCCCTCCCCCCCCCCCCTTTTTTTTTTGTATTTATAACCTGAGTCGCTGTCAGTCGCAAACGGAGAGGGTAGCTGGTGGTACCCCCCACCCCCTCTCTGCTCTGTAGCTTTATTCTTGGCAATCTCGCTTCAACTTTTAAGTCTGGGCTTCTCTTCCCCCCCTCCCCCCCTCCTTTTTTTTTTTTTTTTTTTTTTTTTTTTTCTTCTTTCTCTTCGCTCTTCCTCTCCTTTTTTCCTCTCCCCCTCTTTCCCTTCCCCTCCCGTTGATATCCCATATAGGGCTACTACTCCCTTCGGGGATGATTAGGCATTATGGCAAAGTGGTGGGGATTAACAAACTCACAGTAGCAATTGTTGTTACTGTGACCCCTGCAGCTTCCATACTTATGCTAGTCCACACATCCCAGTGTAGCTGGGAGCCTGGTCAGATCCTTAATTCGACCTTAATTTTAGAGGGAATTACAAGGGGGTATACTCCATCGGAGAGGAACCTGAGGCGGAAGCACGGGTGAATCTCGGGGGAGCCCTATACTCATTAGGAGATGTTAAAGTTACATTGGGGTTTTGTAATTCCTTTGCTTGTTGGATCTGTGTATCTCAGTGGGCTCTATATCACCGCTTGTTTAATCTGTAACATGTTGCACTTTTGGTTACTCAATGTTTTTATATTGTTCTTACTCAATGTGCCTTTGTATGATGCTCACTACATAATAATAATAAAATATTTTGGAAAAAAAAAAAAAAAGCTTAAACCCAAAAACAAATATTTAATATATGGCAGCTTACCAATCCTTAAATGTGGTGGCTGCATTTGTTTTTCTTTGAAGCCCCTTTGCCTTATTTTTGACCTGGTTATCCAGCCAGTAACAAACGTCCTGTCTTATGGCATTTCTACTCTGGAAGGAGGAGCAATGGAGACAGCTTTGGACAGAAGCATCGTCAGTCTATGGAAAAGGAAGTGCTAGCTGTACTGGAACAGGGATCTTGAATTAAAATTCATTGAGGTGTATTCAGTAAAATTTTGTTCTGGCAGATGTCCAAATCCCATGTTTGTGCTATAATACATCACAGCTCCACTTTACATCACAGTCCCCCCTGTACATCAATGTCTTCAGCCTACCCTTTACATCATAGCCGCCTTTACACCACAGTCCCCTCTTACATCTGTGTCCTCAGTCTCCCTTTTACATCACAGTCCTCCCCTTGAAAAATAAAACACTATCTCATACTTCTTTCATCTCCAACGCTTTGAAGACATTTTCCTGTATATCAATAAAAATAAAAAATAAATTCACAGCAAGACTTTTTTCATTTTTTTTTTTTATCCTTTTCAAGCTGATTTTTAATGTTTGTGTTTGTGAAACAACTGGCTTCTGATTCCGCTTTACCTGAGTGTTTACAACATTCATTCTTCGGGAATAATAGTAAAGCCCCATGCACGTTATTCCATTTTCTGCAGATTTTTGTCTTCAATTTTAACAAAACCATGGGCAAGGGCCTGCCTGATTGCATACAAATTGAAACTCTTAAGGTTTGATCTTATATTATATGGTTTTGGTAAATCTGAAGACAAAAATCTGCAGAAAATCTATTATTGTGTATGGGGTCTTAGATTCGTTATAGTGACTAATGCAGACTGTCAAACAATATAAAAATGTCTTCCTTTTGTAAATCACTCATCCTCTCTTCTTTGTTTCCAAAGCTAATTTCTAATGCCTCATACACATGATCGGATTGTTCGCCAACAAAACCGGGGAATTTTGTCCAAAGGGCAAAACTTGTATACACATGGCCACACAAATGTTGGCCAGCAATTATGAACGTAGTGTCGTACTAGACATACTACGTGTTTTTTCAGCTCTATAGCGCCAACCTTTGGGCACCTTCTGCTAATTTCGTGCTAGTAGAAGTTTGGTAAGTGTTGATTTCTGAACAGCCGTTTGTCAACCAGACATGTTGCAGAATCGGAGGAGATAACATGTTATTTATTATTGGCCTTGGAGTGATTGCTTTGACATTATTTTTTTGGGTGTATAATGATTTGATTTGGTATATTTTCTATATTTTTGGATGCATAGAATGCCCTTTTTCGTTAAGTTCTATTGGCAGATAGCATGCCTAATTTTATTTGTTTTCTTTTTTTAATGCACAATAAAAAAATTGTGTAGCATAATACTTGGCTATGTGTTTTACTTCAAATGACAGTTTGGGAGTAGGCAGTTACATTTTAAAAAATACAATGTAAAATTGACAAGGGGCACCAACATAGGTGTATCTTTGATCTTAAAAACTGGGGGATAATGGTGTTGTGGTAATTTGCCCAAAAAAAAAAAAAAAAAATCATAATAATATTATTCTTGCTATCACTAGGAAAAAAAGCCTTTGTAAATTAGTTTGCAATAAGTCCATCAGTTTCATCAGCAAAGCAGCTTCATTATTATCCCATTAAATAAGAGGAGAATTGTGTGCTGCATTTGGAGATTTCATAATTTTCCAGGGCACAAATGTTAATTCTCCATTACGAGCGCTAGTTTACAAGACCGACCGCTTCTGGCTCGTCCTTGCTTCCGAGCATGTGTGTACTTTGGACTTTTGTCCGATAGACTTGTGTACACGCGATCGGAGAATCCAACAATACACATTTGTCTGCGGAAAATTTGAAAACCTGCTAGCCAACATTTGCTGGCAGAAAGTACGACAACAATTGTCTGATGGAGCATACACACGCTCAGATTTTCCAACAACAGCCTGACATCGAGCAATTAGCGTCGGAAAGTCTAATCGTGTGTCTACGGGCCTTAACACCCTGTACTGTTGCCGTAATTATTTTGAGATGCTTGCTTGTCTTTTTTTTATATCAATGTGTACCTCTGGGCAAATGAACAAAGTTGCTTTGCATATGGTTTCTACATTTGTCTTTCAAATACAGTACAATGTAATTGCAGAGTAGGGGAAAGAGAATTTAAAATACATATTACGTTTTTTAATATAATTTACAGTTTTATATGTAGAAAAGATACTTATTAAAGATACTCATCAATGTTAGATCTTATGTCTACGAGTACCTAATGGGCAATTTGGTACTTTTTATTGTTTTTAATAAGGAAATTGTGCTTGTCTCCACATAGGCATAAATAACAACTTTTGGCCTTTATAATACTGATAGCATCTATTGGTTAGCACAGTGCCAATGTCAGAGGGAACATTGAACGAAGTTTAATATCATCCCAAGAAGCATCTGAGGTAAGGTCATACTACAATGTACTTTTACTGCAGTAAAGCTAAGGTTAGTTTTGCATTATTTTGATGTGACTGGTATTATTCCTCTGAACAGTTCTTTATATTCTTTATAAAAATTTAATATATTAACAGCTGGATGTTTTCAAAGATGTTTTCAGAGGGAAATATGCTCCATATTGAGTTTCCAGGTGTCCTCTTTCTCTACTAAGGATGGACCGAATGGACCCCTGTTTATTTTGCACCAGAACTTCCGAACACCACGAAAGTTCTGACCTGAATAACGAACGAATGGTTATAGGGGTCGGGGTCCTGCCCTGGGAGACATGCTTTAATGAAAAAACAAAGTTTGTGAAAAACGTAATTTTTTAAATGAGCAATGATTTTTTGATTTTTAAAGTGAAAGCATTAAACTGAATAATTCCTTCCAATATAGTACATGGGGGTCCCCTTAGCCCCCGTACACACGGTCGGACATTCCGTCAAAACCAAATCCTTCAAATAAATTCCGACGGATTTAGTCCGGAAGTGGTCCGGAAATGGTGTTGCATACACACGG
The DNA here is from genome assembly GCF_037356315.1 of Lithobates pipiens. Lineage (NCBI taxonomy): Eukaryota > Metazoa > Chordata > Amphibia > Anura > Ranidae > Lithobates > Lithobates pipiens. The sequence goes on along the minus strand of NW_027507758.1, from coordinate 153,973,270 downwards.
TCGGACTCAGTTGTCGGAATTTCCGGTTGCCAAGAACACGGTGACGTAAGCCGGCACTAGAAAAGGGAAGTTTAGCACCACGTCCTTCTGCTGATCTTGTGTTTATCGCGTGTTAGTAGAAGTTTGGTGAGAGACGATTTGCGCTTTTCAGATTTGTGCTTCAGTTCGTTACTGCTCTTCAGTTTGTGCTTGTCGGGACGTATCTGATTATAAGTGTGTGTAGTCAGTAAGCATTTGTTGCTCATTGTGGACTATATCTTGGTATAGTGCGCTTTGATTTGTATTGCTTATTGTCTGCTCGTTTCTGATTTTCAGGTCGTTCTTTCAGGCATGTTCATCGGTGCTTTCTGTTGTCCTTTCTGACCAGCCGACCGTTTTAAGCCATGTTTCGTGTACGTACTCGTCGTAGAGTTTGTGCTGTTCAGGGGCTTGGTGTTGGGCTTTTAGCTTTGACACAAGCCCGGTCCATGAACAGGGCGAGGAGGAGTTTTGCGCCAGTGTGACCAGTTCTCCCACATGCCTTTGCTCTGTGAGATCTGGAAGAATAATCCTGATGATTTCAGGAATTATCTCCGGATGACGGACCCCATTTTTCACCGTCTGCTGGCTTTGCTGTCCCCTTATATCAGCAGGCAGGATACCTGCTTGCGGCAAGCCATCACTCCGGAGCAGAGGCTCATCGCCACGTTGTGCTACTTGGCAACAGGGAGAAGCCTTCAGGACCTCCACAGGCATCTCCCCCCAGGCTCTGGGGATCATTATTCCAGAGACCTGTTCTGCCATCATTCAGGTCCTGCAGAAGGACTATATGAAGGTAATTTTTCTCCTTTAACATCACATTCTATGTATTTAATGATTGCTAATGTATTGTATTTCTTTCTCATTCCCTAATTACAATGATTGCAATATGCTCTAATTTATATGCTCTCCCGCTTTGTCCTCATGTATGCTGGAAGCTTTTCAAGTTCCTTTTTTGTCCTTCATGCATTTTTCCCTTCACTAACTTCCCCGGCATGCTGTTCTTGGGCCTGACAAACCACCTGATGCGGCATTTCCCGATGAGGACCCTCACCCCGGATCAGAGGATCTTTAATTTCCGTCTGGCCAGAGCCAGAAGAGTCGTGGAGAACACTTTTGGAATACTGGCCAGCCGGTTCCGCCTATTTTTGATGTCAATTCACATGGCGGAATATAACTAAATCACATAGTGCTTGCCTGCTGTGTTCTGCACAATTTTTTGAAAAAACATTCAGCTAACTATGTGGTCTCAGTTGGCCCAGATGCAGACTTGCCTGAAAATGACAATCTCATGGCCCTTGAAGCTGCTGGTCCTGGCTCCCCCCCCCCCCCCCAAAGCACCCGCGAGGTCAGAACCCAATACATGGAGTACTTTGTGGGTAGGGGGGCCATTGATATGCCAGACAATGTCTGAGAGGCATTTTTTTAATACATTTTTCTTTGAAACTACAATAATCTTTGTTTTCATTTATTGCTTTTCTTTGTTTTAGGTGTCTCCTAGGTATTTTTGCTGTTTGTTTTATTTGGGCCTTTTTCTACAACAGTGCAAACCCAAGTTCTAAGCAAGATGAGGTGACAGTCTCTTCTTCAGATAATCTTAGTATGTTGTGGGTCTGCTACACACACCTTGTTTTTGTTGCTAAAGTATGTAGTGCATTACTGACAAAAATATTGCTAATTTTCAGCACCATGGCAGAAATATGTGGGGTCAGGAAAATGGCGTGATTGGGGAAATTTAAACATCACTGTGGGTGTTATTTACTAAAGGCACATCCACTATGCACTACAAGTACACTGCAAAAGTGCACCTGAAACTGCACTTGGAGTGCAAAGTGGATTTGCCTTTAGTAAATAACACCCATTGCCACAGAAACCAACAACTTTACTCCAAATACTGCTTTTGTGCATTGAAAAAGGAAGCCACACATTGTTGATAATTTCACTTTTTACTCAAAGCACATTCACATGTGCATTTAGAAAAGGGTTTTACAACAAACCAACATATTTAGTATATAGAAAACATTATTTTGGGTAACATTTTTAAAACTTGGTGTTTTTGTGTAAACAAGCATATATCAAAGCATAACATACAGTACACAGGAACTTACAAAGTTGAACTTTGAAAAGTGAAGACAATATCAGACATGAGTATGTACAAACTGTGCTGATATTGCCTTCATCAGATGGGCTGTCACCCCTGGAAAAGCCAAATTTGGAAGATGCACACAAATTGAGAATACAAAAGTGGTCATTTTCCTCCTGATCCCATGCCTAATGTCAACATGTGCTATCTCCCATCATGGGGTATCAATGTACATGTTTTGGGGGTGCAACCCCTTCATCTCAGTCACTTTCCACAAAACACGTACATTGATCCTCCATGATGGGAGATAGTACATGTTAACACACTGTGTGCATCTTCCAAATTTGGCTTTTTGAAAAATATAAACGTTTTTTGAAAAAAATAAAAAACTATGCTAGCTAGTTTGGGGTGTTTCAGACTCTCCCCAAAATATCAATGATGTTCTTCATTTTCTGTTTAACATCATTGATGTTTTTCTATATATTTTCTAAATCGCGATTGCACCCTATTATCTCCCCAATGAGGATCTGGGCACTTTCACTGGTAAAATGTGATTCTTCTTCCACATCACCTAAAAAATAAAATAAACACACCATTGTATTATAAATATGCAGACATACATTGATTAGCTTACCAGAAGCTGTGGTCTCCGACACTCACCTGTTGTGGTGACAATTTGTCCAACTTCAACAATCTCTCCTTCCTCCTCCTCCTCTGCTTCTGGTGTTGGAATTTCCCCTTCTTTGGGAGGTGTGGGGTCCCTGGTGTCCTCAGACGTCCCGAGTCTTCTCCCCCCTATGAGAATGTAAAAAAGGAATACTTAGCACACAGAGGGCAGAAATAGGAATTTCAACTGTACAACATTAAATCAAAGCACATGGAACACTATGCAAGCAAAAATAATAATATGAACACACGAGAACTACTTACTTTTTTAAAGAACTCGCTTGATTCTTCTGTACTGATCGTGCTCCCTCAGTTTCAGGTCTGACCAGCGTTTTCTCAGTTGATCCTTGGATCGTCATACTCCAAAATTCTTCTGAACACTCTTCACAACTTTAGTCATGATCTTGGCCATTCTGATATTTGGGTTTGGGTAAGGTCCATACTTCCCATCATAGTCGTTCCTCTTCAATATATCCACCATCTCCAACATCTCTCCAAAAGACATATTTGAGGCCTTAAATCTTCTCCCCCGGGATCAGGACGTTTCAGGCTCCGGGCTTTCCTCGCCCTCCTCCTCATTAGTGGAACTATGATTGCGCACCTGCGTTGTCTCCGCCATGTGCTCTCCCCACTGTGCTGAAAGAGAAGGGGCGGGGAATAGTCTAGAAAGAACGTCGGGGTGGGCGGAGTTTCACGCATGCGCGCTGTATATAAAACTGAACACGCATGTGTCGTACGTACGATCTGTGAACAGAGGGAGACGCTGACACGCCGTACAATTTTTAACTTGGTACATCACTAGCCTATACTGCTTCTAGATTGAGGCCTGCATTGGGACAAGATTTAGTCGAGTTTAGCCTGACATTAGGGTTTGTCTTGTGTTGTGTCTTGCAGAGATTATGGACGGGTTTAATGACGACAGTTTCCTCCATCTGTTCATCGATAAGTACAGGGAGCTGCCCTGCCTGTGGCAATCTACGCATCCACATTACAGTAACAGACTAAAGAGGCAGGCAGCGATGGAGAAACTGGTTGAGTTTGTGAAGCTGATGGTCCCCAGGGCAAACATCAACTATTTAAAAGTGAAAATTGGTGGCCTCAGGAGTACATATCTGAGGGAGCGGAAGAAGGTGCTGGAGTCCATGCAAACTGGAGCTGCAGCAGATGACGTTTATGTCCCCAGGCTGTGGTATTATGACAGGATGGAGTTTCTGTCAGACCAGGCTGAGGTCAGGGAATCCCTCTCTACCCTTCCTTCTATGCGTCCTTCTATGCTACATTCCACACCTGCTGAGTCTTCCGGCCACCCAACCTGGGCCTTCCAGGAAGAACTGGGGGAGCCAAGCTTGAGCCAGGTATAGTATTGTTCTACATATTTTGGGAATAAAATTGAATGATGTTAACTTGATTTCTGATCTCTAATTGCTGATTTTAGAAAGTGTTTCACATATCAATAGATAGTATTGGCCAAAACCTTTGGGCCAAGAATGAAAAATGCTGGGCTCAGAATGATAGTCTTTTCTATTTGTTAACCATTTGCAACAGTCTTGAGCTGAAAATTGTGTGTGTGTTTGATTAACCGAAAACTAAAACTATGTCCCTTTTTCATACACAGGAAGACATCAGCCAGGAGGAGGGTGTGGAATGCAGCAGCCAGGATGTGGCTGGGGAAAGTGGCAGCCAGGAGGAGGCAGGGGTAAGCGGCAGCCAAGCGGTCGGTGGGCAGAGGAGCCTGACTGAATCACAGGTCCCTCCCCTCCACCTTCCACGCAAAAGGGCCATAAAGGGGGGGGAATGTGGAGGAGTCGGCTCTGAAGCTGATCGGGGAGGCTTCAGCGGCCCTCAAAGAGGCCTTTGCCGCCTTGGCTGCCTGCAAACTCCAGCAAATGGAGGAGAGGCAACAGATCTTGTGTGAGGAGCTAATTATCCACACCCTCAACAAGGGGCTGTTGGGCCAAATCACACAAACACTTGTGTGATTTGGCCCATGCTCGTCCTCCTCCTTCTGCCACACCTCCAGCACCACAGCCACAGCCTGGAAGGAAGCGTGGAAGGAAGACCAGAGTGTGATAACCTGGGTTCAGTCTGGTCTGACAGAAGATGCAGCCTCTTGTAGGACCACAGCCTGGGAACATAGATGTCATCTGCTGCTGTTCTGTGTTTCTTGGACTTCGGGACCAGACTGCTCTCCCTCAAACATGTACTCCTCAGGCCACCAATTTTTGCGTTTAAATAGTTGATGTGTGCTCTGGGGGCCAAAGGCTTTGCTAATCTCCCCAGTTTCTCCAGCGCTGCCTCCCTCTTTATTTGTTACTGACACCTAAATAAAGGTTTTTTTTTTGGTTGAAGAAATACTTATGCCTATGTGTTTTACTTCAAAAAGGACAGTTTATTTGTGAGTAAGCAGGTATATTTTAAAAATACAAAGTCAAATTAATAACAAGGGGCACCAACACCATATAACCTCCTATAGATTAAAAAAGAAAACAATAAATTAAAAAGATAATAATGGTGTTGTGGTAAGTTGACACACAAAACACACCAAAGAAAATACAAAGATGAGCAAACTGTCAAAAAAGTAGATGGTGATTAAAAAAAACAACCACAAAATTAAAATTTTTTTTTTAAATGATTGGGGAGATGCGACGAATTAAAATATTGTATTGCTGAAATTATTAAAAAGAATAAAGAAATATGTTTGGGAGAAGTGTGTGTGAATATGAACATCAAAACAACTTCATTCTTGCAGCATTGTAAAGAAAAAGAGAATGTGCTGCATGAAAGAATTTTTAACATTGCAGTGTGACGAATGTGCTATATCGATTACGAGCGGTAGTTTTACCTGAGCGAACGCTTCCGTCTCGGAATTTTATTGTGAGCATGTGTGGCACCTTGTCTGTCGCACTAGGCTACACACGATCAGAACTGACGTGATCGGATCATGTTGTCGGGAAATTGTATAGCCCAGCTGTAAAACTTGGTCCGTCGGATATTCCGACGGAAACAGTCTTATGGAGCCCACACACTGTCGGATTATCCGACAACATGGTCCTATTGGACATTGTCCATCAGAATATCCAACCGTGTGTACAAGTGCTAAGTCTACCTGCAAAGTGGAAGATCTGTAAGCCCTTATACACACGGTCGGACATTCCGACGGAAAATGTCCGATCGGACCGTGTTGTTGGATAATCCGACCGTGTGTGGGCTCCATCGGACTGTTTCCGTCTGAATATCCGACCGACAACGTTTTAAAGCTGGGCTATAAAATTTTACGACAACATGGTCCGATGGGAATTTGTCCTATCGTTTGTAGAGAATTCCGATCAGACAAAGTGCCACGCATGCTCAGATGAAATTCCTAGACCAAAGCTATTGGCTACTAGCCTGAATGTAGTCCCGTCGTAACGAAATAACATCACCACGTTCTGAATGATTGGATTTTCCGACAACTTTGTCCGACCAAGTGTATGCAACACAAGTTTCGGACAAAATCCGTCGGACAAAATCCGTGTGTACAAGGGCTTACATGTCTAGAATCTGCTGCAGCAATAATTGCATATATAAAGTCCAAGAAAATTACATTTTCCCTGCAAACTGCCTTTATTTTGCTCAGCAACAGCTGGGGAGCCAGTGTGTACGATGAGCCCGCAATGTAGTGCACTGGGAACAAGATTAGAGATTTTTTTGGATACATAGTAACGTCGGGTGTAAAAATTGGTCTTTTGATGTCTGTGGTGCCTTTGCACCTTAACCCTATAGAGGTACTCTTAATGAAAGTCAGAATTGGCCTTGCTGTAAAAAATTGCAATGATATGCACTTGTCAAACAGGTGCAGAAAAATTACTCTTTGGGTGTCGGGGGCCCCTTCCCACCACAACCCTATAGAGGTGCTCTTGATGAAGGCAAAAAAATTGCAATGATATGGTTGGTGTTTTTGCCACGTTTGATGTGCCTGAGACACAGTTTGCAGATAGCAACAGTGTAATCTGCTGCAGATGTGCTGAAAAAGGTACAGACAGTTGAGCTTTAGGGAGTTGGCCGGGAGATAACAGCTGTAGAATGTGATGGAATAGGATGGCTGCTCTCTACTCTTTCTTGATCTTGGTCTCTTTGGGGTTGTGCCATCTCACCTTCAGTTTCCTCCTCTGCTCTGACACCCAAGTCACATCAGTGACCTCATCATCATCATCATTATCTCTATCTCCTCCATCTTCATCATTACCACTAGAGACAACTTGGCAATATGCTGCGGCTTGTGGAACATGAACGTCAATTTGTCTACCAGTGTTCCTCCCTCTCTCTAGGTTCATGTTCCTGTTATGCTCAACCTCAGAACCAACATGTGAATCCAGTAATGGCTGGGCACAATCAAGGAGCAATTGGCTGATGCTGTGGTCAAATAACTCAGCTGACTCCTCAATGGCTGATGTTGGGGCTATGGCAGAAATAGAGGATGTGTAGGATTAGGAAAGTTTAGTAAGCCAGTCCACCACCTCCTCTGCATGGCTTGGCTGGATAGTATGGGCAAACTCATTAAACAGAGGAAATGATGCCCTGCCTGAGGAGTGACCACCACGTACACCTTTGCCTGTGGACACATTTGTTGCTGGCCCACTTACAGTGCCATGGGAATGTCTGTATCTCATTATTGGGAGGGAGGGGGTGGTGCTTATAAGCAAATGTAATGAAGAAGTTGAAATCTGTACATAGGTTGTGCTTTAATCAATGCAAAGGGGTTTGGTGCACTTTAATTTGAGTACTCACACTCCACGGATACACTATAATATACTGCACTATAATACACCAAACGTACAGTGACACACAGAACTATATGGCGTTAAACTGGCAGCAATGCACACAAAAGTAAATGGCATTAACCTGGCAGTAATGCACACAGAACTATATGGTGTTAAACTGGCAGTAACACACACAGAACTGTATGGCATTAAACTGGCAGTAATGCACACAGAAGTAAATGGCGTTAAACTGTCAGTAATGCACACAGAAGTAAATGGCGTTAAACTGGCAGTAATGCACAAAATGATATGGTGTTAAACTGGTAGACATGTGCATTCGTTTTCGTCCGAATGCATTTTCGTGTGAATTTCAGCTATTTTCGTTTTCGTTTTGACAAACGATAACGAAAGCATAGAATCCGAAAAACAAAAGATCCGACATAAATAAATGCTTTATTTTCGTTTTCATTGTTACAACAGTTCGATATAGAATAGGAGATTCGATGTGACTCTGACAATAACAATCTGTGTCTATAGAACCTGTGGTCGAATGTGCCTAACCTTACCTCTAGTGATGGACGAACTTCCGACGGGACGTTTCGCGAAAGCGAAATGCGAACGGACCCAAACGTTCGCGAAACCGAACGTTCGCCGCGGGCCCCATTGACTTCAATGGGAGGCGAACTTTGCAAACCTTCATGTCGAATTTGCGGCCACGTGGTAATTATTAGGGGGTAAAACGTAGTCCCACCATCTGGACAATGACATAATACATGTATGAGGTGAATTTGGGATCGATAACTACAAGCATTTTTATTTTATTTGGGAAATTGTTCTAACAATTCAGGACTATGGAGCTAATGAAGGCAATGGAGGAGAGGGAAGGTCAGGGACCAGGGTAGGCAAAGAAGAGGGTGCAGGAGATGATCACCAGCAGCGTGACATACCGGAATGACACATGCACCGTGATAGAGGCATCTGACAGCAGCACCGTAATACAGAGCACTGACAGCAGCACCGTGACATACAGCGCTGACAGCAGCACCGTGACATACAGCGCTGACAGCAGCACCGTGACATACAGCGCTGACAGCAGCACCGTGACATACAGCGCTGACAGCAGCACCGTGACATACAGCGCTGACAGCAGCACCGTGACATACAGCGCTGACAGCAGCACCGTGACATACAGCGCTGACAGCAGCACCGTGACATACAGCACTGACAGCAGCACCGTAAGCAGCCCCAGGAGGAAGTCAGCACAGCACAGGGATGGTGTGATCCCCTCATAATAAGAACCCCCAGGAGGAAGTCAGCACAGCACAGGGATAGTGTGATCCCTTCATAATAAGAACCCCCAGGAGGAAGTCAGCACAGCACAGGGATATCATAAGCAGCCCCAGTAGAAATATGACACCGCTCAACCTCTTCAAAGAGGAGGGTAGGGGCATATAGTACGGTGTGCTTTTTTGGGTCAAGGAAGTGAGCAGACTGTACGTCAGTCCCTATACCGCTGAAGGACTGCTGCAGTATAGGGCAGCGGTCAGCAGTGGTGCACGTCAACCCTATCTATTGTGGACCGATAGCGGTCCTTACAGAACAGCAGACTGTACCGCACTCAAGCCTATGTACCGTAGCACCCTATACCAAGTTACCAGTCCTTATAAGAACTTTTGTGGAACAAGCAGGTTGTGTGTTAGTGATTAGCAGACTGTACGTCAGTCCCTATACCGCTGAAGGACTGCTGCAGTATAGGGCAGCGGTCAGCAGTGGTGCACGTCAACCCTATCTATTGTGGACCGATAGCGGTCCTTACAGAACAGCAGACTGTACCGCACTCAAGCCTATGTACCGTAGCACCCTATACCAAGTTACCAGTCCTTATAAGAACTTTTGTGGAACAAGTGAGTTGTGAATGTTTAGCAGACTGCAGCAGAAGGGCAGCAGTCAAGTATAATATCCTTTCTATATTTGGAAGAAAGAATATTATACATGTACAAGCCTATTACTGTACCACTGATACCAGTCCTGAAAAGAACCTTTGTGGAACTAATAATAACAGCAAGTCTTTAAAATTACCCTCACTGCCTGACAACACTGCTTCCTTCCTGTCCCTATACAAATTGGCAAAAAAAGAGAACGATTAGTGGTTACTGGAACAGCTCTTTTGTGGACCTTGATAGTAACAGCTAATGATGATGATGATGATGATGATGATGAAAGACTAATCTGGCTGTCCCTGTAGCATACACCGTCCTTTCCCTTTCTCTAAACTAACAAAAGACACTCAGGCTGCTGCAAGAATCAGCAGCACAGCAAACCTATCAACACCTAACACCTATACCAGTCCTGAAAAGAACTTTTGTGTACCAAATAGCTAGTGGTTTATCTCTCCCTACTCCACACAGGAACCTGTCCCTATCGTAACAGAAGAAAGAATGTAAAATGGCCACCGGATCGGGTGTATTTATAGGTTAGGGGGAATGTCCAAGTGTCCATGTGCTGTCATGTCTCAATTGGCTGTCCTGTATCACATGATAAACGTGTCACCAAAGGTTAAAGTTCTTGTATACATTAAACACGTAAGTCCGCCGCGGCGAACGACGGAAAAAGGCGTTCGAACGTGCGGACCGCGAATGTCGGAAATTCGCCGCGAAACGACCGCCGGGCGAAACGTTCGTCCATCACTACCTCTATTAGTCCAAGATTATATAGAGAAAATATTCGACAGAGAAAAATGATTTGACAGAGAGAAAAGATTCTGCAAGTTACTGTCCTAAAAAGTGTTTGGGGACCCGGGTCGTGCCCCAGGGGACATGGATCAATGCAAAAAAAAGTTTTTAAAAACGGACGTTTTTTCGGGAGCAGTGATTTTAATAATGATTAAAGTGAAACAATAAAAGTGTAATATTCCTTTAAATTTCGTAGGGGGGGGGGGGTGACTATAGTATGCCTGTGAAGGGGCTCATGTTTCTGGTGCTTAGAACTGTCCCTGCACAAAGTGTAATTTATGCAGGAAAAAAAGACCTTTAAAATCACTCGCAGCTATTATGAATTGTCGGTTCCGTAATACAGAGAACACTCATTGAAAGTCATTAATAAAATAAATAAATAAAAAGCTTGGGGGTCCCCCAAATTCAATTACCAGGCCCTTCAGGTCTGGTATGGATATTAAGGGGAACCCTGCCTCAAATTTAAGAAAAATTGACGTGGGGTTCCCCCTAAAAATCCATACCAGACCCTTTATCCAAGCACGCAACCTCTCAGGCCGCAGGAAAAGAGGGGGGACGAGAGAGCGCCCCCCCTCCTGAACCATACCAGGCCACATGCCCACAACATTGTGAGGATGCTTTGGGGGTCTGTGACCCCTCAAAGCACCTTGTCCCCATGTTGATGAGGACAAGGGCCTCATCCCCACAACCCTGGCAGGTGGTTGTGGGGGTCTGTGGGTGGGGGAATTATCAGAATCTGGAAGCCCCCTTTAACAAGGGGACCCCCAGATCCCACCCCCCCCTGTTTGAAATGGTAAGAGGGTACAAAAGTACCCCTACCATTTCACAAAGAAAGTGTAAAAAATAGTTAAATAAGACAAACACACTTTTGAAAAATGGTAGGTACCCCCTTACCATTTCAAACAGGGGGGGCGGGATCTGGGGGTCCCCTTGTTAAAGGGGGCTTCCAGATTCTGATAAGCCCCCCGCCCGCAGACCCCCACAACTGCCAGGGTTGTGGGGATGAGGCCCTTGTCCTCATCACCATGGGGACAAGGTGCTTTGAGGGGTCACAGACCCCCAAAGCATCCTCCCAATGTTGAGGGCATGTGGCCTGGTACGGTTCAGGAGGGAGGGGGGGCGCTCTCTCGTCCCCCCTCTTTTCCTGCGGCCTGCCAGGTTGCGTGCTCGGATAAAGGGTCTGGTATGGATTTTTAGGGGGACCCCCACGTCAATTTTTTTTTAAATTTGACGCGGGGTTCCCCTTAATATCAATACCAGACCTGAAGGGTCTGGTTATGGATATTTAGGGGGAACCCCACGTCAATTTTTTTCTTAAATTTGAGGCAGGGTTCCCCTTAATATCCATACCAGACCTGAAGGGCCTGGTAATTGAATTTGGGAGACCCCCACGCTTTTTTTATTTTATTTTTTTTTTATCAATGACTTTCAATGAGTGTTCTCTGTATTACGGAGCCGACAATTCATAATAGCTGCGAGTGATTTTAAAGGAATTTTTTTCCTGCATAAATGACACTTTGTGCAGGGACAGTTCTAAGCACCAGACACATGCGCCCCTTCACAGGCATACTATAGACACCCCCCCCCTACGAAATTTAAAGGAATATTACACTTTTATTGTTTCACTTTAATCATTATTAAAATCACTGCTCCCGAAAAAACGTCAGTTTTTAAAACTTTTTTTTGCATTGATCCATGTCCCCTGGGGCAGGACCTGGGTCTCCAAACACTTTTTAGGACAGTAACTTGCAAATTAGTCTTTAAAATTAGCACTTTAGATTTTGAACGTTGGAGTCCCATAGACTTTAATAAGGTTCTAAAGTTCACTATGCTATATACTAGCTCCGTCGAATCTTCTTTATACATTCGACAGACACCATTTCTCTGCAATTTCTCTGTTAAATGTCATGATTAATATGTTGCTATTTTATGGAACATTGTGATTCCTATGTATCAGTGCCCCTGTTGAAGGGACGTTGTCTGTCTGGAAGCGCGTTGGGCCATTAGGACCACTCTTCAGTTTCGACCACAGTCATCTCAATTGCTCTTATCTATTTTATTGGTGATGTTTACACCATTTTTTTTAGCTTATCTGTGTAATAAAATTGAATATTTATGTACCTTTGTGTTTGCCTTTAAAGTCCCATGGGGGGTGGGGGTACTGTTTGTTATCTATCTATACCAACGAGGTTGACAACACCATTGGCTTAGTTGGGTGGTCATTTGCTTTCCCTGTACAAACTTATATGTATATTATATACATATATATATATATATATATATATATATATATATATATATATATATATATACTGTATATATATACAGACCACTGGTAGGCTTGGAGAGGCATTTAGGACAGGGGCACAGTATGTACAGGGAGGATGATAGTGTAAAAAAGGAGAGGGAGCAGTGTGTACAGAGGAAAAGTGGGCCATTGTATATGGGGCGGGGTGAATATAATTATTCCCTGGTTGTATTTATTTGTTGTTTTTAGTCAGACTAAAAAAACCTGTCCAATATGTAGCATAATCTAGCCACACCCACTTTTTGCTGCGATCTATACGCACGCCACAGGTCACAGTCTCCCTGTTAGGGGCCCCCAGTGCATTACGGCCCCTTGATACTATTAAGATGGCACTGCCCCAAACCACTGATACTCGTCCCCTGGTACTGGTACTGCTATCTTCATTTCATTCACTATTAAAAAACCTAGTTTTATTTGGTGTCAGAGTTTAGAAAGAGCAGTAGTGTCAGCCCCTCCACTAATTTGACAGTTTTAGCAATTGGATGCTAGGCTGAAATATTGCTTCATGGGAGGAGGTCAAGTTCTTCCCTGATATCCAGAAGGACCATGTATTTGAGCCAATAGCTATGGAGGAAGGAGTGGCAAGCAATCACTGGAAAAGTATCAGTGGATGGGGGGGGGGGGGGGCAGTTTTACAGAAAATACTATCTCTTTGCCCTAAATGCAAGGGCTCTAAACCACTTTTATTCTGTGGCAGTAAAGTTTAACATAAAGATTTCCTTTAAACAGGTCCATAAAAAGAACTCAAAAGTTTGGGCCTCCTGACTATCAGTTCTGTTACCTTTATTAGGAATCTTTGGTCTCTTTGACAGCTGCAAAATATGACGTAGAATCTTAAAGTGTACCCAAAAATGTATCTTTTTGTCTAGGAAATCATAGGGAACTGAACGGGAGTAGAAGGGAATGTCTTACATTGAGGACACTTGTTGCTGTGACAGCTGCCTGACAAGATTCCCCTTAACCAGTTGTCCACTGGGCACTAATACTTTCTAACTAGGCCAATTTTCAGTTTCCAGCGCTGTTATATTTTGAAAGACAATTACTCTGTCATGCAATATTTTAATCACCACAGTTTTTTTTTTAATTCTTTGTGCTTTAAATTTAAAAAGACCGAACATTTTGTAAAAAAAATGTAAAAAAAATTTCTTGATCATACATCATGGGACACAGGAGCTTCATTACATAGTGGGTTATATAGGCACCTCTGGTGATTGGACACTGGTTAACCCCAATTAAGGAGAATTCCTCCCCTATATAACCCCTCCCATATGGGAGGCACCTCCGTTTTTTCGCCAGTGCCTATGGTGGTTGGTCACGTAAAACTGCGGGGGCCTAAGGGCTACAACAAACCGGATCCATACCTCGGGCCAATATTTGACTCCCAAGATGGTATGGTACCCGGGCCTCGTCAGCCGAAGAAACGAGGTTTGGCCTGTAAGTCCTCTCCTATTGGAAGACTGGGCTCTGGTAAAACCAGACTTGGTTTACTGTTTATACAGAGCGCACAAAAGTTTCTGGCAGAGTCTTTTACATGGTCCAGGTAGGAGGCTCTTCCGAGAAAGAGCCGCAGATAAACCTGAAGGTTGGCTAACACTGCCCGTCGTTATGGGTGAAGGCTGTAATTTGTCTGTTTCAGCAATTCCTGCAGCGAGGACAGGTAAGGGAAGTTAATCCTATATATATTATTATATGATGGATTTCTTCATTTTGAGTAGTTGTATGTCTTACCTGGTTTCCACCACTAGATGGAGTAAGAGCAGCCTGATGCATACTTACATGCCCTTCAGTACACACGCTCAGTGAAGCCTGGTTCTCCAGCTGTCTCAGGTCTCCACTGCAGTCCCTGCCACATCAAGGTAAAACAAGGGTCCCACGTAGTCTGGGGGTCCCACGCAGCTACGGTGGAGTTCTCTTTTGCCCCCCTGGATCCCGTGGTCCTCGTGCACATGCGCCGGGTGTGTTCCCGGCCTAATGGAGGAGGGGGGAGTGTGGTGTTGAGCCGTGCACGTCAGTGTGCACGGCGCTGTACTGCGCAGGCGCCAGGTGGCAGATTTAAAAAGCCCAGAGCGTCAGAGGACTGTAAGTAAGAGACACAGGAGCTGTGGGCAGTAAGCATCCGAGGGGATTGGATCCAGGCAAACCTTAGACACCTACTCAGCATCAGGTTGTGCAGTTTAAGCATATATATTTATTGTGAGACTTTAAAGCACAACAGTGATTGCACTTGTACTAGTACCTCTGCTTTGTAGCTTAGGACTATGTCTCCTCGTAAGAGGGTCTCAGGGGGAGGTAGCAAAGGCACTGGTAAATCACCGCCTAGGTCCAGGGTTTCTAAAAGTGCCTGTAAGTTACCATCCCCCCTGCAAGACTGGAGCCAGCCTCTCAAGACGAGTCAGTGCCCCTGTCAGGTTTTTCAGCCTCTCCTAATGTTCCAGCCCCGGTTTATGTCACTGAGGACTCCCTTAGGGCTACATTGGAGGGTTTTGAAGGGAGAATAATGAATTTTATTTCTGCTTCCCTGAAAGATAGCATGGAAAGGGGTAGATCCCCTCCCTCTGCTGAAATTCCTCTCTCAGATGATTCTTCTGAAAATGAGGAGAGATCCCTGTCTTGGGACAGGGATTAGGAGCAGTCGGATGATTCAGAGGAAGAGGAGAGAGTCCCCTCCTCCCAGGCGCTCAGAAAACAGGTGCAGTATTATACTGAATTGGTGCATACCAGATTCAGAATGCCTGCTGTTAAGGTCGCTACGTCCTCTGTTTCTTCCCTGGGAGTCAGGAAAGCCCCACAGACTGCCTATTTCTTTCCAATTCATCCCTTAATGGATGAATTGTTGTATGAGGATTGGGGACATCCCGATAAACTGTTTGCTCCTCCTAAAAGGTTTTCTATGTATTATCCTCTGGAGGAAAGTTTCACCAAGAAGTGGGGGGTCCCTTCTGTTGATGCGGCTGTTACTTGCGTGAATAAAAACCTGACTTGTCCTTTGGATAATGCGCAGGTATTTAAGGATCCAACTGATAAGAAGCTGGAAACCTTATTAAAAGCCTCCTTTTCCATGGCTAGTGCTGTGGTGCAACCTACAGTCGCAGCCGTGGGGTTGTGCCAGTTCCTCAAGGAACAGGTTAAGCAGATGCTTGGGCTCCTTCCCAGCGAGGAAGTAGAGAAGTATGCAGAGATGCCTCACATTCTGTGTTTCATGATTGATGCGATTTTGGATTCTATCCAACAAGCATCACGTTTGTCCCTCATGTTAGTACACATGCGAAGGGCCCTATGGCTAAAGAATTCTCTCTCCCAGAGCATTAAGCTCTAAGCCATGGCGACGGCCTTCTCAACCCTCCTCTACAGGAAAGGCTCAGGGCCAGGCCCAGGGACAGAAAAAGACTTGGAGGCGAAAATCTGCCAAGCAAAGCCCAAAAGCTTCCTTGTGAAGGGGCGCCCCCGCTCGGCCGAGTGGGGGGAAGGCTCCTGCAGTTTGCAGGAGCCTGGCAGGAAGAGATCCGGGACAAGTGGGTGATCTCTTCGGTTTCTCTGGGCTACAGGCTAGAGTTTTAGGAGATTCCACCTTCTTGTTTTCTAAGGTCAAGGATCCCCAGGGATCCAGTAAAGCAAAAACCGCTATTTCTGGCCTTAGATCCCTTACTATCCCAGGGGGTGATAGTAGAAGTGAACCCAAAAGAACAGGGTTCAGGGTTTTACTCAAATCTCTTCACCGCTCCAAAGCCAAATGGAAGTGTCAGACCTATCCTAGATCTGAAGGATCTGAACCGTTTTTTACGCATCCGGTCCTTCCGAATGCAGTGAATCCGCACTGTGATCGCCTCCCTGCAAGGGGGAGAGTTTATGGCATCAATAGATATCAAGGATGCATATCTCCATGTGCCAATTTTTCCCGCACACCAGAAATTTCTAAGGTTCGCGGTAGAGCGGCGCCATTCTCAATTTGTGGCCTTGCCGTTCGGGCTTGCTACGTCCCCTCGAGTCTTCACAAAGATTCTGGACCCTCTCTTGGCAAACCTAAGAGCTCAGGGTATAGCCTTCATGGCTTATCTAGACGATTTGTTTCTCATGGAGAAAACAGTAGCGTTCCTGAACCACAGCGTCACCAGAACGCTAGAACACCTGGAACGCCTAGGTTGGATCATAAAACTAGAAAAGTCGTCCCTACAGTCTGTCACCAGGTTGGAATACCTGGGTATGATCAGCGACACCGCTCAGGGCAAGGTGTTTCTTCCAAGACCAAAGGCCTTGGCCATTGTGGATCTGGTGCGCCTAATTCTGGGCAGAAGATCTTTCCCCATTCGGTTGTGCATGAGATTGTTAGGGAAAATGGTCGCCTCCTTCAAGGCCGTCCCATTCGCCCAGTTCCACTCAAGGCCTCTGCAAAGATGCATCCTTGCAGCTTGGAACAGGAAGCCCCAATCCTTGGATCTTCCTATGCGTCTATCCCCAGGGACACGCAGGAGTCTCATCTGGTGGTTACAAACCAAGAATTTGCTGAAGGGCAAAACTTTTCTTCCTCTTCCATGGAAGATTATCACGACAGATGCCAGCCTGACAGGCTGGGGAGCAGTGTTGGAGGACATGTGCTCGCAGGGAAAATGGTCTGCGATTGAGAAGCTATTACCCATAAATGTCCTGGAGATCCGGGCAATTTATATGGCTCTCATAAAGTGGTCTTACAGACTACGAGGTCTCCCTGTTCTGGTTTAGTCTGACAATGCCACAGCAGTGGCCTATATCAATCACCAGGGTGGTACCAGGAGTCTGGTGGCCCAAAAAGAGGTGAATCGCATACTTGTCTGGGCAGAAAAGCATGTTCCGTGTCTTTCTGGTCTTCATTCCAGGAGTGGAAAATTGGCAGGAGGATTTTCTGAGCCGCCAGCAGTTGTGCCCAGGAGAATGGGCTCTGCACCCCGACGTGTTTCGGAACATATGTCACAGGTGGGGTACTCCAGATGTAGACCTGTTTGCATCCAGGTTCAACAGGAAACTGGACAATTTTGTATCAAGGACAAGAGATACACTTGCTCAGGGGTCAGATGCTCTGACAGTTCCCTGGGATCAGTACAATCTGATCTATGCCATCCCCCTGAGCCCGCTTCTGTTGCGGTTCCTGGGAAGAGTCAAGAGGGAGACAAAATCGGTCCTTCTGGTGGCCCCGGCTTGGCCCAGGTGACTGTGGTACGCAGAGATCATGAAGTTGGCAGTAGGCAGGTCATGGATCCTCCCTCTCCGACCAGATCTGCTCTCACAGGGTCCAATTTACCATCCTGCTTTACGCAGTATGAATTTGACGGTTTGGCTGCTGAGACCCACATTCTGAGAGACCGTAGCCTTTCGGGGCCAGTCCTTTCTACTCTGGTCAATGCCAGAAAGCCGGCCTCCAGGCTTATTTATTACAAAATCTGGAGGGCATATGTTTCCTGGTGTGAACTCAGGAAATGGCATTCTAGAAAGTATGTCATTAGCAGGATCTTGGCCTTTCTCCAGTCAGGCCTAGAAATGAATTTGGCCATAAGCACTATCAAGGTGCAGATTTCGGCCCTGTCAGTATTTTTTCAGAAGCCACTTGCATCGCATTTCCTGGTGCGGGCTTTCATCCAGGGGGCCATGCGGTTAAGACCGCCAGTCAAACCTCCGGTATGCCCATGGGATCTGAATTTGGTTCTCTCGGCTTTGCAGGGGCCACCATTTGAACCTTTGCATTTGGCTTCATTAGTTCTCCTGACTAAAAAATTGGTCTTCTTGGCAGCCATATCTACAGCTAGAAGAGTATCAGAGCTAGCAGCTCTTTCCAGCAAGGAGCCATATCTAATTATTCATAAGGACCGGGTGGTCATGCGTCCCAACAGGTCCTTTCTACCTAAGGTGGTTTCGGGATTCCATTTGATTCAAGACGTAATCCTACCATCCTTTTTTCCAGACCCACAGTCCGCAGAAGAAGAATCTTTGCACACTTTGGATGTGGTTAGAGCAATTAGTATATATCTTCGGGCAACGGCTCAGATAAGGAAAACTGATTGCTTATTTATTTTGCCGGAAGGCCCTAGGAAGGGCCAGGCAGCGTCAAAATCCACTCTCTCAAGGTGGATTAGACAGGTCATTTCTCAGGCCTGTAGTGTAAAGGGGAAGATTCCTCCTTTTCAAGTGAAAGCACACTCTACTAGGGCTGTAAGTGCTTCTTGGGCAGTGCATCACCAGGCCTCCCTGGCTCAGATCTGTAAGGCTGCAACTTGGTCATCAGTCCACATATTCACCAGATTCTATCAGGTGGATGTCAGAGGGCAAGAGGATATCGCCTTCGGGCACAGTGTACTGCAGGCTGCAGTTTAGGTCCTCTGGTCCCTGGCGGTCTATAATTATGATCTGTGTCTCCCTCCCCTCAATCTGAGCATTGCTTTGGGACATCCCATTATGTAATGAAGCTCCTGTGTCCCATGATGTATGATCAAGAAAATTGGATTTTTATATTCAGCTTACCTGTAAAATCCTTTTCTTGAGAGTACATCACGGGACACAGGGCTCCCGCCCCTCTTGGGTTATACGTGGTTTCATATTGCTTTGCTACAAAACTGAGGTGCCTCCCATATGGGAGGGGTTATATAGGGGAGGAATTCTCCTTAATTGAGGTTAACCAGTGTCCAATCACCAGAGGTGCCTATATAACCCACTATGTAATGAAGCTCCTGTGTCCCGTGATGTACTCTCAAGAAAAGGATTTTACAGGTAAGCTGTATATAAAAATCCCATTTTCTTTGTTTTGGTTATAACATTTTAATTGTTCTTTATAAAATTTGGCAAGAAGTTGTACTGCTACATATCTTTGATATAACCCAAATAAGTATATATTATGTGGTCTTTGTGAAAGTTATAGAGTCTACAAGCTATGGTTGATGGCAATCATTGAAAATTGATCACACCTGGTGTATTGATGGCCTATCTCATTTCTTGAGACACTAACAAGCCAGGAAAGTACAAATAACCTCCAAATTACCTTTTTTTTTGGAAAGTAGACATTCTAAGGTATTTATTAAGAGGCAAGGTGATTTTTTTAAATTTATATTTTTTCCCACAATTCTTTGCAAAATTAAGATTTTATTTTCACAAAATTGTCATATTACCAAGTTATTTCTCACACACTGTATAGGCATACTTACAACTACACCCCAAAACACATTCTGCACAGTTACTAAGGTTGAATAAAGACACCAGTCCATCCAGTTCAACCTGAGTGAGTGTGTGTGCTCATCTATTATATTATTCATTTAAGGTACCCATATAGCACCGTCAATTTACACATACATTGCACGCTCACATCAGTCCAAGGTCCTCAACTCACATTCATATACTGGGGCCAATTTTAGACAGAAGCCAAATTAACCAGCATGTCTTTGGAGTGTGGGAGGAAACCAGAGTACCTAGAGGAAACCCACGCAGGCACAGGGCGAACATGCAAACTCCTGTCACACTTTTGAAGGCCCTGGAGCACAAGGACACTGAAAGAGCCCACAAAATGACCCAATTTTTCAAAAGCAAACACCCCAACATATACATTATGAGTCTTTTGAATGTCATTTTTTCCGCAAGTCTTTGGAAAATGTGAAAATAAAATTAAAATATTTTTTTTTTTTTTTTTACACAAAGTTGTCCATTTATAAGATGTTTCTAAGATACAGCATGTGCATATCACAAATTACACCCCAAAATATATTCTGCTGCTTCCGATACCACATGTATAAGACTCTTACACTGCCTGGCCACATACAGAGGCCCAACATTCAGGGGGCATCGTCAGGTGCTCTAGGGACATAAAATTCCAAAGCGAATTTCCAGACTACCTGTTACACTTTTGTGAGGCACTATAGGGCACTGATAAGCACTGTAGTGGCACTGATGTGGCATGGATGAGCACTGATGTGGCACAGATGAGTACTGATATGGCATGGATGAGCACGGATGAGGCATGGATGTGAGATGAATGACCACAAATGAGGCCAGATGAGGCACAGATGAGGTATGGATGTGGCAAGAATGAGACATGGACGTGGCACGGATGAGGCATGGATTAGGAATGTATGAGCACTGATGTGGCATGGATGGGGCATGGATGAGGCACAGATGGGCATGAATGAGGCATGAATGAGGCATGGATGAGGCACAGATGGGCATGAATAAGGCATGGGTGAGGCATGGAGGAGGCACAGATGGGCATGAATGAGGCACAGATGGGTAGGTATGAGATATGGGTGAGGCATGGAGGAGGCACAGGTGGGCATGAATGAGGTATGGATGAGGCATAAGTGGACATGAATGGAATGGGAGAAGGGTTGGGACTTTAAATGAGGCCTAGGAAAATTACTTCAAAATAGCCTCCATGCCTATTAGAACGATAAAATAGAAAAAGGTTTGGGATTTTAAAAGAAGCGTGCAATTTGGAAGCAAAAAAGAGCAATGAAGATTGGATAATATGGATTTATTAGCTGTTAACCTAGTTCATTACATAGGGCGCAGGAGTACACACTTCACAATCCATAATCCATCATAAATGGTAAATACATATATTAAAATATTGCACATACATACATCAAGATAATTTAATTCATATATAGACATATTACACATAATGAAAATTGGTTCAATTAATTAGGTAAAAACAATACAGAGTATATTAAAACTGCACAATTGGATATAACTGTAGCATCTAAAGCCCCGTACACACGAGAGGACTTATGTCCGACAGACTTCCGAAGGAGTTCCGTCGGAGTTCTGCCGGAGTTCCGACGGAGTTCTGACGGACTTTTCGGCGGAGCGGACTTGGCCACACACAATCACACTAAACTCCGACGGATTCGAACGTGATGACGTACGACTGGATTCGAATACGGAAGTTCATAGCCAGTAGCCAATAGCTGCCCTAGCGTCGGTTTTAGTCCGTCGGAATAGCACACACACGAGCGGAGTTTTCGAAGGGACCCGGGTCCGGCGGAGTTCCGTCGGGAAAATTTGAAGCATGCTTCATTTCTAAAGTCCGTCAGACTTTTGCGAAGCTAAAGTCCGTTGCAGCCCACACACGATCGAATAGTCTGACGGACTCAGTCCGTCGGACTTTGGATGTTGAAAAGTCCGCTCGTGTGTACGCGGCTTAAAGCTCGACACGTTTCGTGGCTATTTTGCCACTCATCAGGAGCTGAAGTATGATGAGTATCTGTAGGATGAGAAATAATGTGCCAAACAATTGGTCAGGTTTACATATTGAATAACAGGAGGGAAGGAACGGGATGTGTAGAGACCAAACGCCCATACGTACAGGTCAAGTGATGACGAGAGGCGCGGCAGTGGGTATAAGGATGGCCGGGAGCATCACCTGGCATGGGAGCTGAGGCAGGCAGAGCATGTGACAATGTAGAGAAGCGTAGTGCCAAAAAATAAAAAACAAAAATGATCCTCACCCTAGGATCAATGATTCCGTGTGTTAATATCAACTCAAGACACCTAGCACTAAATATAAATATGATGTAAGTAAAGGATTAAAAATTACTAAAGGGTGTGATTGCATGAGATATATGAAAAAATACAGGTGGAATGGGAATATTGTGACACAGTGAATATAATGTATAATAGTGAAGCCATGTTGCGAGCAATGTAGATGCTCCAACAGTAGTGAACGCTACCGTGTATAGATGAAAAACTGAACACAAAAAATGAAAAAATGCGAGAGAAAAAACAACAAAAGAAAAAAAAAGTGTACTGTAAAACAATACCTTGATGTGTTGAACTAGATCAGGGTGCCCAACCTTTTGAAGAGGAAGGGCCACTTAAGCAACTAAATCAGATTGGAGGTAGGCGGGTGTAAATGGACACAAATCTGTTTACATCTGCCGTTTCATAGAGGTGAGTGGAGGGTCAGATTGGGTCGGACCGATTGTGTGAAAGGGGCCTTTCCTACATCTTTCCTGCGGGTTAGCTACACTTTGCCATAGACTTCTATTATATCCTGCAGGTGTAATACACTTTCTGAAAGTACACTAAACCCGCAGGTAATAACAGAAGTCTATGGCTCAATGCAGGTAACCTTGAGGCCGCGTACACACGGGCGGACTGTTCGCCCAACTTTGTTCGTCAAACAGTTTGACAAACAGTCCGCTCAAAATTAGCATGAACGGACTTGACCACACACGATGAACGAACAGTCCGCTGAAAGCGTGCGCGATGACGTACGTCACGTACGACGGGACTAGAAATAGGAAGTCCAAGACACAGCAAAGCACCCTTTGGGCTCCTTCTGCTGACTTTGCGTTAGTAGAAGTTTGGTTAGAGACGATTCGCGCTTTTCAGACTTCAGCTTAATTTGTCCGTTCACTGCGGCGCAGTCTACCTGTGAGGTTTGTATCTGTCTTTCGGTATGCGTGGATCAGTTGTACCTGTTATTAGGCGCTTCTGGTCCGCTCGTTTCTGGGTTTCAGGTCGTTCTTCATAGGTCTGGCTGTTCTTCAGTGCGTTCAGTTAAGCTTGTCTGTCCAGCCGACCGTTTCAAAGCCATGGAGTGTGGACGTACTCGGGAACGAGTTCGTGCTATATTGGGGCTTGGTGTTGGGGTTAATACTTTGACCCAAGCCCAGTCTGTGAACAGGGTGAGGAGTAGTGATGGACGAACTTCCGACGGGACGTTTCGCGAAAGCGAAATGCGAACGGACCCAAACGTTCGCGAAACCGAACGTTCGCCGCGGGCCCCATTGACTTCAATGGGAGGCGAACTTTGCAAACCTTCATGTCGAATTTGCGGCCACGTGGTAATTATTAGGGGGTAAAACGTAGTCCCACCATCTGGACAATGACATAATACATGTATGAGGTGAATTTGGGATCGATAACTACAAGCATTTTTATTTTATTTGGGAAATTGTTCTAACAATTCAGGACTATGGAGCTAATGAAGGCAATGGAGGAGAGGGAAGGTCAGGGACCAGGGTAGGCAAAGAAGAGGGTGCAGGAGATGATCACCAGCAGCGTGACATACCGGAATGACACATGCACCGTGATAGAGGCATCTGACAGCAGCACCGTAATACAGAGCACTGACAGCAGCACCGTGACATACAGCGCTGACAGCAGCAACGTGACATACAGCGCTGACAGCAGCACCGTGACATACAGCGCTGACAGCAGCACCGTGACATACAGCGCTGACAGCAGCACCGTGACATACAGCGCTGACAGCAGCACCGTGACATACAGCGCTGACAGCAGCACCGTGACATACAGCGCTGACAGCAGCACCGTGACATACAGCACTGACAGCAGCACCGTAAGCAGCCCCAGGAGGAAGTCAGCACAGCACAGGGATGGTGTGATCCCCTCATAATAAGAACCCCCAGGAGGAAGTCAGCACAGCACAGGGATAGTGTGATCCCTTCATAATAAGAACCCCCAGGAGGAAGTCAGCACAGCACAGGGATATCATAAGCAGCCCCAGTAGAAATATGACACCGCTCAACCTCTTCAAAGAGGAGGGTAGGGGCATATAGTACGGTGTGCTTTTTTGGGTCAAGGAAGTGAGCAGACTGTACGTCAGTCCCTATACCGCTGAAGGACTGCTGCAGTATAGGGCAGCGGTCAGCAGTGGTGCACGTCAACCCTATCTATTGTGGACCTATAGCGGTCCTTACAGAACAGCAGACTGTACCGCACTCAAGCCTATGTACCGTAGCACCCTATACCAAGTTACCAGTCCTTATAAGAACTTTTGTGGACCAAGCAGGTTGTGTATTAGTGTTTAGCAGACTGTACGTCAGTCCCTATACCGCTGAAGGACTGCTGCAGTATAGGGCAGCGGTCAGCAGTGGTGCACGTCAACCCTATCTATTGTGGACCGATAGCGGTCCTTACAGAACAGCAGACTGTACCGCACTCAAGCCTATGTACCGTAGCACCCTATACCAAGTTACCAGTCCTTATAAGAACTTTTGTGGACCAAGCAGGTTGTGTATTAGTGTTTAGCAGACTGTACGTCAGTCCCTATACCGCTGAAGGACTGCTGCAGTATAGGGCAGCGGTCAGCAGTGGTGCACGTCAACCCTATCTATTGTGGACCGATAGCGGTCCTTACAGAACAGCAGACTGTACCGCACTCAAGCCTATGTACCGTAGCACCCTATACCAAGTTACCAGTCCTTATAAGAACTTTTGTGGACCAAGCAGGTTGTGTATTAGTGTTTAGCAGACTGTACGTCAGTCCCTATACCGCTGAAGGACTGCTGCAGTATAGGGCAGCGGTCAGCAGTGGTGCACGTCAACCCTATCTATTGTGGACCGATAGCGGTCCTTACAGAACAGCAGACTGTACCGCACTCAAGCCTATGTACCGTAGCACCCTATACCAAGTTACCAGTCCTTATAAGAACTTTTGTGGACCAAGCAGGTTGTGTATTAGTGTTTAGCAGACTGTACGTCAGTCCCTATACCGCTGAAGGACTGCTGCAGTATAGGGCAGCGGTCAGCAGTGGTGCACGTCAACCCTATCTATTGTGGACCGATAGCGGTCCTTACAGAACAGCAGACTGTACCGCACTCAAGCCTATGTACCGTAGCACCCTATACCAAGTTACCAGTCCTTATAAGAACTTTTGTGGACCAAGCAGGTTGTGTATTAGTGTTTAGCAGACTGTACGTCAGTCCCTATACCGCTGAAGGACTGCTGCAGTATAGGGCAGCGGTCAGCAGTGGTGCACGTCAACCCTATCTATTGTGGACCGATAGCGGTCCTTACAGAACAGCAGACTGTACCGCACTCAAGCCTATGTACCGTAGCACCCTATACCAAGTTACCAGTCCTTATAAGAACTTTTGTGGACCAAGCAGGTTGTGTATTAGTGTTTAGCAGACTGTACGTCAGTCCCTATACCGCTGAAGGACTGCTGCAGTATAGGGCAGCGGTCAGCAGTGGTGCACGTCAACCCTATCTATTGTGGACCGATAGCGGTCCTTACAGAACAGCAGACTGTACCGCACTCAAGCCTATGTACCGTAGCACCCTATACCAAGTTACCAGTCCTTATAAGAACTTTTGTGGACCAAGCAGGTTGTGTATTAGTGTTTAGCAGACTGTACGTCAGTCCCTATACCGCTGAAGGACTGCTGCAGTATAGGGCAGCGGTCAGCAGTGGTGCACGTCAACCCTATCTATTGTGGACCGATAGCGGTCCTTACAGAACAGCAGACTGTACCGCACTCAAGCCTATGTACCGTAGCACCCTATACCAAGTTACCAGTCCTTATAAGAACTTTTGTGGACCAAGCAGGTTGTGTATTAGTGTTTAGCAGACTGTACGTCAGTCCCTATACCGCTGAAGGACTGCTGCAGTATAGGGCAGCGGTCAGCAGTGGTGCACGTCAACCCTATCTATTGTGGACCGATAGCGGTCCTTACAGAACAGCAGACTGTACCGCACTCAAGCCTATGTACCGTAGCACCCTATACCAAGTTACCAGTCCTTATAAGAACTTTTGTGGAACAAGCAGGTTGTGTGTTAGTGATTAGCAGACTGTACGTCAGTCCCTATACCGCTGAAGGACTGCTGCAGTATAGGGCAGCGGTCAGCAGTGGTGCACGTCAACCCTATCTATTGTGGACCGATAGCGGTCCTTACAGAACAGCAGACTGTACCGCACTCAAGCCTATGTACCGTAGCACCCTATACCAAGTTACCAGTCCTTATAAGAACTTTTGTGGAACAAGTGAGTTGTGAATGTTTAGCAGACTGCAGCAGAAGGGCAGCAGTCAAGTATAATATCCTTTCTATATTTGGAAGAAAGAATATTATACATGTACAAGCCTATTACTGTACCACTGATACCAGTCCTGAAAAGAACCTTTGTGGAACTAATAATAACAGCAAGTCTTTAAAATTACCCTCACTGCCTGACAACACTGCTTCCTTCCTGTCCCTATACAAATTGGCAAAAAAAGAGAACGATTAGTGGTTACTGGAACAGCTCTTTTGTGGACCTTGATAGTAACAGCTAATGATGATGATGATGATGATGATGATGAAAGACTAATCTGGCTGTCCCTGTAGCATACACCGTCCTTTCCCTTTCTCTAAACTAACAAAAGACACTCAGGCTGCTGCAAGAATCAGCAGCACAGCAAACCTATCAACACCTAACACCTATACCAGTCCTGAAAAGAACTTTTGTGTACCAAATAGCTAGTGGTTTATCTCTCCCTACTCCACACAGGAACCTGTCCCTATCGTAACAGAAGAAAGAATGTAAAATGGCCACCGGATCGGGTGTATTTATAGGTTAGGGGGAATGTCCAAGTGTCCATGTGCTGTCATGTCTCAATTGGCTGTCCTGTATCACATGATAAACGTGTCACCAAAGGTTAAAGTTCTTGTATACATTAAACACGTAAGTCCGCCGCGGCGAACGACGGAAAAAGGCGTTCGAACGTGCGGACCGCGAATGTCGGAAATTCGCCGCGAAACGACCGCCGGGCGAAACGTTCGTCCATCACTAGTGAGGAGGAGTTCATGGACAAAGAATTGGTTGCGCCAGCGTGACCAATTCTCGCATATGCCTTTACTCCGTGAGATCCGTGAGAATAATCCTAATGATTTCAGGAATTATCTCAGGATGACGGACCCCGTTTTTCACCGTCTGCTGGCTTTGCTGACCCCTTATATCAGCAGGCAGGATACCTGCATGCGGCAAGCCATCACTCCGGAGCAGAGGCTCGTCGCTACGTTGCGCTACTTGGCGACAGGGAGAAGCCTTCAGGACCTCAAGTTCTCGACAGGCATCTCCCCCCAGGCTCTGGGGATCATTATTCCAGAGACCTGTTCTGCCATTATTCGGGTCCTGCAGAAGGAATATATGAAGGTAAGTTTGTTCTTTTAATATTGCATTATATGCATTATATGCATTGTATGTTTGTATTCATTTCATCATGACTTTTAATATCCATGACAGGAATATGATGTGAATGTCCCCTTTATATGAATGCATGCATTTATTTTATTTTTTTTTTGTTTAAATTTTATTTATTTTTTTGTGTCATTTTTTTTGAGCTTTTTACCTTTTTGTGTCCCATGTGCATATTTGCTTTCATTAACGTCCTCAGCATTCAATCCTGGGCCCCATATACACCCACAGCCGAGACTGTTTTTCTCTATAATTCATATTGTCAGCTCCATTGTACTATTTTACTTGCCCCCCCCCCCCACCCTTTGTATACTCTTTGTATACACCCTGTGTGTGTGTGTAGAGAGATAGAGAGATAGATATCTAGATATAGATATAGATATAGATATCTAGATATAGATATAGATATAGATATCTAGATATAGATATAGATATAGATATCTAGATATAGATATAGATATAGATATCTAGATATAGATATAGATATAGATATCTAGATATAGATATATAGATATAGATATAGATATAGATATCTAGATATAGATATCTAGATATAGATATATAGATATAGATATAGCTATCTAGATATAGATATCTAGATAAATATATATGGATTGATATATATGGATTGTCAACTCATTAATTATTCCCCCCACTCAAATTGCTTGCAGGTGTTGGATACTTATTAATTAGTCCCCCCACCCCACTCAAATTGCTTGCAGGTGTTGGATACTTATTAATTAGTCCCCCCACCCCACTCAAATTGCTTGCAGGTGTTGGATACTCATCAATTAGTCCCCCCACCCCAATCAAATAGCTTTCAGGTGTTGGATAGTCATTAATTAGTCCCCCCACCCCACTTACCCACCTAATTTATGTCCCCTGGTCCATCAGAGGGCTGATTAATCCGTGAATTGGTCCGCCCATTTTTTTTTTTTTGTTTGTTTTTTTTTTTTGTTTAAATTTTTTTTTTTTTGTGTCATTTTTTTTAGCTTTTTACCTTTTTGTGTCCCACGTGCATATTTGCTTTCATTAACGTCCTCAGCATTCAATCCTGGGCCCCATATACACCCACAGCCGAGACTGTTTTTCTCTATAATTCATATTGTCAGCTCCATTGTACTATTTTACTTGCCCCCCCCCACCCTTTGTATACTCTTTGTATACACCCTGTGTGTGTGTGTGTAGATAGATAGATAGATAGATAGATAGATAGATAGATAGATAGATAGATAGATAGATAGATAGATAGATAGATAGATAGATAGATATAGATATAGATATAGATAGATAGATAGATAGATAGATAGATAGATAGATAGATAGATAGATAGATAGATATAGATAGATATAGATAGATATAGATAGATATAGATAGATATAGATAGATAGATATAGATAGATAGATAGATAGATAGATAGATATAGATATAGATAGATATATAGATATAGATAGATATATAGATATAGATATAGATAGATATATAGATATAGATAGATATATAGATATATAGATATAGATAGATATATAGATATATAGATATAGATAGATATATAGATATATAGATATAGATAGATATATAGATATATAGATATAGATAGATATATAGATATAGATAGATATATAGATATAGATAGATATATAGATATAGATAGATATATAGATATAGATATAGATAAATATATATGGATTGATATATATGGATTGTCAACTCATTAATTAGTCCCCCCACCCCACTTACCCACCTAATTTATGTCCCCTGGTCCATCAGAGGGCTGATTAATCTGTGAATTGGTCCGCCTACTTTTTTTATTTTATTTTTTTTATTTTTGGCAGAAAAGCAAATTTGCAATATTTCTGTTTAACTGTTGTTCCAAAATGTTTTTGAGTTTTATTTGTTATGAATTGTTTTTATTTAATGACTATTTTTTTTTTTCCTGTGTTTGACTCCCCAGTGTCCTTCCACGCCACAGGAATGGCAGACTGTGGCTTCCCAATTCGCTGCCCGTTGGGACTTCCCCAACTGCGGAGGGGCGATCGACGGGAAACATGTGAGGATTGTGCCCCCACCCCATTCGGGGTCCTACTATTGGAATTATAAGGGGTTCCATAGTGTGGTGCTAATGGCGGTGGTGTCGGCACAATGTGACTTTCTTTATGTGGATGTGGGGAAGAACGGCCGGATGTCTGACGGAGGAGTCTTTAGGCAGACCGAGTTCTGCCACCGTCTTATCACTGGTGGCCTGGACTTACCACCAGATGCCGAGAATGTGGAGGGGCTACCGTTTGTTTTTCTGGCTGATGAAGCGTTCGGTCTGAGTGAACATCTTATGAGACCCTTCCCCCAAAGGACCCTCACCCCGGAGAGGAGGGTTTTTAATTACCGGCTCCGTCTGTTACTGACAGCCATCAACCTTGCAGAATATAAACTGAACTATGTTATTCTGTGCTGCTGCATTCTGCACAATTTTCTACGGAAATTTTCAGGTAACCAGTACCTGCAGCCTATTGGGCCTGAGGCCGGAATAATATTTCCAGAACTGACAGGGCTGGATCATGCCCTTCCTGGCTTAGCCCCCCAAACAGCACGTGAGGTGCGTGACCGCTATGTCAGCTATTTTAATGGTAGGTGGGCTATTCCAATGCCAGCTGAGCAATAAAAATGTATTTTTCTTGAAATATGTATTGTCTGTTCAAATTTTTCACGTTGCTTGTCTCCTACATATTGTCCTAATTCAGGGATATGCAATTGGCCAACCTCCAGCTGGGGCAAAACTACAAGTCAATCATGCCTCTGGGTCTCATGCTTGTGGCTGTCAATCTTGCTATGCTTCATGGGACTTGTAGTTCTGCAACAGCTGGATTTCCACTAATTGCATATTCCTGTCCTAGTGCATTTGTATAGCAAAGTGGTTTTTGACAATAGGAAATAAGGCCCTTTGTGACAGAAAACACAAAATGACTTCCCAAACTGGTATTGAGTATTGAAAGAAGTAGACACACACACACACACACATCTTTTTTTTGATTTTTTAATAGTGCACATTCCAACCAGTGCCTCTTTTTTAGATATTTTTCTTTTTGTGTTTTTTTTTTTTTTTTCTTTTTTTCTTTTTTTGTAAACATAGAAATATATATAGATATATCTAAAATACAATTATCACAAAAATAAAAAAATAAAAGCATCTTTTTAACTATTTACATAAAACAAGGGGTAAAGCCAAATTTTGAAGATGCACACCAAAAATTGGTAATGTCAACATGTGCTATGTACCATCATGAGTGATCAATGGACGTGTTTGGTGTGTGCAATCCCTTCCTCTCACATACTAGAATGAGGAAGGGTTTGCAAACACCAAATGCGTCCATTGCGATCCTCTGATGGCACATAGCACATGTTGACACACCGTGTGCATCTTCAAAATTTGGCCTCTAAAAACTATGTTCTAAAAACATTAAAAACTTTTTGGCAAGGAAATGAAGAACATGATCGATTGTGTTTTAGGGAAAAGGGGCTTAGATTCTCCCTAAAACATCGATCATGTTCTTCATTTTCTGCCTCATAGTGACCAGTTGCTGTTGTATGGCATGGATTTGGTGTTGCATGGCCTGGATGTTGTTCTCCATGAAATCAATCCTGCCATTCCAGGCCATGATCTGCCCAATCAGCCTCTGGGCACTGTCAGAGGTAAATGGCTCTGCAGCTTGTTGTCCTTCCACAACCAGATCATCACCTAAAAACATGTGTAGATAAAAAATTGGTTAACATATACAGCCATTAATTGTTTACCTTAAGCTGGGTTGTCAGACACTCACTTTGTGGGGTGTGTATCTCCACCACCTCTTCCTCCTCCACATCTAGCCCTGGGCTTGGCTGCTCCAGCTCGGACACGGGGCTGGATGGCTCCATCACCGACACGGGGCTGGATGGCTCCATCACCGACACGGGGCTGGATGGCTCCATCACCGACACGGGGCTGGATGGCTCCATCACCGACATGGGGCTGGATGGCTCCATCACCGACACGGGGCTAATTGCCCAATCAGGCTGGCGAGGTCGGGGGGTCCTGGGCTGCTCCGCCTCTTGTCTGAGTTTTTGTTCCCCTATGAGAATGAAAAAAAAAAGGATACTTTTAAGCATAGTGATATTTGAGTTCATAAATTTGAATATGAAACATTGGTTTGAAGTGGTGTACAATTATTAGCTGGTTATTACAAGCTCCTAGTTTAATACATCATTAAAATGACATTTTTTGAGTTAGGCTGTGTTCAGACTGCTGCGATGTGCGAACGCTGCAAATCTACTGTGGTTTCACGCATCGCATGCACAGTTCGCACTGCCCTATGTGACCTGCTGGGAGTATCAGTGTAAAGTTTTATTGACACCTCCAAATTATTTCTCATATCACAGTGCAATCTTTAAACTCGGACAGGAATCGGACCACATGGTGTAAAGACGCATGTGATCCGATTCGGCTGTGGACTAAAAAAAGGGCCATGTACAAGTTTGGGCCAGATGCGATGCGAATTCAGCAATACTATATGTATGGCTGAAATCGCATCACACAGAGATCACATGTGATTTGCACTGCAGTGCGGTGCAAATCACATTTGATCTCGTACATTGCAGCAATGTGAACCTAGCCTTTAACCAAACTGTGATACTTTATATCTTTTGTCCAAGTTTCACAGACGGACACACTCGAATCATCCCCTGGAGTACCTGTGTGTGATTATGTCAAAAAATGTTCTATGATGTCCCAAACTACACTTAAATGTTTCCCAGTCCAGATGTTGAACCAGCATTTTATCTATCTATCTATCTATCTATCTATCTATCTATCTATCTATCTATCTATCTATCTATCTATCTATCTATCTATCTATCTCATTTTTTTGATTGAGTCTACATTGCACTGAATAAATTTATGAAACTTTATTAAAAACTTATATCCTAAACTGAGCGTGACAATTCAGTTTATCATGAACAATACAAAAAAATTAATAACTAATTAAAATCTAATCCAACACCAGATAAATTTACACCATATACAAATTCATGCTATTTACGCCCACATATATACGAACAACCATATGCGCTCATTACATGAACTATTAACTACACGATTACGATCAAATCCGCCAGATTTACATACAATACCTACACGAACGATTTTGATCAAATCCGCCAGATTCACATACAATACCTACACGAACGATTACGATCAAATCCGCCAGATTTACATACAATACCTACACGAACGATTACGAACAACTCCGCCAGATTTACATATAATACCTACACGAACGATTATGTCCGACAGTCACGAGAAACGCGGAGTTTACTCACTTTTTTTCAGGGCCTTTTTGATGCGGTGATATTGGTCCGGCTCCCTGGACTTGCTCCGGAAGCATGGGGTCCATGGCTTTCCTCCGCGCTGCTCACGCTGCTAATTGAATTTGCATCCGCCATTTTCTCCTATCATTCACCCACAGCGGAACGAGGGTAAAAGGGGCGGGGAAATACGGTCACAAGGAACGTCAGGGGCGGGCGACGCAGGCGGAGCCTGAACGCATGCGCTGTATATAAAGCGTTACCACGAGGCCGTACGCTTGTCCGAATGGAAGCAGCGAGTGCTACACGCGACGGTAAGCTAGTTATCGTTTTATTTTCGTTTAATTTAAAGCCTGCGTTAGGAATGTGTATATTGAAATTTAATCTTATTGATGTTTAATTGATTTTTATGTGGGTTGGTGGTTGAGTGGGGTTGGTGTTTTGTGTGGTAGTGTGGGGGTGGAGGTGGGTGTATAGGGGGGGGGGGTAATGTGTGTGTGTGTGGGGGGGGTAGTGTGTGTGTGTGTGTGTGTGGGGGGGGTAGTGTTTGTGTGTGTGGGAGGGGTAGTGTGTGTGTGTGTGTGTGTATATGGGGCAGTAGTGTGTGTAG
Organism: Lithobates pipiens; assembly: GCF_037356315.1. Classification (NCBI taxonomy): domain Eukaryota; kingdom Metazoa; phylum Chordata; class Amphibia; order Anura; family Ranidae; genus Lithobates; species Lithobates pipiens. Next base: position 153,939,847 of record NW_027507758.1, on the reverse strand, counting down.
TGTGTGTGTGTGTGTGTGGGGGGGGGTAGTGTGTGTGTGGGGGGGTAGTGTTTGTGTGTGTGGGAGGGGTAGTGTGTGTGTGTGTGTGTGTGTGTGTGTGTATGGGGCAGTAGTGTGTGTAGTGTGTGTGTGTGTGTGTGTGTGTGTGTGTGTGTGGGGGGGGGGGGGGGTAGTGTGTGTGTGTGGGGGGGGTAGTGTTTGTGTGTGTGGGAGGGGTAGTGTGTGTGTGTGTGTGTGTGTGTATGGGGCAGTAGTGTGTGTAGTGTGTGTGTGTGTGTGTGTGTGTGTGTGTGTGTGTGTGTGTGTGTGTGTGTGAGGGGTAGTGTGTGTGTGTGTTTGTATGGGGGGGGTAGTGTTTGTGTTCCAGGGGTAGTGTGTGTGTGTGTGTATGGGGCAGTAGTGTGTGTGTGTGTGTATGGGGCAGTAGTGTGTGTGTGTGTGTGTGTATGGGGCAGTAGTGTGTGTGTGTGTGTGTGTGTGTGTGTGTGGGAGGGGTAGTGTGTGTGTGTGTGTGTGTGTATGGGGTGGTAGTGTTTGTGTGTGTGGGAGGGGTAGTGTGTGTGTGTGTGTGTGTGTATGGGGCAGTAGTGTGTGTAGTGTGTGTGTGTGTGTGGGGGGGGGGGGGGTAGTGTATGTGTGTGTGTGGGGGGGGGGTAGTGTTTGTGTGTGTGTGTGTGGGAGGGGTAGTGTGTGTGTGTGTGTGTGGGGGGGGGGGGTAGTGTTTGTGTGTGTGGGAGGGGTAGTGTGTGTGTGTGTGTGTGTGTATATGGGGCAGTAGTGTGTGTAGTGTGTGTGTGTGTGTGTGTGGGGGGGGGGGGTAGTGTGTGTGTGGGGGGGGGGGGTAGTGTTTGTGTGTGTGGGAGGGGTAGTGTGTGTGTGTGTGTGTGTGTGTGTATGGGGCAGTAGTGTGTGTAGTGTGTGTGTGGGGGGGGGGGGGGTAGTGTGTGTGTGTGTGGGGGGGGGTAGTGTTTGTGTGTGTGGGAGGGGTAGTGTGTGTATGGGGCAGTAGTGTGTGTAGTGTGTGTGTGTGTGTGTGTGTGTGTGTGTGTATGGGGGGGGTAGTGTTTGTGTGTGTGGGAGGGGTAGTGTGTGTGTGTGTGTGTGTGTGTGTGTATGGGGCAGTAGTGTGTGTAGTGTGTGTGTGTGTGTGGGGGGGTAGTGTATGTGTGTGTGTGGGGGGGTAGTGTTTGTGTGTGTGTGTGTGGGAGGGGTAGTGTGTGTGTGTGGGAGGGGTAGTGTGTGTGTGTGGGAGGGGTAGTGTGTGTGTGTGGGGTAGTGTGTGTGTGGGGGGTAGCGTGTGTGGTAGTGTGTGTCTCGCCTACATTGTCACAATATAGTGTGCATTTGGTCTGACTTTGTTTTTTGGTATTTTTTATTTTTTTTTATTTTTTTGTTTTTCAGAAAATGCAAAGGTATACCCCAGACCCCTTTAAGGAGGAGGCCTTCCTCTCAACATTTCTGGATTTAATTGAGTCGCACAGTAGTCTTTGGGATTCAAAACACCCCCAATATTCAATCCGTGCTGCCCGGAAGAAGACACTGGAGACAGTTTTGACGTTTGTGAAAACCCGACTCCCCCAGGCAGACACTGACTTTGTGAACGCCAAAATTAAGAACCTGCGTAGCGTGTATAGGCGGGAGCGCAGAAAGATCCTAGAGTCCCAAACATCAGGATCAGCAGCAGGTCAGGTCTATGTACCTAGGCTGTGGTATTATGACAGGCTGCGTTTTCTGGATGACACGTCAGAAGCCAGGCCGTCACTTTCCACTCTTCCGTCTACCCGTCCCTCCACCCTTCCCTCCACCCTTCCCTCCACCCTTCCCTCCGCCTCAGGTGAGCCATCCCTGGAAGATCCAGACCCTTCCTTGCTGGAAGAAGTTGATGCGCCCAGCTGGAGCCAGGTATATTTTAGTTTCTAAAGTTTGGATTGCTCAAATATTAATGATGTAAAGTTCAATGTTTGAATTGCTTCCAAATCTAGGATTTCATCACAAATTAAATTAGATAGAAGGATACAGTAGTTTACACAAATGTGGCTCAAATCTTGGTGAACTGATGGAAAAATGATGGTGTCAAAATGATAGCCTTTTGTATTTCAAGACAAATGTATTTGCAAGTGAGAACTGTAAAATTGTTAGTGATTGATGATTTCTAAATATAGACATATTTTATTTATTGATTTCTTTGTTTTTTACACAGGATGAGCTCACCCAGGAGGAGGCCGGGACCAGTGGTATGGAGGAGGAGGCCGGGACCAGCCACACACAAGAGCTAGCTGGGCCCAGCAGGAGTCGGACAGAAAGCCAGGTCCCTCCCCTCCGCCTAGCCAGCAAAAGGCCCAGGAGGATGACCCGTACAGAGGAGGAGTCCTTGGCGCTTATACGCCAAGCCACCCAAGTTCTGACCAAACCCCCCAATCCGGAGGAGGCCTATGCCACTTATCTGGCTAGTAAGCTACTTGAAATGGACAAACCACAGCGCAACTTGTGTGAAGCAATATTTTTTGATGCCATCCAACGGGGTCTGAAGGGTGAGCTCACACCCACCACCAAGCTTTATAACGCAGACCCTACTGCTCCTCCTCCTCCTCCTCCTCCTCCTCCTACCACAAGTCCACCACCAGAGGCACAGCCTCCAGCGAAGCGTGGAGGGAAGGCTGGACGGAAGAGTCGCAAGTGACTGCCTGGCTTCAGTCTGCTCTGAAAGAAGACGCAGGCTGTTGTAGTACCACAGTCTGGGGACATAGATCTCATCTGCTGCTGTTCCTGGTCTTTGGGATTCTAGGACCTGGTTGTGCTCCCTATGTACATGCTACGCAGGTTCGGAATTTTGGTGGCCACTCACTTGATGTGTGCCTGGGGGACAAAAGGCTTCACAAACGTCAAAATTGTCTCCAGTGTTGCCTCCCTCTTGATTTACTTTTGTTCTGAGGAAAAATAAAACTTTATTATTTCAAAAAAATATTGTATGTTTTTTTTTTTTTTTTTTTTTTTTTTTTTTTAATTTTGGCTTAAAAAACAAAGTTTATTTGTGAGTAGGCAGATACATGTCAAAAGACTCTGGGGGTTATTTACAAAACACACGTTCATGTAAATATGCTAACTTCAAGTGCAATTTTTAAAGCACTGCAAGTGCACTTGGAAGTGCAGTCGCTGTAAATTTGAGGCTTAACATTTGAAATGAGGGGAAGCTCTGCTGATTTTGAACATGCAATCATGTGTAAGCTAAAATGCTGGTTTGGGTATCTATCTATCTATCTATCTATCTATCTATCTATCTATCTATCTATCTATCTATCTATCTATCTATCTCTACTTGCATAGTCCTGCTTGGCCAAAAAAAATGCAAGTCCATCTTGTTTCAACCCCCCCCCCACAAAAAAAAAAAAAATATGACAATAGTAGTTCCAAAAATATATAGTAATAGATAAATTCTATATTTTTTTGTAATAAATAAATAAATATATATATATATATATATATATATATATATATATATATATATATATACATTTTTTGGGGGGGTTTTATTTAATTTTTTTTAAGAAAGATATATATATATATATATATATATAGATATATATATATATATATATATATATATATATATTTTGTGTTTTTTTTTTTTTTTAATTGAATATATTTTTTCTATAATTGGAAGATTAATCATAGGATGAGGATGAATAAAAACATGTGGTATAACTCTGTGTGAATATAAGCAGCAAAGCTACTTCACTTTTCTTGCATTACGAAGAAGAAAAGAACGGGCTATATTAAAAAAACACAAAATTAGCAGCATGACGAATATGCTAGCTTCAATACGAACACTAGTTTTACAAGACCGAGCGCTTCCGCCCTGTCCGCCCTGTAAATCCTTTCTGGGCATGCGCGAAACTTAGTTTGCCGAACAAGCCTACACACGAGCGGACTGTCCGCTGAAACCAAGTTTCAGCGGACTGTCTTACGGGAATTCCGAAAAACTTTGTTCGTCAGACTCTCCGCTGAAACTGTCCGCTGAAGCCCACACACGAGCGGACTGTCCGCTGAAACACTGTTCAGCGGACAAAGTTGGACGAACAGTCCGCCCGTGTGTACGCGGCCTAAGGCGCACTGCACCTGCGGATCATTTTGAAAGCAGCCCAGTAACCACTGCGCAGATATGCCCATATATACACTGCAATTTTAGTAAAAACTGACCTTTAATAACAGTCTTCCATTCAGGTATCGCCTGCTGTTGCTGTCCCAGGCAGAGTGCATTTGGTATCACTCTGCCTGTGGCAGGAAACGGCTCTATACAGGAAGCATCAGCTTATATAGCTCTGCTCCACAGCTGCTTGCTTTGTCGGTTTCATTAAAAACACAGATGGTTTGCAATGGCGGGTCTGCAACCCATGATCTGGGCTTGCCAATCTGCCATCCCACAGAAGGAGGTCGCGGGGCCACATCAGAGGGCTCTGCAGGCCACATGTGGACCCCAGGCCACTGGTTGGGCACTCCTGAACTAGATGTTCATTCCATCTGAGTGCACTGTGCTAACAAAAGCGGCAATTGCCGTATTGGTGCTGCCTTTTCCTAAAAGCCAGAGATCTCCAAACTATAAACCAAAGATTGTGTGTGCTTCCCTGCAGCTGTATGATGCCGCCAAAATCACACCGGTGACTAAATAGGAGGCAGCAGCATCATCACCCAGGGAACCGCCCCCCGGCGAATGGCGCCAAATCTCAATCCCTCCTACAGAGCGCCAGATGGATTCATGGTGCCCACGTGATGACGTCAGTCGACATCAGACACGTGGCGTCAGATGCGTGATGTCAATGCGCAGTAGGGGGACAGGCCGATCCCCCAAGCGGGGAGAAAGAGCGAAAACCCTGGTGCGCATCGCAGCTCCCATGGTCAGATGGAGCCCCAGCCACACAACCAGAGCCACAAAATCCGCACCCCACACAACAGCAGATCCCAAAAAACTAATGAAACTATATGGATAAATCAAGATATTACACAAACATCACAATGGGGAACATTTCCCAATCTTAATCCACAATATTGCAGGAAAAGAGACTGATACTGGCATTAGTGTGTTATGTCAGAATGCTCAAAGAACCTATCCGAAATCCTATCCCGCAGTTTTGTAGGGACAGGGGGAGAGGAACAAGCCTGGTACTTAACCACTTCAGCCCCGGACCATTTTGCTGGCTTAAGACTAGACCACTTTTTGCGATTCGGCACTGCGTCGATTTAACTGACAATTGTGCGGTTGTGCAACGTGGCTCCCAAACAAAATTGACGTCCTTTTTTTCCCACAAATAAAGCTTTCTTTTGGTGGTATTTGATCACCCCTGCGGTTTTTCTTTTTTGCGCTATAAACAAAAAAGAGTGACAATTTTGAAAAAAACACATTATTTTTTACTTTTTGTTATAATAAATATCCCCCAAAAAAATACATATTTTTTTTCCCTCAGTTTAGGCTAATACGTATTCTTCTACATATTTTTGGTAAAAAAATCGCAATAAGCGATTATTGATTGGTTTGCGCAAAAGTTATAGCGTTTACAAAATAGTGGATAGTTTTATAGCATTTTTATTAATAGTTTTTTTTTACTAGTAATGGCGGCGATCAGCGATTTTTATTGTGACTGCGACATTATGGCGGACACATCGGACATTTTTGACACATTTTTGGGACCATTGTCATTTATACAGCAATCACTGCTATACAAATGTAGTGATTCCTGTGTAAATGACACTGGCAGTGAAGGGGTTAACCAGTGGGTGGCAGTGTAGGGTTTAAGTGTTCCTAGGGGCATGTTACTAATTGTTGGGGGCTGGGCTTTCTTTTAGTGAACACTGATCTCTGCTCCAATCACATGGAGCAGAGATCAGCGTCACTTGTTGCTAGGCAGAACTGGGAGATGCTGTTTACAACGGCATCTCCTAGTTCAGCCGCCCCATGAGACGATCGCGGGTATGCCTGAGGCGATCGAGTCCGTGGGACCCGAGACCGGACTCATGGGGGTCCTGACCGGCGGCGCGCTCACGGTGGCAGGGTGGCAAATTTAAAGGGACGTACAGGTACGCCCATTTGCCTGCCCGTGTCATTCTGCCGACGTACATCAGTGTGCGCCGGTCGGGAAGTGGTTAAATTACATGTATCGGCTAGATGCTAAACCAAAAAACGCATGCTTCCATCCCTGGTTAACCTGGAATGGGGGAAGGGTTGGGACTTTAAATGAGGCCTAGGACAATTACATCAAAATAGCCTCCATCCCTATCATATAAAATAGAAAAAAGTTTGGGACTTTAAAAGAAGCATGCAATTTGGAAGCAAAGAAAGAGCAATGAAGTGTGGATTTATTAACTGTTAACCTAGTGCATTACATAGGGAGCAGGGGTACACACTTCACAATCCATAATCCATCATAAATGGTAAATACATATATTAAAATATTGCACATCAAAAACATCAATCCCATAGCTCATACATCAAGATAATTGAATTCATATATAGACATATTGCACATAATGAAAATTGGTTCAATTAATTAGGTAAAAACAATACAGAGTATATTAAAACTGCATGATTGCCGTTGCATCATGCAGTTTTGCAAACCATGCATTAGTTCATGCAAAACTGCATCATGCCCACTGCAGGCGGGCATGGGTGAGGCACAGATGGGCATAAATAAGGCACTGGTGAGGCACAGAAAGGTATGAATGAGGCACCGATGAGGCATAGATGAGGAACAGATGGGCATGAATGAAGCACAGATGGATATGGATGAGAGACAAATGGTCATGAATAAGGCACAGATGAGGCACGGATGAGGCATGGATGTGGCACGGATGAGGCATGGATGAGGAATGTATGAGCACTGATGTGGCATAGATGGGGCATGGATGAGGCACAAATGGGCATGAATGAGTCATGGATGAGGCATGGATGAGGCACCTTTCTGATCTACAGGACAGGAAGTTATTGTAAACTCCTTGCAAATAGACACTGATGGTTCAGTCCATTTAAATTATGCACAAAACTCAATCTATAAATAGAAACACTCCATGGAACTTGAGAAGTAATAATTAAAAGTGTAGTTTATTCAGGTGGACCCTTTCAGCAGAGCAGAGCCCTCCCAAATGAAAGATAAATGTATTTCCAATATATTTAGAAAACAAAATTATATATGTGGCATATATTTATAAAATATTGTAAATATATGTCACACACACACACACACATATATATATATATATATATATATATATATATATATTTCCTGTCTCTACCTCATGCCGGCTGACTGTGGGTCAACGCCACCCCCTTGACCCCCCCTAGGACATTCCTGAATAGTATAAAAGTATGGCAGTACCTGGTGTATGTGTTCTTTTTCTGCCTTGCTCTGGACGTTCCTGCTCTTTCCCATTTGCTGTGAGGGATAGTGCATGCTTTTTTTGAACTGGTGTGCTCCTTATGCTGATGGTATAGGTTTTATGCTGTGTGCTATTAGTGCTGTTTGCTCTATGGGCTGTGTATAATATGTGGCATGAGCTTATTTTCTGTGTGCTATATGGGCTATTTGTTTATCTACTACGGGCTATATGTGCTAAATGCTTGCATACTGGGGCTTTATGTGCTTTATGGTTATATACTAGGGATGAGCTTTCTGTTGGGGTCATTGGCTGTTCACCCAGTCATCGAAAACCGAACAGTATGGGCCAAATTTGAGCGGCGCGTAATGGCCCATAATGCACTGCAGGAGCGCAGTGCATTGCTGTATGACGATTGGCCAAGCATGCACTATGACCTGCATGCTTTGGCCAATCATAGCGCTGTCAGCAAAGAGAGCCATAATTGGTTGGATGCCTTTGGCCAATTATAGCACAGGGGGTTAAGCCCACGCCCCACCCTATATAAGGCTGCCTTCATATCGGCCCTGTGTAGTGTGGTGCTGCTGTTGACCGAGACAGTGTGTCATTTCATTTAGATGAGCAGGCAGGTGATTAAGCTAGCTGCAGTGTATTTAATATATATATATATATATATATAAGTCTTGTGTATATTATATATATATATATATATATATATATATATATATATATATATATATACTGTATCCAGTTTAGGTAGATCTCACTGCAGTCCATTCCTGGTGTACTCTTTATAATATACTTCAGGCAGGCATGTGACTCAGTAAGCTGCAGTGTATTTAATATATATATATATATATATATATATATATATATATATATATACACACAATCAGCCTCATATATATATATATATGCTGTATCCAGTTTAGCTGGATATCACTGCAATCCATTCCTGGTGTACTTTTTCTAATATACTTTAGGCAGGCAGGTGATTCTGCTAGCTGCAGTGCATTTAATAAATAAATATATATATATATATATATATATATATATATATATATATATATATATATATATATATATAGTCTCATATATATGTACACATCCACTGTATCTAGTGTAGCTAGATCTGACTGCAGGCTGTTCCTGGTGTACCTTTTCTAATATACTGTCAGGCAGGCAGGTGATTCAGTGATTGCAGTGCATAAAATATATATACAGTCTCATTAATATATATATCCACTGCATTCTAGTCTAGCCAAGCCTATATCTGACTGCAGAGACTATTCCTGTTGTACGTTTTCAAATACACTTTCAGGCAGGCAGGCAGGTGATTCAGTGATTTGCAGTGCATTAAATATATATATACATCAGATCGGTTTGGGGTGGATTAGTTCAGATGCTTAGTGCTCCTAGTCGCAGTTTTACTGTTTGTTTGATGCCTAGACCCAGCAGCCCACACTTGGGAGGGGGGGGGGGGATATCATTACTTGTTATTTTTTTCTCTTGGTCCTCTGTTTTCCCTGACTACTACTTTTGGTCTCTGGGACAGCAAATGTTTGTGGATAACATTGTACCACTGTCTGTTAATCTTGGCAATGTTCTTGGTATTCTGTTTGCTTCTATGTATACTCAATAAAAATGTATTGAAAGTAAATATATATATATACAGTCTTCTACATATATACAGTATATCCACTGCATTCCAGTCTAGTCAAGCCTATATCTGACTGCAGTTCATTTCTGTTGTATGTTTTTAAATACACTTTCAGGCAGGTGATTCAGTGATCTGCAGTGCATTAAATATAAATACAGTCTCCTACATATATATCCATTCCTGGTGTATTTTTTCTAATCTACTTTAGGCAGGCAGGTGATTCGTGGTCCTCTGTTTTCCCTGACTACTACTTTTGGTCTCTGGGACAGCAAATGTTTGTGGATAACATTGTACCACTGTCTGTTAATCTTGGAAATGTTCTTGGTATTCTGTTTGTTTGTATGTATACTCAATAAAAATGTATTGAAAGTAAATATATATATATACAGTCTTCTACATATATACAGTATATCCACTGCATTCCAGTCTAGTCAAGCCTATATCTGACTGCAGGCCATTTCTGTTGTATGTTTTTAAATACACTTTCAGGCAGGTGATTCAGTGATCTGCAGTGCATTAAATATATATACAGTCTCCTACATATATATCCACTGTATTCTAGTATAGCCAAGCCAATATCTGACTGCAGACCTGTTGTACGTTTTCTAGTAAACTTCAGGCAGTGTTTTGCTAATAAAATTTTACAGCATGTCTGGAAGGCCACCAAGGAGATGCAGACACTCACAGGCCAATAAAGAAGGCAAACATGCTCTGTGTCTACAGCCAATAGTGCTGGTCATGGACACGGTGCATTCTCAGCATGTGGCTGTGGGCACGCTTGTCCTTTTTTCGGCAGCTGGCCGTGTTGATCCCCAACATGCAGAAGAGTTGGTAGAGTGGATAACTAAGCCATCCTCATCCTCCTCATCCTCTGTCACCCAGGTTCAGAGTAGTTTGCCTGCCAATGCAGCTACCAAAGTAGCCTATTCCATTGGCTCAAGGTCATCAGTCACTCCTTCTCTAGCCCCACCATCATGCATGCAGAAGTCCCCCGAATTGTTTGACCACAGTGTCGGGTACATTCTGCAGGAGGATGCGCAGCATTTTGAAGGCCCAGGTTGAGGACGGCAGTAACATGAGCTCAGAGAGAGGGGGTGCCCAAGAAGGACAAGAAACTGTCAGTCATGTTCCTCCAGCTGCAGCATACAGCCAGGTTTGCTCCAGTGATGAGGAGGGAGGGGGATGATGAAGTCATTCACTCTGCGTGGGTTCCTTGATAAAAGAGAGGAGGAGGCAGGATGCCCACCAGGGGCTCGCTTAAGGGTAGGCACCCGACTGCATCACAACACAGAGCTCCGCATGTGAAAGATCTTTGGTGTGGGCCTTTTTTGATACATGTGCAGCAGATCGAACTGTTGCTGTTTGCAACATATGTCTGAAAAGTGTCAAGCATGGCTAAAACAACAGCAGCTTGAGTACCACATGCTTGACCAGACATATATTGAGCTCCCATGCAGTCCGTTGGCAACAGTGCTTAAAAGACCCACACCAAAGAACAAGGTGGACCTCTCCTTGCTCCTCATCAGCTGGGATCTCCAACCCCACGATACATTCAGTCCTCTCAGAAACTTGCACTGAGAGGAATGAAGGTGTAGAATTAGGTGTGTCAAGTACTTGCGGGCAATCTGCTCATCACCATCCACATGCTCAGTGGCTGAATGCTAGCTTGGTTAAATTGCTAGCACTCCAACTGCTGCCTTTTCAGCTGGTAGGCTCTGTCCCTTCCGTGAATTTGTGGAATGTGCGGTACATTAGTGGCAGGTTCCCAAACGCCATTTCTTTTCATGGAAGGCCATTCTGGCTCTCTACCGGCATGTGGAAGGCAATGTCTTGGCCTCGTTGCACAGGGCGGTCAGTGGTAAGGGGCATATTACCGCTGATTCATGGTCCAGCAGGCAGGGACAGGGATGTTACCTTTCTTTCACAGCACACTGGGTAACTCTGCAGGCAGCTGGAAAGGATGTAGAACAGGGTGCAGTATTGTTTGAGCTTGTTCCGCCACCACGCCTACAAAATGCTAGTTGTGGTGATTCTGCCACAGCTCTCTCCTTCACCCCCTCCTCTTCTTCTTCCTCTATGGCCTCTTCCTCTGCAGATTTCTCCTCTGAACCAGCAGTGCTCCATAGGCGTTCAAGGGGCTACGCAAGCACTCAGGCAAAAAGATGCCATGAGGTGCTTGAGTTGGTCTGCTTAGGGGACAGGAGCCACATTGGGGCAGAGATTCTGTCAGCTCTGCAGGGGCAAACTCAGAGGCGGTTGATGCCACAACGGCTTCAGCCAGAAATGGTGGTTTGCGACAGTGGCACCAACCTCCTCTCCTCCCTCCAACAGGGAAACTTGACTCATGTTCCCTGTTTGGCTCACGTCCTTAATTTGATGGTGCAGCGGTTCATGTGCAGGTACCCAGGCTTACAGGATCTCCTGAGGCAGGCCAGGAAAGTCTGTGGGCAATTCTTCCGGTCATATAATGCCGGTGCTCAGCTGGCTGACCTTCAAAAGGAATGCAACCTGCCCAAGAACCGCCTCATTTGCGACATGCCCACCAAGTGGAACTCAACGTTCGCAATGCGGTAGCAGCTGCACACGCAGCAGAGGGCCATCAATGAGTACCTGTGTAAGCATCAGGACAGGGTCAGGGGAGCTTGGCTTTTTTTCCCATGCCAGTGGCTACTGATTAAGGGTGCATGCACTATCCTGTCACCATTTGAGGAGGCCACGAGCATGGTGAGCAGTGACAGTGCATGCATCAGTAATACTGTCCCTCTTGTCTTCCTGTTGGAGCACATGCTTTGTGGAATAATGGACAGGGCACTTGAGGCAGAACAAAGGGAGGAAGAGGAGGACTTCCTTACCTCTCAAGGCCCCCTTTATCCAGACAGTATTCCTGCGGGCCCGCTGATCACACAGGAAGAGGAGAAGGATGAGGATTGTGTCAGCATGGAGGTGGAGACAAGCACTCAACATCAGCAGCAGTCTTCAAGGTATTTTTTTCAGTCCCCAGAAACCCATGGACTTGTACGTGGCTGAGAGGAGGTGGCTGTGGATCATGTCATCCTTAGTGACCCAGAGGATTCCGTATTGAATGCCTCAGCAACCTTCACAGCATGGCCTTCCTGATCCTGCAAAGCCTGCGAAGAGACCCCCGGATTCATGGTATCAAGGAGAGGGATCATTACTGGCTGGCAACCCTTCATGATCCATGTTACAAGGGTAAGGTTGTGGAACTTAGCTAGCCTTCGCAGAGGGAGCAGAGGATGAAACATCTTCGGGAGGTCTTGCAGAAAGGTTTGTGCAATGCTTTTCCAGAGCCTGGGAGGTTACAATTTCTTGGTCCTCTTGGACAACGTGTTGCTGAGGCTTTGGTCAGTCACAGAAGGAGCGGTGTAGAAGGTGGCCTATCCACAGACTCAGTTGATCGGCTCACCTTCATAAAAATGAATCAGTCTTTGATCACCAGCTACCAAGCACCTGATGTTGATGTAACCGATACATTTTTCTATGAATGTGAGATCCCTTGAAGACTGCCTATGCTGAGTGACTATCCTGTTATGCTGAGTGACTATCCTATTCCTCCTCAATGTTCATGTTGCTAGCTTCTAAAAACATTTTTGTTTCAGGGCACCACCGCCAGTGCCTAACCTAACCAGTGGCCCGATTTTTCTGCCCCTGTTTAACAGGGGCGTGTAATTACAATTTTTGCTGTAATATTTTGCAGCAGGGCTCATTCTTGTGCTCAACTAGAGTATCTGTGAGGGGTTGCAGTGTTGTGGCATCACCACCAGTGCCTGCCTAAGGCCCAATTTTTCTGCCCATGTTTAACAGGGGCATGTAATTACAATATTTTCTCTAATATTTCACAGCAGGACTCATTCCTGCGCTCAACAACAGTATCTGTGAGGCTTTACAGTGTTGTGCCACCACCACCACTACCACCACCACCACCTAAGGCCCAATTTTTTCTGCCCCTGTTTAACAGGGGCATGTAATTACAATATTGCAACGCAGCTGTTGGGGGGTTGTTGTAGTAATCCTGTCACGATAATTCAGGTTTAGGTAGAAAATATCAATTCAGTAGATCGCTAACAAGTTGAAAGAGCAAGAGGGAGATTATTTTTTAGAAAAATCTATACAAGAATATAAGAGGTATAACAAGGCATATCCCAGATAGGGGACAATCATTAAACGGGTCCTCAATGAGGTCTAGTTGAGTCCATTAGCTTCTAAAGAACCAAACATATAGTTTGCTCCATTACACCCAGGCCGAGGATGGATAGGTAAAAGACCCTAACACAGGATACCCCACCGCTATACTGGCGCAATGATAGTGTGTAGCTACATTGAGGACCCATTTAATGATTGTCCCCTACGTTAATTCAAACGTATTTAGCCAGGAGGAGATTTATTCTGGAGGACGGATGCTCTCTTTGTTTTTTCACAAGGTCCCAGGATGGGCGCAATAGTGAAGACAATCTGGGCAGCCTACTCCATGCAAGGCCCCTCTCCGTCAGAAGATCCGGGCACACTCCACAAGTGCCGTTTTGTTGTCCTGGGCAGCTTGGTCTAAGGTATCAGCTGACGTGGTCTGTAAGGCGGCGAGCTGGAGTTCTCCAAACACCTTCATTAAACACTATAAACTGGAAGTGAGGTCATCTTAAAGCCCCGTACACACTATCAGATTGTCTGCTGAGTTTTTCCTTCAGATTTACCAAAACCATGTAGTAGAAGGGCCTGCCTGATTGCATACACATTGAAACTCCTAAGGTTTGACCTCATATTATATGGTTTTGGTAAATCTGAAGGAAAAACTTAGCATACAATCTGATAGTGTGTACGGGGCTTTATATGGCCTAATGGAAGCTTCGGTTTTGACCTCAGTTTTGTCAAAATATTAAAATATTTTTCTTGAGAGAGCGAGAGAAAGAGAATGTATAGTTATTATTGGTTGTTTGTAATTTTTTTCATTGTATGTTGTATTTTTATTGTTATGATCATGATGGATATTGTTATTTTTTTAGATAGTTGTGGTGATGAAATTTTGCTTTTATTATTGATTATTGGTATGCACACATGAATGCATGAATTTAAGATAATATGTAAGATGTTTCTACCTTAATGCTAAGAATAGTCTGTAGGGAAAATATTTTGGATTCTTACATGTTTCTTGCCAAAGTCAGTGTAGTCAGGAATTAAATTAAAAGAGCAAAGACTATCTAGATGTAACCGGATCACTGCATGTGGCATATGGCTGCATCTGCTATACAGAAAGGTAGGCAGCTACATCCTAAAAAGAGATGGAATTCAGTCTGTTACAAATAGGACAAAGGAAAATGCCTTATTTTATTTGCCATCTGTCAGTAGGTGCCATAAAAAATGTGTTACTAAAAAAACTACAAGTTCACAAGTGATGTTCTAAAAGCATTCTATTGACACCTGGTAATTCAAACCCAATAACACCTTCCAAGCGCACCTGTAATTCAAGTTTTCAAAACATCATACAGTTTGTAACACAAACACATTGTAGTGAAATACGTTGGAGGCTGGAAAAGGCTGAAAACATAAAAAAGGTTTGTTTTTCATCTTTTTTATACAAATTTAGTCTGACACTTTCAGGACCAAAGATGTAAATGAATCTCATACACTGAAGTCATGACTTCTCGCTGTAGGTGATTTGCCGCAGAGCGTAAATAAAAACTCAACACTCATAAATAAACACATATCAGTAAAATAAGATGGTGCCATGAATAGCAATTGACTTTTTTATGTCCCAATTTTGAATGTAATTTTATAATTTTATAGTTTTTGAAAATACATATTCTAAAAGGAGAAAAAATGTACATTGAATAGAATATACAGTATATAAGAATAATAAACCTTCCTACCAGTTAGTTGTCTTAACCTGTATCCTGACAATCCAGGTACGATATAATACGAGTACTTCTTGCATGTATGTACCATTAGATAGCTTTCTGGCTTAGCCCAATGTCCATTATGTCCAAACGCCATATTCCTCATGCACACTTTCAATAAAATGGCTGTTCAGTAATGCTGGGTGCTGTAATGACCATGGGCTCAAGACCATGGACAATCAAGGTGAAGAAGTACCATTAGTACCCCAAAGATTCCTCAAATTAGATTTGAAACGTATGCCCCTAGAATACCTGATGGTGCTCCCTGCATGTTGGTCCTCTGTATGTGGCCATGCTGTCTCACACGTGTGGTATCACTGAAACTCAGGAGGAGTAGGAGAATCTATTTTGGGGAGTCATTTTTGGTATGTACATGCTAAGTGTTAGAAACATTGTGTAAATTTACAACATTGTGTAAAAAAAAAATGTGTTTTCATTTTCTTTACACATTTTCCAAAAACTTGCAGAAAAAAAATGACATGTTCAAAAGACTCATTATGCCTCATAGATTATACTTTGGGTTGTTTTCTTTCCAAAATGGGGTCATCTTTGGGGCGTTTCCATTGTTCTGGTTCTCCAGGGCCTTCAAAAGTGTAAGAGGTAGTCAAGAAATGATATGTCTAATTTATGCTCCAAGAACGCCTGATGGCACTCCCTGCATGTTGGGCCTCTGTATGTGGCCACGGTGTGTAAAAGTCTCAGAAATGTGGTATCGCCATACTCAGGAGTAGGGATGAGCTTTGAGTTTGAGTCAAACTCATGTTCGACTCGAACATTGCCTGTTTGCCTGTTCAGTGAACAGTGAACAATTTGGGCTGTTCGCGGCAAATTTGAAAAGCCGGAACACCCGGTACAAGTCTATGGGAGAAATCTAAATTGCTAATTTTAAAGGCTAATATGCAAGTTACTGTCCTAAAAAGTGTTTGGGGACCTGGTTCCTGCCCCAGGGGACATGGATCAATGCAAAAAAAGTTTTAAAAACTGCAATTTTTTCAGTGAGCAGTGAGTTTAATAATGATTAAAGTGAAACAATAAAAGTATACCGTATATACTCGAGTATAGGCCGACCCGAATATAAGCCGAGGCCCCCAATTTACCCCCAAAAAACTGGAAAACTTATTGACTCGTGTATAAGCCGAGGGTGAGACATGGCTGTCCATCCCTGTGTGTGTGTCCGTCCATCCATCCCTGTGTGTGTGTCCATCCATCCATCCATCCCTGTGTGTCCGTCCATCCATCCCTGTGTGTGTATCCATCCATCCCTGTGTGTGTGTGTGTGTGTGTGTGTGTGTGTGTGTGTGTGTGTATTCATCCATCCATCCATCCCTGTGTGTGTGTGTGTGTGTGTGTGTATCCATCCATCCATCCATCCATCCCTGTGTGTGTGTGTGTGTGTGTGTGTGTGTGTGTGTGTGTGTGTGTGTGTCCGTGCAGCCTTGTGTGTGTGTCCAGCCTACCTGTGTCCCAAGCCTCCGTCCCGAGCCGCCGTCGTCCCGAGCCTCCTCTGTCCCGTGCCTCCTCTGTCCCGTGCCTTCCGGTGTCCCGTGCCTTCCGGTGTCCCGTGCCTCCTCTGTCCCGTGCCTCCTCCGTCCCGTGTCGTGCCGATGGATCGCCGCTCTTCTCGGCGGCCATTCTACGATTCAAAAGCTGCGCCTCCGTCCTCCGCCTGTGATAGGCGGAACACTCAATTTCCCAGCAGCCTGTGTTCCGCCTATCACGGACATCCTCTCATACTCGTCCGTAGTATGAGAATGAACGGATGTCCGTGATAGGCGGAACACTGACTGCTGGGAAATTCAGTGTTCCGCCTATCACAGGCGGAGGCGGAGAAGGAGGCGCGGCTTTTGAATTTTAATGTCCGCCGTCTGTCTGCTCGATACGCTGATCGAGCAGTCAGACAGCGGTGACTCGAGTATAAGCCGAGGGGGCACTTTCAGCCTCAAAAAAGAGGCTGAATATCTCGGCTTATACTCGAGTATATACGGTAATATTCCTTTAAATTTCGTACCTGGGGGGTGT
This sequence comes from Lithobates pipiens, assembly GCF_037356315.1. Lineage (NCBI taxonomy): Eukaryota > Metazoa > Chordata > Amphibia > Anura > Ranidae > Lithobates > Lithobates pipiens. The sequence goes on along the minus strand of NW_027507758.1, from coordinate 153,922,900 downwards.
CTATAGTATGCCTGTGAAGGGGCTTTCCCCTAAATTCAATTACCAGGCCCTTCAGGTCTTGTATGGATATTAAGGGGAACCCCGCGTCAAATTAAAAAAAATTGACATGGGGTCCCCCTAAATATCCATACCAGACCTTTTATCCGAGCACGCAACCTGGCAGGCCGCAGGAAAAGAGGGGGGGGATGAGAGAGCGCCCCCCCTCCTGAACCGTACCAGGCCACATGCCCTCAACATTGGGAGGATGCTTTGGGGGTCTGTGACCCCTCAAAGCACCATGTGCCCATGTTGATGGGGACAAGGGCCTCATCCCCACAACCCTGGCCGGTGGTTGTGGGGGTCTGCGGGCGGGGGGCTTATCAGAATCTGGAAGCCCCCTTTAACAAGGGGACCCCCAGATCCTGCCCTCCCATTTGAAATGGTAAGGGGGTACAAAAGTACCCCTTCCATTTCACAAAGAAAGTGTAAAAAATGGTTAAATAAGACAAACACACTTTTGAAAAATTCCTTTATTAAAAATAAAAAAAAGATTACAGCGGTGCTAATCCATTCTTGCTATCCAGCGATGGATGATCATCTCTCCGGGGTCCAGTGATGGCTGATCTGATCCAGCGACGGGTGATTTTCAGTCCAGCGCTGTTCATGTATGCATCCGTCTTCTGTCTCCACTGCCGAGACACTGCAGGGATCCCAGCGCTGACGTTTCTTATATTAGGAGGGCGGGTCCACTCGTCACCTGACCCCGCCCCCTCTGACGCTGGTGAGGGAAGCCATGCAGTTCCCCAGTGATGTATGGGTGACCCCGTCCCCCTCTGATGTAACGCAGGTTTCCATGTTGATGGGGACAAGGGTCTCTTCCCGACAACCCTGGCCATTGATTGTCGGGGTCTGTGGGCAGGGGGGAGGTTATCGGAATCTGTAAGCCCCCTTTAACAAGGGGGCCCCCAGATCCCAGCCCCCCACCCTATGTGGATGAGTTTTTATTTTTTGCGCTATAAACAAAAAAAAGTGACAATTTTGAAAAAAATGCATTATTTTTTACTTTTTGCTATAATAAATATCCCCCAAAAATATATAAAAAAACATTTTTTTTCCTCAGTTTAGGCCGATACCTATTCTTCTACATATCTTTTGGTAAAAAATCGCAATAAGCGTTTATTGATTGGTTTGCACTAAATTTATAGCGTTTACAAAATAGGGGATAGTTTTATAGCATTTTTATTAACATTTTTTTTTACTAGTAATAGCAGCAATCAGGGATTTTTATTGTGACTGCGACATTATAGCAGACACATCGCACATTTTTGACACATTTTTGGGACCATTGTCATTTATATAGCAATCAGTGCTATACAAATGCACTGATTCCTGTGTAAATGGCACTGTCAGTGAAGGGGTTAACCAGGGGGTGGCAGTGTACGAGTTAAGTGTTCCTAGGGGCATGTTACTAACTGTGGGGGGCATAGCTGTGTGTTAATGAACACTGATCTCTGCTCCAATCACAGGAAGCAGAGATCAGTGTCACTTGTTGCTAGACAGAACGGGGAGATGCTATTTACAACGTCATCTCCCCGTTCTCCTTCCCCGTGAGACGATTGCGGGTATCCCCGTGGCGATCGAGTCCGCGGGACCCACGACCGGACTCATGGGGGTCCCGAGCGGCACATGCGCGCTGGCGGCGGCGCACACACGATGGCAGGGCGGCAAATTCAACTGGATGTACCTGTACGACAGTTTTCCTGCCCGTGCCATTCTGCCGACGTACATCGTCATGCACCAGTTGGGAACTGGTTAAAAAAAATTTTTTTCGGTTGACTGGACTATGTCTGAATACAGTTCTAATGCGCCCATTTTTTTCCCCTTAGAACAATCCAAGTGCTGTTCACACACAAAAACCAAAGTCCCTGAGCATGCCCAGAACAACCCAAACGCATTTCACACACCAAAAGCCACACCAAAAAAACAAGGTCCAGGAGCATGCCCAGAACAATACAAATGCAGCTAGCACAAAATAAGCCACCCCTGTCCAAAATTAAGCACATCATCCAGCATATTGAAAAATTACAGATAGGACAAACACCCCCCGGTCCGGGGAGCACACAAACAGCCTAACACGGGCAAAAGTTATACAACAAACCCCATTGCAGTCTATGGGAACTGAACTGTTAATTTTGCTAGTCCCCATTTGGCTGACTTATATTATAGTTATTGGCCTTAAAATGGGAATGGGGGCCCACCTTGAGGGACATATATCAACGTCACCAATTTTGACAAACCAAAAACAAAGCAAGGAGAAGTGCCTTTAAAAATGCCAAATTGCTTAAAAGTTAGTAACTTGGGGGGCTTACTCTGTCTGTAAAGTGGTGCATCTGTAGCATGTATCCAAAATGCGACTTCTACATTGCAGCTGCAAAATCTTCACAAAAAAAAAGCATGCCCCCCCAGACTAAAAAAAGATTGTGCCCATCCCAAACACTAACAAACCCCTAGCCAAAAACACAGCAAGCCCATGAAAGGCAGTGGATGCTTGGGATGGTTGGGAGTAGGAGGGGCTTGGGCACCCCAAAAGTCTACCACCTTGTTTCCATATTCAGTCACTTGGACCTACCGTATTTATCGGCGTATAACACGCACTTTTTTCCCCTTAAAATTTCCTTGCGATTTTTGGGCTCTGGGCGGCTTTCAGCCGCCTTCGGCCCTTCTCGCGGCTTTCCACCACCTTCGGCTCTTCTCGGGGGCCGAAAACCACAGAGAAGGGTTCGAGAGAGGCCGAAAGCCTCAGAGTACGGCCGAGGTGGCCGAAAGCCTCCGAGTACGGCCAAGAGCGGCCGAAAGCCTCCGAGTATGGCCGAGGCGGGCGAAAGCCTCCGAGTACGGCCGAGGTGGCCGAAAAAGCCGCCGAGAACTTCCGGGCGCCCCCGAGATACAAAGGACATCTCGGCGGCGCCATTTTTAGAAACAAAAGCTGAGGGGACAACGATGCACAAGGCTGCAATGACGGACAAACTGCATGACGGACAGGCTGCATGACGGACAGGCTGCTATGACAAGGCTGCAATGACAAGGCTGCAATGACAAGGCTGCAATGATGGACAGGCTGCATGACAAGGCTGCAATGATGGACAGGCTGCATGACAAGGCTGCAAATGACACTGACAAGGCTTCAGATAGACACTGATAAGGTTGCATTGATGGGCATTTAAATGTAAGTTTTTTTTCCTTAAATTTCCCTCCTAAAAGTTTTTTTCCTTAAAATTCCCTCCTAAACTTAGGGTGCGTGTTATACGCCGGCGCGTGTTATACGCCGATAAAACCCCTTGTCATACTTCTCTATTGTTCGAGGCTGCCAATGTTGTACTAGATGCAGATGGAGTTTCCTGGGGAACGAAGGAGAGGTAAAAAATGAAGGATGAGGAGTTCAGGCCTTTTGTTGCCAACCAGTTATCAATGAGGTGCAGGTTTATGTGTCTCCTCATGCATGTGATACCCAAAAGACTGGTAGTTTTCCCATAACCGATGTGCTGAATGTAGAAGATGCAATCCACAATGCTGCTGCCAGTAGCAGGTTTTTTTTTTTTATTTTTTTTTTTTTTTAAACACATTTTATTTTGAAAAATAGTTCAAGAAATACAGACGAACAGGCATTTCCAACAACAGATAGGATACAAAATCGTCATAGGTACAGAGTAATAAAATATTCATAACACGGGAACATCTCGAAATGTACAGGACCAGATCTGTGTGTAAAAAGAAGCCAGTTAGGTGCATGTCCGGAGTACAGGTGGTTTGCGGACCATCAGACGTGGCCCAAGTCGTATTACTCTATGAAGAATTGCCCCAAGGCTTGTAAAAGGGCCAATGAGAAGGAGGGACAAGGGGCCAATAGTAATGTAAGGTGGGTCAATCTTCGCGGGGACAAGGGGTCAGCGCGTGTTATGGGACATCGCTAGGGAGACCCCTAGAGGGGTCTACCTAGAATGGGGAAGAGTAGCAGGTTTTAAAAAAGATGCACAGACTGCTGAATTATGTGAGCCTGACCTGTTATTAACAGTGGCCTGTACTTGTGATGAAGTGCACTTTGGTAGGATAGGCCAGAAGCTCATCCCAAGTTTACATTTTCATTGCTAAATTTCATGCCCCACTTAATGCCTCAGTTAATGTTCTACTTGCACAGTCAATGTGTTATACCTACTGTTTGCACAATTTTTTAATATATACACACAATATGGATTAGCGCTGCACTTATTCCCACACTTATTCCCACATTTTAATTGCACCTGTATAAAGTAAAACCACTGACTATAGACGTAAACAATAATTGAATCTGAAATGTTTATACATTTAGTTTAGCATATTCTTGTTCATTAGTTCTGTTGATGAGAATTCTGATATGCTGTATGCCACATGGTAAAACAATCAGTAATTACAGCCAAAAGTTTATTATTTGGACAGCAGCATTTGTGCGCAGCTGGTAATTTTGCTTGCTGTTTACTGGCTTTTCTCTTCTCCATGAATTGTATCTCTTTCTAAGCTGGAAGACTGCTCTTATTAGGGTTGTGAATTCTTCTTTTCGCCCCAAAAATATATAAATTACAGATTTCCTTAATAGAAATGTGTGACAGTGGGGTCACTTTGGACACAGGGTGAATAAAAGAAACCCCCGATATGGTCTGTGATAGCCATATTCAAGGCTGTATAATACATTGTATACTGTATGTGGGGGTTAAGTGTCAATGTTGTGAGGAATTAAGTTGTTTTGCATTTCTATTGTTCATTTAAGTCTATCCTTGTGTGTGTAGTGTAAAGTGCCAGACAGACTGGCTGCTAACCCTTTGTGAAAAGATGTGTATTGGGTGGGATCGTTTGAAGCATAGCAGACGTCTTGGGATGTGTGGGTGGAGCTGGGCTCTTGTTCATGTTAAAGCATGTGCCTGGAATTGTGTAAAAAAATACAATGTTGGTTTTTAATAAAAGTGATTCCTACTACAGCAGAGACAGAGTGCGTCTCGTCTTTTTGCCAGAGGGATCGGCTCCTATAGGAAAGGGTCGTTTAACTGTGGATATTGGTACCGATTGGATGTGTGTCTCGGAGAGGGAACATCGCAAACGGCGTTAACCCCCTTTATATTAGGGGAGCCGTTACATTGGTGGCAGCAGTGGGATCTTCCCTCCAGTTACTGGGACACTTCAAACCACCACAGTAAATGACCAGCTATGCAACCTGCAGGAAAGCCGCACTGAAAGACTTACTTGAGAGCCGTGGAGGGACCAGTGGGACAAAGAACAAGGCCACCTTGATCAGGGAACTAACCGAGATGGATCAGAGGGATGGTGATGCAGGACCCCGGTCAGTTGAAGACTTGTTTCAGCAACGAGTTCGACAGCGGGTGGCATTATATGGTGCTAACCCATCAGAGACCGCCATACAGAATGCCATTAGAGACATCCAGCTGCAGGATGAGCGACAGGAGAGAGAACTAGAGCGGCAACATGAACAGAGAATGGCAGAAATACGGCAATCGGAGACAACACTTAAAGATGCAGCGCCTGTCCGTAAGTTGCCCTTTCGGGCGTTCAAACTATTTAAGGAGGGAGAGGAGGAAATTGAAGCATTCCTGCAGGACTTTGAGAGACTATGCCAGATACATGAAGTACTGCCCCAAGATTGGGTCGTCTTACTGGCAAGTAATTGAACTGGCAGAGCGGCGGATGCGTATCGGGCCCTGGAGGATGAGGACGCTAAAGACTATGATCGGGTAAAAGAAGCTCTGCTAGCCCGATTTGCCATTACACCCGAAGCCAGCCGGATTAAGTTTCGAGAACCTCGGAAACAAACCCACATAACATACGTGGAGTGGGCACATCGTCTGCAGCGAGACCTTAAGGGCTGGATCCAGGGAAGCCACGCTCATACCATAGAAGACATCACCCAACTAGTACTCTTAGAACAGTTCTTTAACCACACCCCTCCGGTACTACGGGATTGGGTACGAGATAAGCAACCACGGACTGTACAGCAAGCGGCTACTTTGGCCGATGAATATCTGGACTCTCGAAGGTCAGGCGGAAGCGAGCGCTATCCACCATCTCGGCCCAGTTTATCAGCCTCTAACACAGCTTCAGCACCAACCCCAGCGGCCACTTATCCTCAGCAGCCCAGGTTCAACGCCCAGGACTATGCACAACCCATCAGGTGTTTCGGATGTAAACAGCTAGGGCACAAAAAGCCAGACTGTCCATTAAATCCAGCCATCCAGTCCCAGTCATGGAGACAACCAGCAAGGGGGAGCCCCCGCACACCCATGCCTGCGGCCCACTGTGTTGAGGGGGAAGAACATTGGGGCGTCCTGCACGAGGCTGATCCAATACAAGCAGCTAACCGGGACAACAGGCAACAACACAGGCAGACGGTCCGGGTTAATGGAACGGTAGCCAATGGCTTACGTGATAGCGGCGCTACCATGACCCTACTACGGAAGAACCTCATCCCAGAGAGCCAACACACCGGAGACACTGTAGTCGTAAGAGTAGCGGGAGGTACCATCTTCCGGCTACCCGTGGCCCGTGTTCCCCTGGATTGGGGGGTTGGTTCGGGACACGTGAATGTGGGGGTGATGAAGGACTTGCCTGCGGATGTACTACTGGGGAATGATTTGGCCCCCCTGTTTTCTGCTTACACCCCGATGGGCCCCGATGAAGTCAACCCTGTGAGTACCCGTGCACAGACACGTACTGCTGGAACCGGCCCACTTGCTGCAGAGACCCAGGTGAGACTATCCTCCCCGACACGTACCTTAGATCAGGCGCGCCTAGGCTGGGATACCCCAGAAGCATTCGGGAGGGAAACTCGGGAGGACCCGACCTTACACAAGTATAGGGCTAAGGCAGATACTCAGGAAAGGGGAATAGATGGGGAGCTGTTTGAATGGGATGGGGATAGACTGTATAGGATCCCTAAGCCATCTCAGAGAAGTAAGGCCCCTTCGCAGAAACGACAGCTGGGGGTACCTAAGAAATACCAGCTGGAGATTCTGCGAATCGGGCATGATGTGCCGCTAGCGGGACATCTAGGGTTCCGTCGCACGGCCCATAGGATCACACAGAATTTCTTCTGGCCCAATTTTAGCCAGGATGTGCGACAATACTGCAAAACGTGTGACACATGTCAACGGATAGGGAAGAGGGGGGACCACCCTAAGGCTAAACTCATGTCCATGCCTATTATTGGGGAGCCCTTTTACCGCATAGCCGTTGACATTGTGGGTCCCCTTGCCCGGCCTAGTCCATCCGGAAAGAAGTATATTCTCACCGTGGTGGACTACGCCACCCGTTACCCAGAGGCAGTAGCTATGTCCAACATTGAAGCAGAGACAGTAGCTGATGCCCTGGTTAAGATTTTTACCAGAGTGGGGTTCCCTAAAGAGATTCTCTCTGACCAGGGAACCCAGTTTACCGCGGTACTCACCCGGCAGTTGTGGAAGGTGTGCAATATTAAGCCCTTACTGAGCTCCCCCTACCACCCCCAGACTAATGGTCTCTGCGAACGCTTTAACGGGACCCTCAAGCAAATGCTGAGGACCTTTTCGGACTCTTGCAGAGACTGGGAGAGATTCCTGCCTCACCTGTTATTTGCGTACAGAGAGGTACCCCAGGAATCTACTGGGTTCTCGCCCTCGAGCTACTCTATGGGAGAAGGGTCCGCGGACACCTCAATCTCATCAGAGGACACTGGGAGGGAGAGACAGAGCAAGAAGGGACCCCCATAGTACCCTATGTTCTGGAACTCAGGGACCACATGGAGCAACTGTCTTTGATGGTAAGAGAGAATCTCCAGGTGGCCCAGGGAAGACAGAAGAGATGGTATGACCGGGGGGCCCGACAGCGGGTCTTCCATGTTGGGCAGAAGGTCTTAGTGCTCAAGCCTGTGAAGACTGACAAGATGCAGGCATCTTGGCAGAGCCCGTATAAAGTAGTAGCCCAGGTATGTGATACTACCTATGTCATTGCCAGCTGTGCAGATGAAAGAATCCAGCGAACCTTTCATGTGAACATGCTGAAGGAGTATCAGGAACGGCAGGAGGATGTTGCGGCAGTATGTGCCCCTGCTGCGGACGACTCAGAAGGTTTACCCCTCCCTGACTTACTAGAGAGAGAGCCCCAGACCGACCTCATTAGCCTTGTACAGCTAGGAGACCGGTTAAGCCCCACAAAGAAGGAACAGGCTAAGCGGCTTCTGTGGGAGAAACAGGCGACGTTCTCCCAAAGACCGGGCTATACGACCTTGGCTGTACATAAGGTAGAGACCCCTGGACAAGTACCCCTCCGCCAGTCCCCCTACCGTATCCCTGAAGCAGTCCGAGAGGAAATGCGGAAGGAGATACAGGAGATGATTCAGTTAGGAGTCATTGAGCCTTCTGACAGCCCTTGGGCCTCGCCTGTAGTCCTGGTGCCTAAGAAAGACGGGACTACCCGGTTCTGCGTGGACTACAGGCGACTCAACGAGAAGACCACCACCGATGCCTACCCGATGCCCAGGGTAGACGAACTACTAGATCGTATAGCCAGGGGACGTTATTTAACTACAATAGACCTGTGTAAAGGTTATTGGCAGATCCCCCTGGCCGAGGATGCTATCCCCAAGTCGGCATTTGTTACCCCATTTGGCCTGTACCAGTCTAAGGTCATGCCATTTGGAATGAAAAATGCCCCGGCGACCTTCCAACGTATGGTGGATAGGCTCCTCGATGGCTTCCAGGATTTTGCATGTGCATATCTGGATGACATTGCGATCTACAGTGGGTCTTGGGAGGAGCACCTGGTTCACGTAGGAGTGGTTCTGGACAAAATTCGGGCCGCAGGCCTGACCTTGAAACCAGACAAGTGCCATCTAGGGATGGCGGAGGTGCAGTACCTGGGACACCGAGTGGGGTGTGGGAACCAGCGACCCGAGCCAGCCAAGGTAGAGGCAGTAGCTAACTGGCCCACGCCCCGTACTAAGACCCAGGTATTGGCCTTCTTGGGAACTGCAGGGTACTACCGACGTTTTGTCCCTAATTATAGTGCTATCGCCAAACCCCTGACTGACCTGACGAAAAAGAATTTACCTAGGCAAGTCCTCTGGTCTCCAGCTTGTGAATCCGCGTTTCTAGCCCTCAAGCAAGCACTTGTAAATGCCCCTGTCTTGGCTGCCCCAGTACCTAACAAACGTTTTCTTGTCCACACGGATGCTTCCATGTTTGGACTGGGGGCGGTGCTGAGCCAAGTTGGGGAGGATGGAGGAGAACACCCTGTCGTATACCTGAGTAGAAAACTATTACCCCGGGAAGTGAGCTATGCGGCAGTGGAGAAGGAGTGTTTGGCCCTGGTCTGGGCCCTTAAAAAGCTGAACCCTTACTTATACGGACAGGAATTTTCACTGGTCACCGACCACAACCCATTGGTCTGGCTTAACCGGGTCTCCGGAGATAATGGCAGGTTGTTGCGGTGGAGCTTAGCCCTACAACCTTACAACTTCACCATCAGCTACCGACCCGGTAAGCAAAATGGCAATGCTGATGGGTTGTCCCGGCAAACCGACGCCCTCCCGGGCTCCTAGTGCAATGTTGATGGGTTATCCAGTATTGGAAGAATGGACCCATGGACTAACTGCGGAGTCAACCCATCTGGGGTCCCCTCCTCTGTTAGTCTCCTGCCGAAAGGGGAGATGTGTGACAGTGGGGTCACTTTGGACACAGGGTGAATAAAAGAAACCCCCGATATGGTCTGTGATAGCCATATTCAAGGCTGTATAATACATTGTATACTGTATGTGGGGGTTAAGTGTCATTGTTGTGAGGAATTAAGTTGTTTTGCATTTCTATTGTTCATTTAAGTCTATCCTTGTGTGTGTAGTGTAAAGTGCCAGACAGACTGGCTGCTAACCCTTTGTGAAAAGATGTGTATTGGGTGGGATCGTTTGAAGCATAGCAGACGTCTTGGGATGTGTGGGTGGAGCTGGGCTCTTGTTCATGTTAAAGCATGTGCCTGGAATTGTGTAAAAAAATACAATGTTGGTTTTTAATAAAAGTGATTCCTACTACAGCAGAGACAGAGTGCGTCTCGTCTTTTTGCCAGAGGGATCGGCTCCTATAGGAAAGGGTCGTTTAACTGTGGATATTGGTACCGATTGGATGTGTGTCTCGGAGAGGGAACATCGCAAACGGCGTTAACCCCCTTTATATTAGGGGAGCCGTTACAAAATGTATGAGTGACAAGAGTAAAATGCAGAGTGTACAGACAAGTGAAAATGATTTTTGATTATATCAAAAGTGTATGTCTACATGATGTCATGATTTTAGGATTACATTTACCGTATTTTCTTATATAAGCTATTTTATTGACTATAGACTAAAATTTGATCTAAATGTAAGAGCCTGACATTTGGTCTCCCCAAAATCCATGCAGGACCCCTGCATCCTGGCAGGCCAGGAAAGGGTGGATGAGCAAGTGCCCCCCCCCCTCCTGAACTATAACAGACCACATGCCCTAAACATGGGGGTTTCTTTGGAGAAAGGGAGCTCTGCCTCCCAAAGAACCATGTCCCCATGTTAATGGGGACAAGAGCATCTTGCCCACAACCCTGGCTGGTAGTTGGGGGAGTCTGTGAGCAGGGGGCTTATCAGAATCTGAAGCCACCTTTAACAAGGGGGCCCCTAGGTGCCGGCCCCCCATGTGAATCAGTATAGGGTACATTCACCAAACAAATGTAAAAAAAGAATGAGGGTTTTTGATAAATTCTTTATTAAAAATTAAAACAATGTCCCCCATTGTAGATCCATCGTCAATCATGACGCTCGCCGCACTGCTGGATCAGCTTTATGGAGAATCTGATTTAATTTTCCAGCAGGAATTAGCAAAAGGAGCCCTAACCAAGTATTTAGTGCATACTATACTGTACATGGACATACTTTTCAGTAAGCCAACATTTCTGTATTAAAATCCTTTTTCTTTATTGGTATTATGTAATATTCTGTTTTTCTGAGATACAGAATTTTGGGTTTTTACTAGATTTTAGCCATAATCATCAAAAATAAATAAAAACTGTGTGGAATATATCACTCTGTGTGTAATGAATCTATATAATATATGTTTCACTTTTTCAATTGAATTACTAAAATAAATTAACTTTTTGATGACATTCCAATTTTATGAGAAGATGCACCTGTAGATCCATCATCAATCATGATGCCTGCCACACACCGACGGACCTGAAAAAGAAACAAAAACGATCTACCCGCAAGTAAGGCTGACCATCAAATGCCTGCTCTGCCGGGTATCAGTTCTTAAATAGGTAAGGGGTGGGACCACCTGGTGACATCACCTGGTGGCTCCACCCCTGTGACATCACTGACCCAGCATGCACCGGGGGTTCATAATAAGCTTCCTGGCTTTGAATGGCTTTATAAACTAGTTAATTGGTTTCCTGTTAATAAATACACAACCGCAAACTGCACAACTACAAACAGTGACATCAACACTGTTTCCACTCACCCTATCTCTATGCACTCTGTAATAATAAAATGGCTTCTCACAATGTCACCATGAGAAGAAATTCTCTATTAACTTATGAATGGCCTACTGAGCATGCTTGGCAGTGCAAGAGGTACACTGACCAAGTAATGTAATTGCATTTTTGAATTTGCCCTATAAAATCTAAAATTTGATTACTGAAAGTAACGGATTCACCATTTTACTAAAAGCATACAAGTGGTTGAGCTATACCAATATTTACAACCCTCCATGTCACTTCTTAACCCAAAGCTCATCACAAATTCCTGGCTGCCTCTATCAATATGCTGAACCCCAAATCCCTCTTTGTGGCCTTCTGGTGCCCTGTGGGATAGATTTACTAAAACTGGTGCAACTGTGCATGGTAGCCAAACAGCTTCTAACTTCAGCTTCAATTAAGCTTTGGCAATAAAACCTGGAAGATGCAGAGTTGCACCAGATATTTCACTCATCAGTTTTAGTATCTAATCCCCTGTGTCTCATTTCTAGAGATCACTCCCTCTCCTGGCCATCACAATTAGACTGCCAAGATGAAGACTGGTGAACATTGATTTCTTCTATAGACATTGTATTATTCCCAACTCCTGCTCCTAATGTCCCCAGCCTGTGCAACATTGGGGAACTCCCACAGCCACACATTTTCACCAAGGGTTGAATTTAAAAAGTAATATTTGGAAGCATTAAATGATTTAAAAAAAACAAAAAAACATTTAGGCTAAGCTATCAGAACATTTTAACAATGACAATCCAAACATTTAAACAACACTAGTATGTATTACTTGAAATATTGGCAACATTACACCCCCCACAATTATTAAAATTTTGTATTGTATTAATGCATCCAGAGGGGTTTTAAAATTTTAATGTTAGCATTTTTTTTTTTTTTTTTACTGATACAATATAAGTCATTTCTAAAATGATCTTCAAAGTCAAATGTAAAAGCAGGCATTTGTCCTCCCTGTTTTTACTAGCGATTCTGTACAAAAAGTGCTTCTCAACCACCACTGCAAGACTGGGGAACCATTAGTCTAACAAGAACCCATTTCTTACAAATCGTATGCAACTTTAATATTGAAATACTAATCTTACCAAATGTAATATGGTACTGGAGTAGCAGCATGTGTTAGATCAAGTTTATAATCCAAAAAAATGGAATTATCTCTTAGCCCTTGTACACACGGTCGGACATTCCGACAACCATTTGTCCGTCGGATTTTGTCCGATGGATTTTGCCCGAAACTGTTGCATACACAAAGTTGTCGGAAAATCCAATCGTTCAGAACGTGATGATGTTATTTCGTTACGACGGGACTACGTTCAGGCTAGTAGCCAATGACTTTGGTGTAGGAATTTGATCTGAGCATGCGTGGCACTTTGTCCGATCGGAATTCTCTACACATGATCGGACAAGGTCCGATCGGATCATGTTGTCGGAAAGTTTTACCGACAAGTTGGAAAACTTGGTCCGTCGGATACTCCGACGGAAACAGTTCGCTGAAGACCACACACAGTCGGATTATCTGACAAAACGGTCCAGTTCTTGCTGTTATTGAACGTCTTTTGTATCTCACGGTATCTCCAGGAACTGCTTTGGATTTCTAACTTTTCCTTTTTATATGTGCCTTTGTATGAGCCTTTGCATTTTCTATTCCCCAATAAAAATATTTTAAAAAAAAACAGTCCGATCGGACACATTCCGTCGGAATCTCCGACCATGTGTACAAGGGCTTAGATCAAAATAATCTCTTCAGAGCTATGGTAACTTCTTTTGGGAGCCTTAGCAACCATTGCAAGATGAGCAGTTGCTATCAAAAACAGCAAAAAAAAGAACAGTGGGCTCAATTTATGAAACAATATCTACTGCTTGGCCACTTAAAGACAGAGCCTCGTTTTGACATTTGGTGTTTACACAAGTTCAAATCAGGTTTTTTTGCTAGAAAATTACTCTGTAACCTAGAGAATAAAATGGTATTCTTTGCAATACTTTTTGTCACACCGTATTTACGCATCGGTCTTACAAGCACACTTTTTTTGGAAAAAATACACTTTTTGAATTAAAAAATAAGACAACAATGCTCTGTCTAATTGGTCAACTATGTGACAGATGAGGTTTAATGTTGAGAAATGTAAAGTTATGCACTTAGGGGCTAAGAATATGCATCCATCATACATCTTAGGGGGAGTACAACTGGGGGGATCCATAGTGGAGTATCTGGGGGTTTTGGTAGATCATAAGCTCAATAATAGCATGCAATGCCAAGCTGCGGTTTCCAAAGCGAACAAAGTCCTTTCTTGTATTAAGAGAGTTATGGACTCCAGAGAGAGAGATATCATTTTGCCCCTGTTCAAATAATTAGTAAGACCTCATCTGGAACATGCAGTTCAGTTTTGGGCACCAGTTCTCAAAAGGGATATTGGAGAACTGGAGAAAGTGCAGAGAAGGGCAACCAAACTTATAAGAGGCATGGAGGAGCTAAGCTATGAGGAAAGATTATTAATATTAACTTGGTGTTGAGTTATTCACTTTACAGTCAACAAAGAGGACAAGGGGGCACTCTTTACGTCTAGAGGAAAAGAGATTTAATTTCCAAATACGGAAGGGTTTCTTCAAAGTAAGAGCTGTGAAAATGTGGAATAGACTCCCCACAGAGGTGGTTCTGGCCAGCTCAGTAGATTGCTTTAAGAAAGGCCTGGATTATTTCCTAAGTGTACATAATATAACTGGGTACTAACATTTATAGGTAAAGTTGATCCGGGGAAAATGCAATTGCCTCTCAGGGGATCAGGAAGGAATTTTTTCCCCTGCTTTAGCAAATTGGATCATGCTCTGCTGGGGTTTTTTGCCTTCCTCTGGATCAACTGTGGGTATAGAATTGGGTATATGGGATTGTATGATATTGTTATTTATTTTATTTTTTTTGTGGTTGAACTAGATGGACTATGTAACAACAGTAAAGTTAGCCCAATTTTTTTATATTGTGAAAGATAATTTTACGCCGAGTAAATTAATACCCAACATGTCATGCTTCAAAATTGTGCCCGCTCGTGGAATGGCAACAAACTTTTTCCTTTATAAATCTCCATAGGCAATGTTTAAAAATGTCTACAGGTTCTACAGTTACCACCTTCCACACATGAGCTCGGCGGGATGGGACGCTTTAAATTTTTAATTTTTTATTATTTATTTTAGTTTTTATTTTGACACTGTCCTTTTTTGGTCACTTTTATTCCTATTACAAAGAATGTAAACATCCCTTGTAAAGAAAAAAAGCATGTCAGGACCTCTTAAATATGAGATCTGGTGTCAAAAAATACCCCAGATCTCAAATTTACACTTAAATGCAAAAAAAAATGTAATTTGAAAAAAAAAATCCTCCTTCAAGAGCTTTGGGCATAAGTAACATTTGACTTTGCATCTGCCAGTCAATGTTATGGAGCCGAGTGGGGGCCATCTTCCCTTTACTCGGCAGCCAGCTACTGGCGGCTCTGGTAGGCGAAGACCACCAGAGCGCAGTGGGAGGGGGGTGGTCCTCTTCTGCCCCCGATAAAAGTGGCTATTCCACCACTGAGACTACTTTTATCTGAAAGCGGACCGCCGGCTGAAGAAGAGGATACCGGGCTTATGGCAGCTATCTTATATCGCCATGAGCCGGTCCATAAGTAGTTAAAAACATCCATACCAGACCCTTATCCAAGCATCAAGCCTGGCTAGCCAGTGGAAAGAGGGTAGATGAGTGAGCACCACCCCCCCTTCCTTGTACCATACCAGGCCACATGCCCTCAACATGGGAGGAGTTCTTGACATTGGGACCCCCAGCAAAGCTCTTTCTGGTCCCCATGTTGATGAGGACAAAGACCCCTTCTCCACAACCCTGACCCCGTGGTTGTGCGGGTGCGGGTGTCACTTATTGGAATCTGGAAGCCTCCTTTAACAAGGGAGCCCTTCCTATGTGAATAAGTATGGGGTACATAATGCTGAGCATAACAGGGTATAATTTCTCATTGCCCAACATTTGTTGTTCATTTTTATTGTTGTACCATGTCTAAATATAATGTGACATGTGTTATCAAATGTGTGTGTGTCTTCATCCCAATTTGAAATGATAACATTAGAGATTAGGCAGACATGGGAACCCCTTCCAACTCTTAACTAATGTATATCAGATAAGGCAAAGGCAGGCTGCTACAGACATATGCCTTAAGACATACAGGGGTGATTTACTAAAACTGAAGAGTATAAAGTCTGGTGCAGCTGTGCATGGTGGCCAGTCAGCTTCTAAATTCAGTTTGCTCAAATAAGCTTTGACAAGCTTTGACAATAAAACCCGCGTCTGTCCCCTGGGCTGACATTGAGATGAGTGAGGGGATGATGGCCCCCACCCATCTCCATGACACTGCAGGGCGAAAGCGACGTCAAAACGTCACTTCCGCCCATAGTTTTTAAAGGGCCATTTTATTTTATATATTTTTTTTTATTTATTGCATTTTAGCATAAATATGAGATCTGAGGTCCTTTTGACCACAGATCTCATATTTAAAAGGTCCTGTAATGCTTTTTTTCTATTACAAGGGGTGTTTGCTCGCGTGCACAAGCGAATGCATACGTGAGTAGTGTTGGCATATGAAAACGTTGTTCAAACCACACATGAGCTATCACCGTGATCTGTAGGGTGAGAGAAATAATTCTAGCCCTAGACCTCCTCTGTAACCTAAAACATGCAATCTGTAGAATTTTTAAAATGTCGCCTATAGAGATTTTTAAGGGTAAAAGTTTGTCGCTATTCCACGAGCAGGCCCAATTTTGAAGCGTGATATGTTGGGTATCAATTTACTCGGTGTAACATTATCTTTCACAATATAAAAAAAAATTGGGCTAACTTTACTGTTGTCTTTTTTTTTTAATTCAAAAAAGTGTATTTTTTTGTGCGCTTGTAAGACCACTGAGCAAATATGGTGTGACAGAAAGTATTGCAATGACTGCCATTTTATTCTCTAGGATGTTAGAAAAAAAATGGATGTTTGGTGGTTATAAGTAATTTTCTAGCAAAAAAAACCCTGTTTTTAACTTGTAAACACCACATCTAAAAAATAGGCCCGGTCTTAAAGTGGTTAATTATTACAAGCAATTGACTGACAAAAGTACTCAAAAATGTATAAGTGCTTATCTTTTTACCAATTACATGATATTTATATGGCACTTTGTCTAAGTACCTGACCAAGGACCATGTTTCATTTGAAATATTACCTATACCTTAATATAGTACCACAGCAAAAAAGATTGAAATTGAATAATATATAATATTCACCAAAGACACCTATGTCCAATTAATGTCATTGTATATCATAGTATATCATTCCAATACACACAAACAAATTATTACTAATGAGATCCATATAATGTGTACAGCATAGCAAGTTGTATTACCAAGGGTCTTTATACATTTGTTATGTCAGTATAAACTCCTCCAGAAAAAAAATATGTTGTTAAAGAGACCTCAGGGGTGTTTTTATAGAGCATAGAATACCTAATTAAGGATTCTGAATGCGTATACAGACAAGCCAATGCAATTTAATACAGTGTGTTTGAGCCTCTCGGTATCTTTCAGTTGCTGCCGTGCTATAGTTAAACAAAGTCTGAAGACTTCATGAAGATTAATGATTGAAGAAACCTGCAAGCATATTAAATTCACGTTGTTATTTTTTTCACTATGCCAAGTATCTTCTCACTCTTCATTAATTGGTATTAAAAAAGTGTTAGGTCAAGCTTGTTAGAACTTCAATCCATGTCTTTTCCTATGTTCCTGCAATAAAAAAAATGCCAGATGATGAAAATCTAAGGGATGATGCTGTTTAAAAGCACTTCAGATATTTCTTGTGTACTTCATAATTAACTTTATTATTTTTTTCCTAAGCTCGAATTACAATTTAGTCATTCTGTTCCTGCCACTGCATAATAGATTTCAGCCTGTACATGAGAGCAAGCAGATAAAGTATTCCAGATTTAGAACCCTTAACCTTTATGAAAAGATGTTTCAGTGACTGAACTACAAAAGCCTTGCAATTTATGAAGTGGAAACTGACGTGTGAATTTGGAGGAACTGTTCACATATAATTGTTTTTTCTTTCCGTAAATGGACAGTATCTCAGTATCTCTTTAATCTAACATCCTACACAGTGTTAAAATGATTGCAATGGAAAATGTCCTTTTGCATTACATATGCATCACACAGCATTTTGTATTTATAAATTACAATATGAAAGAAAAATATGGATCACTGAGTATTATTTCTAATACATAGCAAAACTCCAACCGATAAGCTAGCGAGGAGCTGTATTGTCACTTAAAATTTATGTTGTTACTACAGGATCACTTGCATAGATAGCCAAACTTCTAAAAGAAGAGCATGTATGCTGACCTTTACCACTGAAGGCATTCAAGCACTTTTAAGTATACTGAATGCCTGCTCATTCTAATGTGCGCTTTGGCTCATCTGCTGGCTAGTACATTACTACAGGACATACAAGACAGTCGACGAAACCACTGATCTTTAAACTTCATCAGAAATAACAAGAAAAGAGGTGTTTGATCTACAAAGTGTATACAAATTTGTTAAGCATTGCATATAGATTATAAATTGTTTCAAAAGAGTACATAATAACATCAGGATAACAATATCAAATTCAATTTTAACGTATCAATATTCTTAATCTTTTCTAAATAGTGATAACAAAGACACCCAGGACCTGCAACCACCCCATGCTTACACGCAGAGAATCATTTGCTCTGTGCATTGTTAAAGTTACAACAAATGCATTTTAGGTAATATGTAATTATGGCAAAGGCCAAAATCTTGAATCCCCATTTTAGAGAAGGCTAAACTGCTGGGTATAGCTGAAAGGGATTGTTAAAATTGAACCATGCAAAACCTCCAAAAGCCTTGTAATAAATGCCATAAATATAAGGTTAATATAACCCGCAGCAATTTGACATTTCTAAAGGAAAAAATGTAATTTAAAATTGCTTGCGGCTGTAATGTATTTCCAGTTCCCAGCAATATAGATAAAAATCAAGGAAAAATCAGTGTGGGTTCCCCCCAGTCCATACCAGGCCCTTTGGGTCTGGTATGGATATTAAGAGAAACTCCACACCAAAACGTTTTTAAAAATTGGCGTGGGGTCCCCCCCCAAAAGACAAGTGAACACTCCCCCTCTTGAACCATACCAGGCCTCAACATGGGGAAAGTGCTTTGGGGTCCTCCCAAAGCACCTTCTCTCCATGTTGATGGGGACAAGGACCTCATCCCCACAACCCTTGCCCGGTGGTCTGCGGGTGAGGGGCTTATCAGAATCTGGAAGCCCCCTTTAACAAGGGGGCCCCAGATCCCACCTCCCCCACGTGAATAGGTATGAGGTACATTGTACCCCTAGCCATTCACCAAAAAAGTGTGAAAAAGTAAAAACTATAAAAGACAGTTTTTGACAATTACTTTATTAACCGCTTGCCGACCATCGCAAAAACATTTACGTAGGCAGAATGGCACAGACAGGCAAATGGGCGTACAGGTGCAACTTAAATTTGCCACCATGTGGTCACGTACCGCGAGCTCCGTGAGTGTGATCGCGGGTCCCTTGGACTTGTACGCGCGGAGAAGAATAACGGGGAAATGCTGATGTAAACAAGCATTTCCCCATTCTGCCTAGTGACACTGACACTGATCACCGCTCCCTGTGATCGGGAGCGGTGATCAGTGTCATGTCATACGTAACCCCCCCCCCACAGTTAGAATCCCTCCCTAGGACACACTTAACAAGTGCGGGGCCCCCTAGTGATTAACCACTTTACTGCCAGTCACATTTACACAGTAATCAATGCATTTTTAATCGCACTGACCGCTGTATAAATGTGAATTGGTCCCAAAATAGTGTCAAAAGTGTCCGATCTGTCCTCCATAATGTCGCAGTCATGATAAAAAATCATCGATTGCCGCTATTACTAGTAAAAAAAACATATTAATAAAGATGACATAAAACTATCTCCTATTTTGTAGACGTTATAACTTTAACCAATCAATAAACACTTATTGTGATTTTTTTTACCAAAAATATGTGGAAGAATATGTATCGGCCTAAACTAAGAGAAAAAAAAAAATTTTTATATATTTTTTGGGGATATTTATTATAGCAAAAAGTAAAAAATATTGTGTTTTTTTTCAAAATTGTAATTTTTTTTGTTTATAGCGCAAAAAATAAAAACTGCAGAGGTGGGGGGAAAATCGCAGAGGTGGGGGGAAAAGGATGTCAATTTTATTGGGAGCCACGTTAAAGCGACACCATGCATATGGCTTAAGTGGTTAAAAAATAAAAAGTGTCCCGCGATGTCCATCTATCATCAATCATACCACCCACGGACATGAAAAATAGAAGAAGAAAAAACAGTTCCACCTCAATGGGAGGCATCCCGCCAACTGCTGTCTTTTTGCTGTGACAGCTGTTATATATGCAAGGGCGGGGCCACCCAGTGATGTAACTGAGTGACCCCGCCCCTTCTGACGTCATGTGTCATCAGAGGGTGGCGGAGTCATCCAGTTACATCAGTGGGTGGCCCCACCCTTGCCTATATAACTGCTGTCACAACGAAGACAGCAGTCGCCAGGAGGTCCATCGGGCGGCGTGATTGATGATGGATGTACTCACGGGACACTTTTACCAAGGTGAATTGAATTTTTTCATGATGACATGGTGTGGAAATGGATCTACCAATAGGGCGTCACTATTGTTTTCAAACATCAGTTCCCTCAACCCATTTATAGTGGCTGCCCTCATAAATCCACATAAATATGTGTCCACATTAGGCGCACAATGTTAATTTAGAATGTTAGACCATTGATTGCTGAAACTAGTAAGGAGGTTGAGAATTCTGTACCAACTTGGTTTCCGACCCCTGGAAATCCATAGTTTATGGTATATTTCTAAGAAACAAAGTGGATGCTGATGCAGTTTAAAAATGTTTATTAAAATGAATTAAAATACTTTACCTGCGTGACAATAGCGGTTATTTCTGACTGATTCATGTGCGTGGTATAGCAGCAGTTTCTACAAAACACCCTTCATGCTGACAATTACCATTCTGAGTGGATATGGACTGTATACTATATATTGAATTGTATAAGTGTAAATGTGCTTTAGATTATGGAATACATTCTGAACCTGTTATGATCATACAGCCCTAGGAATGGATGCTTGCCCTGTGCCCTTTAAGGGATCATGAGAAAGTGGTCAACTGAAATAATTTATCTGAGGTGGTTAATTATATGCTTCACTAGTCAAACTTACATCAGAATTTCAAATCATTGGCTAGAAAACAAATAGGCATGTTCTCAGAAAATAGGACCCACAATTTATCTTAGTGGCAGTCCTTAGAAAGGCCAATAAAATTGAGTAGTCACTGAATAATTTATAAAACCTTTATTTTACCACTTTTTATTCCATAGATTGGTTGCAAGAAAGGTAAATAGACTATTAACTCTATCCACAGAAAAGTTTTTTTTTTTTTTATCCCTGCCAAGTTTTCACAAACTTGATCCTTGAGATCTGTGAGATTTGATTATATAAAAAGCATGGCCAGGTGTTTTAAAGTGCTTATGCAAGACTCTATACTTGCATATATGTATAGTCCTCCTTTATTATTAACACCCTAAAAGACCCGGAAGTTTGGAATTTGGCCAAATCTACAATATATTAAAAACTTTAATAAATAGGTCCATTTCACATATAATATGGTTATTAAGACAAAAACAAAATGATTACATATAGATTAAATATAAAATATGATGATACATTTTCATGAAATCCTCTAAATCATGTACTATTGGGATACTAATTGGTCAAAATGTGTAACCAACCAGAGATCCTTTGTAAATGCTGAAAGCTAATTCACTGTGATAATATGAGCAATAATATTCAATAATCACCCTATAGTAGAGACCTGGATGCTAGATCTAAAATAGACTTATCCTATTCAGAAAGGTAGGAGATAGTGAGAGACTTACTGTGGAAGGCAATTTAGGTGCAATTTAGGGGCAATTTAGGTGCATGTATGTACTGTACCTTATTTCAACTGCGGTGGTGGTATGCTCCCAATGCTCTAAACAGGGGCATAACTACAGGGGTCCCAGGGGTCTCAATTGTTCCCCCGGCCCTATGCTTCAGGGGGCCTGTGTGACTCCCATGTACACCAGGACAGGAGGGTAGTGGGGATGGCATATCGAGGTATCAATCCCCTCCATTTTTCTCCTGCAGCTTTTGAAAGACAGCTCCTCCTCCTCTCCCTCCCACAGGCATTTAATGGTTGTGGGCATTTAGTGGCTGAAGAAAATGAAGGGGCTTATTAATTCCTCTATATGCCATTCCCGCAACTCCTACTATCCAATTTCCTCTTTTTTCTGCTGCCCCCAACCCCCTGTGTACTCCCCTGGCACCCCTCTTCCCCCTGCAGCTCTGTCGTTTTCCCCACTCTCCTCTCCCACCAACTGCTGCAGGGGATGTGTTAGGATGGAAAGCAGGAAAGGGGCTGATAAATATGTAATTTACTGGCCCTTTCCTCTACTAAATGGACACCGATACCGATCATTGATGTTCTCCATTTGTAACTGATGTGTTTACTATTAATGTTTCAATTTGTAGATGAACTGGAAACTCTGAACAGCTATTCCTGTCCATTAATTTCTCTGTCTCAAAGGTGAAACAGAAGAGGTCTGTTTAGACCCCTGATATTCACCAAAGCCCCCCAAAGGAGCTCTTAAAATAATTAAAAATAAAATGGTAAAAAATAAATAAATAAAATGGTAATAAAACAAAATAAATAAATAAATAAATAAAAAACTACTGATGCCAGTGATGGTGCTACAAGGGTCGGAGGTGCATTTTTTTTCTGATTGGGCCCCGGTGTTCCCCCACTGGACTCAGAGAAAAGAGCCCCAACCGGGGGTCAGGGGGGCCCTTCATGGCTTTTTGCACTAGGGCCCTGAAGGTTCTAGTTACGCCATTGGCTCTAAATATATATCTTTATGGCTTGCTTTGCGCTTTATGGAGGTTTGAGAGTGATTTACCTGCATGAACATTCTGCATTTCCCCTTCTATTGCTGAACTGTGCCTGATAATGTGCTGCAGCTTGCTGCATTCATAGCTGTGTCCCTCTATTCTTCCTAAACTGCTCTACCTAGACTGGTTGGAATAACCTTGTTGAAGACCAAATGTGTAATTCAAACTCGGTTATACTCAACTCTCCCAATATACTGTTAAATCCTCCGGGACTGTGACATCATAAGGAGCGGGGTCACCATGTGACATCACCCGGTGACCCCGCCCCTTTTGCCTATATAAGTTGCCGCACAACGTGTCCCTGCCATAACAGGCCAGAGAGAGCATCGTGTCAACATTGGAAGGAAGAAGAAAAGAAGAAGAAGGTGGCGGCGACAAGGGACAAGACTGGGCCAACGCTAGTAAAAGAGCTGTAAGAAGATAGCGGAGGCCCGGCAGAAGAAGCGAGGAGTGGGACAAGACCCCTGAAGTCGGAAGAAGACCCCCAAAGTCAGTAGAAGACCCCCGGATGGCGGCGGCGGCGAAGTAGAAAGCTGGGCTCCTCCGCTAGTAAAAGAGCTATCGGTAAAAGAGCAGAAGATAGCGGAGGAGCCCGGCGAGAAGACCCCTGAAGTCAGAAGATGACCCCCAGAGCTGTCTATTAAAGTACTTTAAAAACCTGTGTTGTGTTTTTTTTATTAACACTTTTTTCCCCAGGTGAATGGGTAGGGGTACATCATACCCCATACTCATTCACATAGGGTAGGGGGCCGGAATCTGGGGGGTCGCTTATTACCAATGGCCAGGGTTTTTAGGAAGAAGCCCTTGTCCTCATCAACATGGGGACAAGGTCCTTTGGGGTGGGGGGGTCGCAGGCCCCCCTTCCCCAAAGCACCACCCCATGTTGAGGGCACGCAGCCTGGTACGGTTCAGGAGGGGGTGCGCTCTCTCATCCCGCCCCCTTTCTTGACCAGCCGGGCTGCATGCTCGCATAAGGGTCTGCTATGGACTTTGGGGGGACCCCACGCTGTTTTTTCGGTGTAGGGGTTCCCCTTTAAATCCATACCAGGCAACGGGCTAGCAAGGTGTCAATCTCGCCGATGGAGGCGGCAACATTTACTTCCTTCGCTAGTCCCGTATATAGAATGTTAAAAAAGTACGTCACTTCTCCCTACGCGTTTCGTCACTCTAAAGAAATGTTTCCCGTGACCAAGTCTTTGGAGTGACTAAACGCATAGGGAGGAGCGACGATCTGACGTCACCGCATGTTATGCCAGTCCCGGAAGCTACGGGCGGTAGTTGTGGGCCGGATGGCTCTTGTTTACTTTATGGCCATTGTGATATCCGGATAATGTGAGTGTATACTTGTATGTTTTTTAATAAAACTATAAAAAGGTTTTTATGCTATGCGAAGCATTCCTTCCTCTTTTATATATTTGAAACAGCTTATTGTTGCCTGATACCCCCGCGGCTGCAAGTGACTGATCGCATTTCCTGCCATCTTGTGTGACAACTTGGGCAATAACTATTGCACTTCTGGGTCCCATTTAATAGGGACCTAGAGTTCTGGTAAGCGGCCAAAGAGTGTATTGGTGGTGGTACTTGCTACATTTCACAGCACTTTTTCCGAAAGGGTGTGTGTTGAATTTACCACAGAGACTCTGCTGACACTTCTTGCATGTACTTTTCGAGTCTGAGATTGGACATTTTATATGAACTATAAGTTGGTCAGACTTGTTAATAATATATTTTTTTCACAAATATATTTATTTAATTATTTCTAAGTAATTTATTAAGGTGAAGTTTTTCATGTTGATTTAAATTCTTTATCACTATGGATTATGTTTTATGATGTTGGGTATCAGTTTGTATGTTGATAGATATAGAAATTAACATATATTTTTTATATCACGCTGTATGAAATCTGGGTTTATATTTGTTAATTAATTAATTTTTAACACTATCAAGGTGTGGGTGATTATAATTTTGATTCCTTTTTTGATTTGAAATATTGAACACGTTTATTTATTTATTTTAGTCAATATTTAAAATAATTTATTTTTCACGTATTAGCGTGGCTTTTTGTATATGGATATTTTGTGAGGCGTTGTATAACGGTTTGAGCTGCTGCTTAGGGGTAGGGTTTACCAATAGATCAGTTTTTTCTTTTTCATGTCTTAGAACAGGCCAGTCAAAGTTGAGACAAGATTTGAAAATTGCTGTTCACAGACACTCTCCATCCAATCTGACAGAGCTTGAGCTATTTTACAAAAAAGAATGGGCAAAAAGTTCACTGTCTAGATGTGCAAAGCTGGTAGAGACAAACCCAAAAAGACTTGCAGCCAGTGGCGGCCGATGCATTGTGGGTGCACGAGGAGCGGTTCCCACTATCCCTGCCGCCGCTCCCCCATCCATGCGCCTGGCCCCTTTCAGGATGCCGGGTGCATGGATTCCTATGGCGGAGATGAGAGGGGGTGGTTCCTTTTGAAGGACATGATTAGAGCCAGAGGCTCTAATAGGCTTCAAAAAAGGGTGGGCTCGGGGCACAGAGAGTGCACCCCGAGCCCACCCAATTGTGTGACCATAGCGAATTAATTTTTGCTATTTTCACACTAAAGTTCCTATAGTTCAATCAGGAGGCAGATCGGTGAGACCTGGTTTCCGATTCACCAAAGCGCCAGGCGATCCTACTTGATGCCTGAAGCTTATAAAGACGAGACACGTGCTGGAAAGACACGAGCTGGAGAGACGCCTTCGCCACTGCTGCTGCTCGCATACAAGACAACGGACTCGGAGGTGACTGCCCACAGCCCCGCACACAGGAGAACACTGCCCACAGCCCTGCACACAGGAGAAGACTGCCCGCAGCCCTGCACATAAAAGACACCACCACAGCCCGGTAAGTCCCTGAATGCTGTCAGTGCCATGTCACGTCGCTGTGGGAGCAGTGCTGGTTGTTTCATGCCCCCCCGAAAAACCCACCAGCCGCCACTCCTTGCAGCTGTAATTGCAGTGAAAGGTGGTTCTAAAAAATATTAACTCAAGGAGGCTGAATACAAATACACACTACACTTTTCAGCTACTTATTTGTAAAAAAAAAATTGGAAAACCGTTTGTCGTTTTTTTTTGGTTGTAACATGACAAAATGTAGAAATTTTCAAGAGGTGTGAATACTTTTTTAAGGCAATATATATATATATATATATATATATATATACTGTACAGGACTCCGTGGCTGGGTCCTGGAAGGATGCTATATTTCCCCTCTATTTGGTTTGTGGTCTCTTTAAAGGGAATAAAATTGATTAACCCACCTGTTAAGGAAGTGTCTTTAAAAACAAGACAGGAAGTGGTAGATGGGTGTGGAGGAGTGGAGAAGACATGGTGGATGGCGGATGGCGAATGGTGGATGGTGTTTGTTTTGGGTTGCAGCAACTGAAGTGGACAGCAGTGTCCTGTTTGGAAGGCTCCTGGCAGGGGAAGCTACCTGCCATCAAGATCAAGCACTGTTTTGATAGAGACAGCTATTCTGGACTTTGGAATTAGGTGAGACTACAAACCTTTTCCTTTTGTTTTTGGCTGCTGTAAAGCTGTTTAAGTTTAATAAACCCTTTGTTGTGTGAAAAACCTGTGTCCTGCGATCTACCTGGTCCCCCAAACATCACAAGTGGTGCTCGAATGCGGGCAGGACAAAGTAACAGGCGTTTTTCTTGCTATTTTTTTTTTTTGCATTGGATTTAAACTGACATTTAAAGGGACAAGTACAGTGAATTTATGTCCTGGGTTAAAGCTGCACAACTGTTGAAAGCTGAAACAATGGAGGAGCTAATTAAACAGCTGTCCTTGGCTAATATGCAAGCGCAGACTCGCCATGAGGAAGCTAATCAGCGCTTAGCAGCCCAGCAAGCGACCCTACAAGGGGTTATGCAGGCTCAGATGGCTGCCTTAAAAGAAGCAATGCAACAGCTTTCTCAGAGCCATGAACAAGTGGCTGTTGCCCCTGGCAACCAGGTGACCATAAGGGCAAGCCATTTTTTTCAGAAACTGTCCCTGAGTGATGACGTAGGTAGAGGTGTTTCTGGCTACATTTGAAAGGACAGCAGAGAGAGAAGGGTGGCCCCAGGACCAGTGGGCTGGCTTAATTGCTCCTTTCCTCACCGGAGATCCTCAAAAAGCCTATTTCGACCTACCACCAGAAGACGCTAAAGATTATCAAAAATTAAAGGCAGAAATACTGGCTCGGTTGGGGGTGACTACGGCTGACCAGGCCCAACGAGTGCACCAATGGAAGTATCGTCCAGATCGGCCACCACGGTCTCAAATGCATGACCTGGTGCAACTAGTAAAAAAATGGCTGCAGCCCGAAGTGTTGTCTGGTCCCCAAATTGTGGAGTGGGTCGTGCTGGACCGATACTTAAGGTCACTGCCAGACGACCTTCAACGGTGGGTCAGCCATGGAGACCCCAAAACGGTGAACCTCCTTGTCGAGATGGTGGAACGATATACAGTGGTGGAGGATCTGCTTGGCCCTACCAAGCGTCAAGGGCCCAGTCTGCCACGGCCTTTCCGACCAACTGCCGCCCTTCGAAAGGATGTCCCCAGGAGCCCTGGAACCAACACCCCGGAAGGCCAAGAGTCACACCCGTTACCCCCTCAGCGACCTGTTCTTGTTCAGAGAGGAGGGGATGTACAATGTTGGCGATGTCATGCCTGGGGCCATACCCAGGCCCACTGCCCATTGCAGGAAGAGCCCATGGAATGCGGGGTTCTTCGGAGGGGGTCGTTTTATGCCCATGAAGCCTGTACAACACACCTTGACCTTGGAGAGGGGAAATTTGAGTGTGAAGTCCAAGTGAACCACCACCCTGCATGGGCTTTGCTGGACTCTGGAAGCATGGTAACCCTGGTTCACCCTAGAGTAATTGGGAAGATCGGTCCGGTAAGCAAAATTTTGCGGGTTGTGTGCATTCATGGGGACACTAGAGAGTACCCTCTCATCTCGGTGTCCATCTCCACAGCATGTGGCACTGGTACTCAAGAGGTGGGGGTGGTAAAGAACTTGGTACATGACGTTATCATAGGACGAGACTGTCCGTTATTTGCAAAACTTTGGGGACAAGGAGAACTATCTGAAAGGTCCAGAGACTGGGAAGAAACTAGTCCCTCTGTTCCTGTTGTTGAGGGTAATAACCCTGAGATGCCACATATTCATAATATGGACCCAGTTGATAAAAAATGCCAAGGCTTTGGTTAATGATGATGAAAATAGTGCTGATACTGTTAAGGATGTCAAAATGTGGGGTTCTCAGACCTACCTGAACACTGAGGGGGGGGGACCTTCCCCGCTTCAGGTAATGCTGGGGGAAGAGGATGAGGAAGTGGCCTCTACCCCTGCCTTGCCAGATTTGGGTATTCCCCAGGGGGCATTTGGTACTGCCCAGATACAGGACCCCACTTTGGCCAGGGCACGGGAACAGGTTGTAGTAATAAATGGGGAGCCCCAAGAGCCAGGTGCTAATGAGCGGTGGCCACATTTTTCAATATGTAATGAATTGCTTTATCGGGTTACTAAAGTGAGAGAAAATGTGGTAGAACAATTATTGGTACCCCAACAGTATAGACGCAAGGTCCTGGACCTGGCCCATGATGATGTTTTAGGGGGACACCTGGGAGTTGAAAAGACGGAGGCACGGATCGCCGACCGGTTTTACTGGCCAGGCTTGAAAGCAGAGGTAAGGAGATACTGTACCTCTTGTTCCACCTGTCAGTTGACCGCTCCGGCGACCCATTTCCGGAGCCCGTTGGTCCCTCTGCCCATAATTGAGGTCCCATTCGAGAGGATAGCCATGGATATAGTGGGTCCCTTGGTAAAATCGGCTCGAGGTCATTCTTACATACTGGTGATCCTCGACTATGCCACTCGATATCCTGAGGCGCTACCCCTGCGGAATACCCCCTCTAAGGCTATTGCACGGGAATTATTCCAGTTGTTTACACGGACAGGTTTTCCCAAGGAAATACCCACAGACCAGGGCACCCCGTTTATGTCGAAGGTTATGGCTGATGTATGCAAACTGTTCCGGATTAAACAGCTGCACACATCGGTCTACCATCCCCAAACAGATGGATTGGTAGAACGTTTTAATAAGACCCTTAAGTCTATGCTCAAGAGAGTGGTACAAAGGGATGGGAAAGACTGGGACTGCCTGTTACCAGCTCTCCTATTTGCTATCCGAGAAGTGCCCCAGGCCTCCACTGGGTTTTCGCCCTTTGAATTGATATATGGGCTTAGACCTCGTGGATTACTGGACTTTGTTAAAGAAGAATGGGAAAGTGAACCAATTCAGCATAAGAGTGTTCTTGAATATGTCTCTCAAATGCAGGAGAGGATCCGAACTGTGATGCCGCTAGTTAAGGAACATTTACAAAAAGCCCAGGAGGCTCAACGACGGGTCTATAATAGGGCAGCCAAAATTAGGAACTTCCAAGTGGGGGATCGAGTAGCAGTGTTGATTCCCACTGTGGAAAGAGAATTCTTGGCCAGATGGCAAGGCCCTTTCGAGGTTGTAGAAAAAGTGGGAGAGGTAAATTATAGAGTCCACCAGCCAGGCAAGAGGAAACCCTTCCAGATATATCATGTAAACTTGTTAAAGCCCTGGACAGACAGGGAACCAGTGACCTCCCTGGCTAGTACAAAACTTGAGCCTCGGGTTGGGGTGGAGAGTGTCCAAGTAGCAAATACCCTGTCTAAAACCCAAAGTCAGCAGGCAAAGGAGTTCTTGCAGAGAAATAAAGAAAAATTTTCAGACTTGCCAGGGCTCACTAGTGTCATAGAGCATGATATTGTCACAGAACCAGGAGTCAAAGTTTTTGTCCGGCCCTACCGCATCCCAGAGGCTCAAAGGAAGGCCGTTTCAGAGGAAGTAAAAAAGATGTTAGACCTAGGGATTATTGAGGAATCGCAGAGTGAGTGGTCAAGCCCGATTGTGTTGGTACCGAAGCTCAACGGGACTCTGCGATTCTGCAATGATTTCTGGAAACTTAATGAAGTTTCCCGGTTTGATGCCTACCCCATGCCCCGGGTAGATGAGCTTATCGAGAGACTAGGTCCAGCCAGGTATATCACTACATTAGACCTTACCAAGGGGTATTGGCAAATACCGTTGACTAAGGCTGCTATAGAGAAAACTGCTTTTTCTACCCCAGAGGGGAGTTTTCAGTACAAAAGGATGCCTTTTGGATTGCAAACTGCTCCAGCCACGTTCCAGAGAGCAATGGATAGGATTTTACGACCTCACCGGAAGTATGCCTCAGTATAATTGGACGATATAGTCATTTTTAGCAAAGACTGGGAATCACATTTTCCCAAAGTTCAGGCAGTGCTGGACTCTCTTTGGAAGGAGGGGTTTACAATAAACCCTGAAAAATGTGCTTTGGGAATGGAGGAGGTGAAATACCTGGGTTATATCGTGGGTAGAGGGGTAGTGAAACCGCAGGTCAACAAGATAGAGGCTATACAGAATTGGCCCCGCCCCCTCACAAAAAAGCAAGTACGTGCATTCCTGGGCATGGTGGGATACTACAGGAGGTTTGTACCCAACTTTGCCACGTTGGCGGCTCCGTTGACTGATCTGACTAAGGGTCGGAAATCGGTCATGGTGGAGTGGAATGCAGACGCTGAGAAGGCTTTTTTGAAACTCAAGTCGGCGCTGGGCCAACACCCTGTCCTGGTAGCACCTAATTTTTCAAAAGAGTTTGTTGTCCAGACTGATGCTTCCGATGTAGTATTGGGAGCGGTGTTGTCACAGGTTATTCATGGCGAGGAACACCGATAGTCTTCCTCAGCAGGAAGTTAACACCAGCGGAGAAAAACTATGCCATAATTGAACGAGCGTGTCTGGCCATTAAGTGGGCTCTGGAATCCCTCAGATATTACCTTTTGGGGAGGAAGTTTAGGTTGATTTCTGACCATGCCCCTTTAACATAGCTGAGACAGGGAAAAGGGACTAATGCCAGGGTTACCCGGTAGTTCCTGGCACTCCAGGAATTTAAATTTGTAGTGGACCATAGGCCCGGGAGACTGCATCAAAATGCAGATGCCCTCTCCCGAGTCCATTGTTTGAGCTCCACTGTTGCCTCCACCTCCTTGGCGTTGGGGCACAGGGGGGGGATATGTACAGGACGCTGTGGCTGGGTCCTGGAAGGACGCTATATTTCCCCTCTATTTGGTTTGTGGTCTCTTTAAGGGAATAAAATTGATTAACCCACCTGTTAAGGAAGTGTCTTTAAAAACAAGACAGGAAGTGGTAGATGGGTGTGGAGGAGTGGAGAAGACATGGTGGATGGTGGATGGTGTTTGTTTTGGGTTGCAGCAACTGAAGTGGACAGCAGTGTCCTGTTTGGAAGGCTCCTGGCAGGGGAAGCTACCTGCCATCAAGATCAAGCACTGTTTTGATAGAGGCAGCTATTCTGGACTTTGCAAGTCGGTGAGACTACAAAACTTTTCCTTTTGTTTTTGGCTGCTGTAAAGCTGTTTAAGTTTAATAAACCCTTTGTTGTGTGAAAAACCTGTGTCCTGCGATCTACCTGGTCCCCCGAACATTACAATACATACAGTATATATAGCAGGCATGTTCTCCACAAGATGAAGACAGAGAGATGCTGACTTATGCTTCCACTTAAACTCTCAGAGACACAAAGCACACTGGGAAAAAGGGGAGTTTCAGGAAGGGCTGAGGTGGGAGAAAGGAGAGAGAGACAGGTTCTCCACACAGCACTAGAGAGAGTTCTGACAGAAGATCTGAGGACCGGCCGTGGCACAGTAACAGAGGATCTGTCAGTGTCTGCTTCCAATGCTCGGCCCCCACCTTTCTCCTGTCAGCTGTGTGAGAGACAGACCAAGCTGCGCTGATGAGGCTCCCTGCCTGTTCCTGATTGGGTGAAGGGTGGAACCAATGATAGAAGGAGGAGTGAAAAGCCTGGGAAAGGAGAGATGTGAGGAGAGTGAGAGAAAAACACTGTGAGAGTGATTTTTGGAGCTAAGGGGAGAGAGAGAGACACACACTGATGCCAGAGAGTGTGTGACCTATTATAAAGGAGGGAGAGCTGTCTGAGGAGAGTGGGCAGAGGTACCAGCATCAGGATAAAGGAGAGACAGACACACACTGACACCAGAGAGTGTGTGACCTATTATAGAGAGAGAAAGCTAAGCCTTTCCAGAGCCTGGCAGGAGGAAGAGTGTGGTGAGGTGACCAGACTGTGTGGTGGAACTCCACCAGAGAGAGGGAGAGAGACACATTTTTCCTGAGACGACCGGGACCCCAGGTTAGGCGCTGCAAGAAGATAAAGATAAAGGGGAGCCAGGACAGGTGTCACCCACAATTTCCACCACAGTTAAGCTCAGAATCCCTGATCGGTGACCCAAGCAACGTTTCAGGGATTGCGATATCTATCCAGGTATTTGGTCGGCCGCTGCCTCTTCACCTTGCAAGTTTTGCTACCGGTCATCTCGATCGGCCCTCAGAAAGGGGACCCAGTGCCTTACAAAATCAGTAGGAGCATCAGGAGCCTGAACCAGCACCTGGAATTATCATTGTGTCATCACATAGAGGATTCGTGAGAGGGTGCAAGCCCAACATACTTCTTGACACCATATTGACACTGCATGCAGACACCTATTTCCCTTTTCAGTGTCACGGGATGCTAGTTTAGAGCTGCCATCTCTAGTAGTTTGCCCTTTTAAATCTCTACCTAACGGAACATTCTAGAGGATTACTGCTCCATGCAAGCTTGTTTAAACCTACTCTTTTAAAACAAGGGCCCCACCGTTTGCCAGCAGAAGACACTAGTATTCTTCACCTCAGGAGCTGCAAAATTTCAGAACTTCTCTTTTCATTGTGTCTTTGCCTCTCAAAGGTGTTTGTAACCCAGAAGGAGCTGAGAAGTTGACAAATCTTCTCTCCTCCCTCTCTGTGCCTGTGTTAAGGGCATATAGATTACTGCCCTTTTCTAGATTTACAGTTGCTAAATATTGAAGGTTGTCTTTTCTAATGTATTCATTCTTTGCAGAAAGGTTTAACAGTGTTGTAAGCTTCCATATGCTTTAAACCGTGATAATATATTCAATTTGTTTATCACTACCAGGTGTGGTTTTTTTTTTTGTGATAATCCACAGCCAGGATAAAAGTATTTTCCACATGTGTCTTTAAATGTGTTTGCAGTAATTTAATTTAACCAGGTGTGCCAGAGGGGCTGAGGTCATTCTTGGGGTTGAGGTGGAGATCAGAGAACCCAAATTTACCATGCAGCTCCTTCGGCTCCTTTGGGGGTGGTGCTACACTTGGGGCTCATCGAGTATTTCCTGTTCTGCTAGCAAACCACCAAGACAACACCCTTGAAAGCATCAAGATGGATCCGGTCGATGTGAGCCCAGAAAGTTCAGGCCAAGTAGCCTCATCAGAAGAAGCTACCTTACCGACACCTGTAGCCATGATAGGGCCTGAATTCATTGCCACCTTGGAAGAGTTTGTGGCAGAAGAGTAGTCCACTATACACTGGGTCTGAATACCAAAAGCTGGGAACCTTTTCTGGAATACAGCTGTGACAGACCTAGCCGGGGCAGGGGCTTTTGGAGAGGACTGAATGCTAGCCTTACTGTTTATGGGCTCTGGATTTTAAGGGAACACTACTTTGTGAGGTGTATGCCTGGGGACCCTTGAAGTAATGTTACTTTGGATTCAAGTTCATGTCCCCCAAAACACAGACTCTGGGAACCCTGTATATGCCATATTATAAATAGTGACTGATTCATAAAGACTCATAGAAGATGCTGATGTCATCAACTCCAGTCACCTGTCTGTCTGTTGTCTGCTATAATGTGTTGATTGTAAATACATCTAGTGTGGGCTCTAAGAATCTTTTACCCATTGTTGTTTGTGTTAATTAACTATGCTATTGTGTGAAGGAGTACTGTGTTGATATTTATGATAATGTGTATTGTACTAGGGAGCTAGGAAACAACAAGCCTAGGACCTGAAAGGTCATATCTCGGAGTCACCTTGTCTGGAAATGATTAGTTAATTAGCTCATGTTAATTTATATTTCTATTTACAGGTGTATCGTTACAGTAATATGAGCAGGAGGGGGGGGGGGAACCTCCTCCAGTGTATATAAGACTGTATTCTGTGTTCTAAAAAACAGTTCATGGTGAGCAACCAAATGAGTATTGCCTTGTTTGTGGTTGTACTCTGAGTCAATATGTGGATATTATGGAAAGGAACATAGAGCAACAAAGAACATAGACCTGAAGTGTGCCGGGGTCACGTGGTCAGTATGCCTAAAAGGGGGCATACCCAACTATGAAATATAATAAATGAAATGAAAAGAAAAAGGGAATGGGTGGGTGGGACACGAGAGCCAGCGTCCAGGAGAGGAGGAGGCAGAGGAGGGCAGGCTTTATGCAGCCTGACTCCTCCTACAAACACAGGCTGACCTGCGGTCAGCCTTACACTTGTACTCAGAGTCAATCTGTGGATAGTATGGAAAGGAACAAAGAGCAACAAAGAACATAGACCTGAAGTGTGCTGGGTTCACGTGGTCAGTATACCTAAAAGGGGGCAAAAAATAACACAGTAGGATGAAAGCTTAACAACCAGATTACACAGTGAATTAATGTCTAACCTGGGGTGGCGGCAACGAAGTATGTACTTCGCTGCAGAAAGGGGAGCGCCAGGAAAGGCAGTAGAGGACAAACCCAGGGTTTGACAAGTGTAACACCTAACCAAGCTGGCATACAAACCAACCCTGAGCACCACACCTTGCCAGGCTCCCAGAACCTGTTAATAATGCCGCCCCCAAATGCTGTGTCTTGAGAACATGCAGATGTAACAGAAAAGGCCGGGATGACAACCAGTTGATAGGCTAAGTAAGCGAGACCCTGGGCCAGAAGCACCACTCCCCTGGCCTTAAGAACCACAAAAAACAGCTAAAGCACTGCCTTGAGGCCCAAGCTGGTAACCAACGCAAAAGGAGACCTGAGAGTATGTCAGATACGACACGAAAATAAGACCCACAATGGGAAGTCAGCTTAGCACATCAGGGGGTCTACTCTGGAACCCTGAGGATGGCTTCAATCGAAAGTGCAGAAAATAAAAGAACCTGACGGGTCATCCAACATGAAATGATGAGACTCAACTGGGAACGCCCTGAAAGTGCTGTGGGCCGATACGAGCTGGAAGAGGCAAAAAAACAAAAAAATAAAAAACAAAATAGGAACTGGATGTTAACCATCAGGACTGGAAACCTAGACCTGAAAGCCTGGAAAACATGCCAATCAGTGTCATGAGCCTTCCTGGTATTCAAAACAAAACCTAATGATCAAGGCTGCTGCGTCAGCCGAATGGAAACCAATCCACCACGAAACTGGAACTGAAGAGAAAGTGCGATGCCGGTACCTGCTTCCGAGACCCGAGCCTACTGATACCAGCCCGGGCCTCGAGAGGGTCCCAGGATCCACTAAAGCCCCTGAGCCAGTAGAAGCTGCGGAGCTGCAATAGGCTGATTTACCAAGGGTTCCATACCATTGTGCAACTCCTGGCCGGACGCAGCTAGGAAATTAAAAGGTAGTGTGGAACGACACCCAACTGGTCAGGAACACAACTAGCAAGAGAACCGTGAGCAGACAAAGAAACCTGTGACAAGAATGTACCTGCGAGAAGAAAACGTGACTGAATGAGAAACATGAGTAGCGTGAGCTGATAAACGTGAGCAGCATAAGAACCGAGGCTGCAAGAAAACACCATCCGCATACGAAACACAGGTTACATGAGAATGTGAATTGATGAAACCACGAGAGAAAACCCTGGGGACACGAGAGAAAACCCTGGGAAAATGAGAGAAAACCCTGGGAAAACGAGAGAAATCTGGAAAACGAGAGAAACATAAAATTGCATGAGAAACATAACATTGCATGAGAAAACCATAACATTGCATGAGAAAACCGTAACTTTGCTTGAGAAAACCGTAACTTTGCATGAGAAACCATAAATTGCATGAGAAACGTAAATTGCATGAAAAAACGTACCTGTATAAGAACTAACCACATGAGAAACTATCCGCATGAGAAACATGAGTTTAGAACAAAAAGTGAGCGGTGTAAGAACAGATGAAGAGACAAGCCAATTAGAACAAGCCAATTAAAAACCATCACTTCAATCTGTTAAACCCATAGGCATGGTGGGTAACCCGCGGTGGAAGAACATGGACAATTCAGCTGTGTGAAACAACTAGAGAACATAACAGACAACCAGCCCATGACATAACAATCCCCCTGGAACCTAACAAGTATAAGGACGTGGGTGCAGAAATTACAGGACCAACAGCGCATAAATGTGAACCTAATGATAACACCACCCTAGTGAATGCAGAAGTGAGCCGAGCAACCTGCAGCGCCAAGACAGGAAATTAAAACGAACGCTCAGGGCTAAGGTACCCACAGACCATGGCGAGTAGCAGTAAAGGTGTAATGGTGAACGTGCATGTATGACGTATGGACTACAGGCGAGAAGATTGTGGGACGAGAATCAATTAAATACGAAACCTCAGCCCATATGGATCTGTAGACGTGATAGATCCTGAATGTAAACCCCAACTAACGGAAATGCAAAGAAAGAATAAACTGTAATTTGCATAAAAACCGTAAATTGCAGAAAAAACGTAAATTGCGCAAAATAACCCGTAAATTGCATGAGACCGTACATTGCATGAGAAACCGTAAATTGCATGAGAACGTAAATTGCATGAGAAACCGTAAATTGCATGAGAACCGTAAATTGCATGAGATCATAAATTGCATGAGATCATAAATTGCATGAGACCATAAAATTGCATGACAAAACCGAAAATAGCATGAGAAACGTAACTTACATGAGAAACCGTAAATTGCATGAGAAACTGAAAATTGCATGGGAAACGTTACATGTGTGAGAACTGTAAATTGCATGAGGACCGTAATTGCATGAGAAACCGCAAACTGAATGCGACCATACCTACCTAGGAACCCCCCCCACAGAAAAAAAAAGCACCATTATTACACCATAACAGGTATTCCTGTATGAACCCCCGACCTAACCTAATCACTGGCCAGCCACTCAGACACTGCAGCCCAGTGCAGGCAGAGGAGCTGTCAGGTGGCCAAACCCCCCCCCCCAGCGAACCACCGGGAGAAGCGGGGGCGGCCACATCTAGCAACCAACTGGAGCTGTCAGGCAGCCAAACCCCCCCTCCCCCGGCAAAACACCGGGAGAAGTGGGTGGGCGGCCACATCTAAAACACAAGCGGAGCTGGCAGGTTGCCAAAGCCCCCCCTCCCCCAGCGAACCACCGGCAGAAGCGGGCGGGCAGCCAATTCTAACAGACAAGCAGAGCTGGCGGGTGGTCAAACCCTCCCCTCTCCCCGGCGAACCATCGGGAGTAGCGGGCGGGTGGCCAAACCAACAACCGGAGCTGGTGGGTGGGCAACACCCCCCTCCCCTGGCTAACCTCGGAAATGAAGAGGAGCTTTCAGGTGGCCAAATCCCCCCCCCCCGGTGGAACCCCCGGGAGAAGTGGACGGGAAGCCAAGATCTTACAACCAAGCAAAGCCGGGCAGGATGCTTCCTTGTGGATCGGAGAAGAAAGGTGGACAGGCAGACTCCCCCGGAAATGACGTGTGATTCACACGAGAGCCAGCGTCCACGAGAGGAGGAGGCAGAGGAGGGCAGGCTTTATGCAGCCTGACTCCTCCTACAAACACAGGCTGACCTGCGGTCACCCTTACACTTGTCAGAGGTTAGAATATCTGATACCTATATTCAGACTGGATGGAAGCAGTGTATGAAGAAAGCACTCAAGTGGAGTGTGGGACGTTTCATTACATTGGCGATAGAGGTAGGATGCTTCCTGCAGTCTGGGACATCCAATCCCCCACTTGGATCCAAGATAAGGATAGCAGACTTTTACTCAACCCCAGCGAAGCTATGGATCTGGCATCAGAGTTCCTGGGGCTGCTGTGGATGGTCCTTTCAGCATACTCCAGGTCTATGTCTGCGGATGAATACCTGGAGCTCAGGCAGCAGATTTGGGTGGAGCTCTGGATTGGAGCCCTAGTATGCAACAGGGCAAGTGCTTTCCAACCCCAGAGCAATGGGACCAACAGGAGTTATGGATGCCATTCCTGGGAGAGCAGCCCCAGGAGCAATGGGTGACTGAGTTGTACAGGCTGGTCCAGCAGAAGATAGAGCTGGACAATCATTCTCAGGCTCTGCAATGGCTCTCCGGAGGGATATGACTTTGGCAGCCCTGGATTGCTGTGGGAGAGCCTTACAGATCGTTTTGTGTTTGGCAATGAAGGGGAACCTACCCTTGAGGACCTGTAAGGTTATAGAGGGTCTATGCCCGGTCTTGCAGGGGTCTCAGAGCTTAAACTTGATCTGGACTATATGCTAAGGAAGCAACAGTATCTGGAAAGGGCACACAGGAAACTGCTAGAACACGTTCAGCAGCATGCCAGAGAATCGGCAGTGGAAACTCTGGGTATTGCCATCTTCAAAGCTGAAGTGTTGACAACGGCGCAAAGCTTTGCTATCCTCTGCCCAGCATTGATAACATCTTCTGGGTCCCACGGATAGGAGATGGACAACTTCTATCCCCAGACACCGGTTGCAGAGATTGGGGGATTTAATAGACTTTTCTGCTGAGGAACAACAACCTGGTGAGCCTCCAGCAGAAGAGCTGGTATCAGGGCCAATCTTCACTGAGCTCTGCTCAGCACCAACAGCCGCATCAGTGAAATTACAAGGAACCTCCTTAGCTGAAGCCCTGGTCACCAGACAGAGGGTCCAAGACCTCTGCCCCACATCTGTGGCAATTCCGAAGGCTCAGGATGAAAAGGTGGCAGTCACTTCCCAGCAGCCAGATGAGGGTAAGGGAGATGGAGCAGCCAGCTCCCATTCTCAGCAGCAGACGGCACCAAAGCATGATGACACCAACCCAGCTAAAGAGCTGGCAGCCAAGCAGAATGTTACCAACCTCTGCCCAGCACCGGCAAAAGCTGTGGTGTTCTAGGGAGCCGGGGCATTCGGCCCCTCTCCCCAGCGCCAAGCTGCTGTAGTGAAAATTCTGCTCCCAGCTGAATCGCTGGCAACAGGGAACCACTGGCCTCTGCCTAGAACCTACAGTGCCTCCACAGCTTCAGGAAGCTGAACACCGGAATGTTAAATACTACCCAACTGAAGCGCTGGCAGCTGGACAGAGAGTCAATGGCCTCTGCCCCACACCTACTGATGACTAATATACCAAAAAATATGCCAAAAAGGGGAATCATGCAGACTGACCATGTGACTTCACTCGGCCTGACTAACGCATGTCCAGACCAGGTAAAGGTCTGGGACTTGTTAGTCAACTTTTGATGAGGGAGAAATGTGACAGACCTAGCCAGGGCAGGGACTTTTGGGGAGGACTGAATGCTAGCCTCTTGCTTCTGATTATGGGCCCTGGATATTAAGGGAACACTACATTTTGTGAGGTATATGCCTGGGGACCCTTGAAGTAATGTTACTTTGGATTCAAGTCCATTTGCCCCCAAAACACACAGACTCTGGGAACCCTTTATATGCCATATTATAAATAGTGACTGTTTCATAATGTTGGGACTCATAAAAGATGCTGATGTCATCAACTCCAGCCACCTGTCTGTCTGTTGTCTGCTATAATGTGTTTATTGTAAATACATCTAGTGTGGGCTCTAAGCCCCTGTACACACGGTCGGACATTCTGCCAACCAAATCCGTCTGATTTTGTCCGACGGATTGTGTCCAACGGATTGTGTCCAAAACTGTTGCATACACACAGTCGGACCAAGTTGTCGGAAAATCCGATCATTCAGAACGTGATGACGTTATTTCGTTACGATGGGACTACGTTCAGGCTAGTAGCCAATAGCTTTGGTCTAGGAATTTGATCTGAGCATGCGTGGCACTTGGTCCGATCTGAATTCTCTACACATGATCGGAGTATGTCAGATCGGACCAGTTGGTCGGAAAATATTTCCAACATGTTGAAAAATTGGGTCCGACAGATATTCCGACGGAATCAGTCCGATGCATACCACACACAGTCGGATTATCCGACAACACGGTCCGATAGGACACATTCCGACGGATTCTCCGACCGTGTGTACAAGGGCTAAGAGTTTTTCACCCATTGTTTTTGTGTTAATTAATTCTTCTATTGTGTGAGGGAGTTCTGTGTTGATATTTATGATAATGTGTATTGTAGTTAGGGAGCTAGGGGACAACAAGACTAGGACCTGAATGGTCATATCTTGGAGTCACCTAGTCTGCAAATGATTAGTTAATTTATGTTTTTGGTTACAGGTGTATTGTTACAGTAATATGAGCAGGAGGGAGGGGGGCTTCCTCCTCCAGTGTATATAAGACTGTATTCTGTGTTCTAAAAAACAATTCACGGTGAGAAACTAAATGAGTATTGCCTTGTTTGTGGTTGTCAGTGGTTAGAATATCTGATATCTATATTCAGACTGGAAGGAAGCGGTGTATGACAAAAGCACCCAAGCAGAGTGTGGGATGTTTCGTTACAACAGCCAGTTCCTGTCAGTGAAGAGAGTTTTGAGGAATGACTGCAGCCAGCCATGCAAGCCTTAGATGAGTGGAACATCCCTGAGGCTCAGAAAAAGCAGAGAATCACAGATAGCTTGAGGGAGCCAGCCTTAGAAGCTATTCGCAACCTGAAACTTAACTTAAATATCTTGCAAAACGTGTTTGAGAGAACAGAAAAGGCCTCTGACCTTGTGTACCAGTTTGAGCATACCTACCAAGATGATAGCATACACACGACCGGACTTTCTGGCAGAAAAGGTCAGACAGTCTTCCCGACGGAGTTCCAACAGAGTTTAGACCGAACAGACTTGCCCACACACAAACGGACCAAAGTCTGTTTGTTTTGAATGTGATGATGTACGGATTAGAAAAGGAAGTTCAATAGCCAGTGGCCAAAAGCTGCCCTTGAGTTGTATTTGGTCCATCGGACCAGCATACAGACAAACGTTTTTCCCGATAGAAATTTATCCCGTCGGAAAGATTTAAAGC
Organism: Lithobates pipiens; assembly: GCF_037356315.1. NCBI lineage: Eukaryota > Metazoa > Chordata > Amphibia > Anura > Ranidae > Lithobates > Lithobates pipiens. The sequence continues at coordinate 153,882,132 of NW_027507758.1, read as the reverse complement.
ATGTTGTATTTTGAGGTCCGTCTGAATTTTTTTTTTTAAATGATCAGATTATCCCACACACGATTGGAATATCCGACGGAAAGATTCTGTTTGACCTTTTCTGCCGGAAAGTCCGGCATTGAAGAAAGGTATAGATCTCAGGTCAGTTGACAGGGTCCGGGCACAGCAGGTTCTAAGGGGGGCTCAGCCCTTAGATCCTATTATGATCCAGTTGAAACCCCGAAGAGATGGTAGAATTTTGAAGTACCCTGAATTAATCTGGGCGGTGTGAGAAGAAGCTCTGTTGGAAAGAAAAAAAAGAAACCTGAAGCCAGAATCTATCACTGAGGTCAGAGTGATTAGTGCAACTAGTGATGACACAGAGATAGAGCTCTTAAAATCCCAGGTGTTGCAAATTATGGAGATGATGATGCTGCAAGGATCACCCCACCAGCTAACAAGAATGTCTCAGAGCCCAAGCAAACTTTGAATCCTACAGTTGTTTCTGCAGAGAAGCCTATGAGTCAAGTAGTCTGTCTTAATTGCGGAGGAGTGGGTCATTACCGACACAACTGCACAAGTCCGCTAAAACATGTCAGCTGGTTCTGAGAAGCTGCCAGGAAACCTCAGAGGGCCCTAGTTAAGAAGCCAAAAGGGAGCCCACCTATAGCAGTTAGTAGTGATGGCCGAACGGTTCGCCCGGCGGTCGTTTCGCAGCGAATTTCGGCTGTTCGCAGTCCGCCCGTTCGGCGGACTATTGGCGCCGTTCGCCCGGCGGACTTCCGTGTTTACTGTGTAAAAGAACTTTGACCTATGATGACACATCCATCATGGGTTACAGGACAGCCAATTGAGACATTACAGCACATGGACACTTGGACATTCCCCCTAACTTATAAATACACCCGATCCGGCGGCCATTTTACATTCTTTCTTCTGTCACTATAGGGAGAGGTTGCTATGTGGAGCAGGGAGAGACTGCAGTGACCCAAATCGCTAGCTATTTGGTACACAAAAGTTATTTTCAGGACTGGTATAGGTGTTAGGTGTATATAGGTTTGCTGTGCTACTGATTGTTGCAGCAGCCTGAGTGTCTTTTGTCAGTTTAGAGAAAGGGACAGGACGGTGTGTCTGCTGTAGGGACAGTCTGTTTAGTCATCATTAGCTGTTACTATCAGGTCCACAAAAGTGCTATTCCAGTTATTGTTCCAGTAGCCTCTGTTTTGTCAGTTTATATAGGGACAGGCAGGAAGCAGTGTGTGAGGCAGTGAAGGTCAGTTTAATCAGTAGCTGTTACTATATTAGGTCCACAAAGGTTCTTTTCAGGACTGGTATCAGTGGTATGGTAATAGGCTTGTACACGTATAATATTCTTTCTTCCAAATATAGAAAGAATATTATACTTGACTGCTGCCCTTCTGCTGCAGTCTGCTAATCATTCACAACCTACTTGTTCCACAAAGCTCCTTATAAGGACTGGTAATAACCTGGTGTAGGGTGCTATAGTACATAGGGTTGAGTGAGGTACAGTCTGCCATTCTATAAGGACTGGTATAGGTCCACAGTACATAGGGTTGAGGTGCACTACTGCTGACCGCTGCCCTATACTGCAACAGTCCTTCATCGGTATAGGGACTGACGTACAGTCTGCTAATCACTCACACACAACCTACTTGTTCCACAAAGGTCCTTATAAGGACTGGTAACTTGGTCTGTCTAGGGTGCTACAGTACATAGGGTTGAGTGAGGTACAGTCTGCCATTCTATAAGGACTGGTATAGGTCCACAGTACATAGGGTTGAGGTGCACTACTGCTGACCACTGCCCTATACTGCAGCAGTCCTTCATCAGTATAGGGGCTGACGTACAGTCTGCTAATCACTCACGCACAACCTACTTGTTCCACAAAGGTCCTTATAAGGACTGGTAAGGTATAGGGTACTACAGTACATAGGGTTGAGTGAGGTACAGTCTGCCATTTTATAAGGACTAGTATAGGTCCACAATACATAGGGTTGAGGTGCACTACTGCTGACCGCTGCCCTATACTGCAGCAGTCCTTCATCGGTGTAGGGACTGACGTACAGTCTGCTAATCACTCACACACAACCTACGTGTTCCACAAAGGTCCTTATAAGGACTGGTAATTTGGTCTGTCTAGGGTGCTACAGTACATAGGGTTGAGTGAGGTACAGTCTGCCATTCTATAAGGACTGGTATAGGTCCACAATACATAGGGTTGAGGTGCACTACTGCTGACCGCTGCCCTATACTGCAGCAGTCCATCGGTATAGGGACTGAGAGTTTTGTCACAGGGTCATTTTAAAAATGACAGGCAGAGGAAGAGGCAGGCCCTTCCGCAGGGGTGGTAGGGGTAGGGCAGGAGCAACAGGCTTGAGCCAAAGTGGGAAGTTGCAGAAGGTGCGTTCAATTACTTTAAAGGACGCACCAGACTTGGTTGAGTGGCTCGCTCAGCCTTACTCTTCTGCACCCTCCTCATCCTCTCGATCTGCACCCTCTTCTTCACTCTCTGCTATGTGCACCCCCAAAGACACTACCACCAACAACACCACCACCACCACCACCACACACCTTCCGCTTGAGTCACAGGAATTATTTTCCGATCCATATCAAGACATTTCTGATGCGCAGCCACTCTTGGTATTGGATCAGGAAGAGGAGGCACCAACAACCGCTACTCAGCAGTCTGATGACAGTACCCAGATCAGCCCAAGGAGGAGGTTGGTCCCCGGTGTTGCTGCCTACTCCGAGATCTCTACTTATAGCGGTGGGGAAGGTGACGTCGATGATGACGTGTCTAGTGATGTCACGTGGGTGCCCACAAGAGAGGAAGAGGAGGGGAGTTCAGAGGGAGATATGGACCAGAAGATAGGGAGGAGAAGCAGAAATAACTTACATTGCACAGGAGGGACAAAGCAGACTGAAAATGTATCAGGAGCGAGTCATCGACCATGTACGGTCACATCTGGCGCTCCCAGGACACCGGCACATGGCTCCGCAGTGTGGGCTTTTTTTAACGTGTCCGCTGCTGACAATAGCGTTGCCATCTGCAATCTTTGCAGTCAACGCATTAGTCGCGGTACGCCCAACACTCACCTAGGGACAACCGCCTTAAGAAAGCACATGAGCAGCCATCACCGAGCCCAGTGGGAGCAACGGAACACACAAAGCCACACTCCAGGCTCTCACCGTCCAGCCTCGTCTTCTACTTCTCCTTCTCCTCTCTCCTCACAAATGTCCTCCACTCCACCTTCTATCACGCCAAGCTCACGTTTTTCTGCAAAAAGGCAGGCTTCCATGGGCCTAATGTTCGAGCGTAAAAAAATGATGACGCCGGATAACCCTCTTGCCCAACGGTTGACGGCTGGCTTGTCAGAACTCATAGCCCGCCAACTACTGCCATATAAACTGCTGGACTTTTTGGGCATTGGAACACCACAATGGAAGGTCCCAGGAAGGAAGTATTTCTCAGAGAAGGGCATCCCAGAGCTATATGGCCATGTTCAGCGGCAAGTGAATGTATCTCTGGCACACATTGTCGGTGCCAAGATACATCTGACCACAGACACATGGTCTAGCAAACACGGGCAGGGAAGGTATATCACTTTTACTGCCCACTGGGTGAACCTTCTGACGGCCGTCAAGCATGTAACCCGTGGCACCCGTGTAGATTTGGTTTTACCGCCACGGATTGCATGCAGGCCTGACTCTCTCTTCTCCTCCTCCTGCAACTCCATCCTCTTCCCTCTCCTCCTCGGCTGACTCCTCCTTTTCCGCTGCTAGCATCTCTTCCGCTGCACCGCCCAAGCTCCCCAGAACCTATTCGACATGCCAGGTGCCTGGAAGCCAAGAGCCACACTGGCCCGGCACTCCTTTCAGCTTTGCGTTCACAGGCAGATCAGTGGCTAACACTGCTCAATTTGACAGTTGGTAAAGTGGTGTGTGACAACGGTGCCAATCTGCTTAGCGCATTGAAACAGGGCAAAATCACGCACGTGCCATGCATAGCACACGTCTTAAACTTGGTCGTGCAGCGATTTCTTGTCAAATACCCTGGGGTCCAGGACATCTTGCGGCAGGCAAGGAAAATCTCGGCCCATTTCAGAAGATCTTACACGGCCATTGCTCGCCTTGCTGACATTCAGCGGCGACACAATCTGCCGGTCAGACGTCTTATTTGCGATTGCCCGACGCAATGTAACTCAACCTTCTATATGCTTGATAGGCTGCTCCAGCAGAAACGTGCAGTTAACGTCTACCTGTATGAACTCTGCGGCAGAACCGGTTCTGGGGAGCTGGGGTTTTTTTCACCGTGCCAGTGACTGCTTATGCGTGACACATGCAGACTTCTGCACCCATTTGAGGAGATCACCAAACTGGTCAGTCGCAGCCATGGCACCATCAGTGACATGGTACCTTATGCCTTCTTTATGGAGCGTGCATTGCGTTGTGTCATTGATCAAGCTGTGGAGGAGCAGGAGCAGGAAGATGAGGAAGTCGCAATGCTGGATGAATTCCCAGGGGGGGCTACTCTATCTGAGACAAGTCAACAACAGGAGTCTGAAGAGGAGTCAGAGGAGGATGGTGCCGGGGGGGATGAGGAGGAGCAAGAAGAGCATGCTTTAAACCTTTCTGGGATCCCTGGTGAGCGTGGATGGGGAGAGGAGAATGAAGAGGACGACATTATCCTGGATGATGAGCAGGAGCCAGGCCACCACATCGCTTCCACTTTAGTGCAAATGGGGGCCTTCATGCTCCAGTGTTTTAATAGGGACCCCCGTATAAAAAGCATAAGGGACAAGGACCAGTACTGGGTGGCAACGTACTTAGACCCCCGGTACAAACACAAAATGGCGGAAATGTTACCACCGTCACAGAGGGCTGGCAGAATGGAGCACTTCCAGGCCCTGCTTCGAGAAATGCTGCATTCTGCTTTTGCGTGCGCTGGCAGAGGAGCAATTCCCACTCCCAGAGAAGGAGTTGCGGGTATCCAATCCAACAGTGCCTGCAAGAAGAGGCCGGTTTGAAGATGTGTTGGTGACTTCGGATATGAGGTCATTCTTTCAGCCAACCCATCGACAGGTGTCATCCGGATCCAGCATCAGGGAACGTCCCGTCGGAAGTGTCCGACTACATCGGGTTAACGGCCGATGTGGACGCTCTGAGGAGTGATGAACCCCTGGACTACTGGGTGGGCAGGCTTGACCTCTGGCCAGAGCTTGCCCAATTTGCAATCGAACTGTTGGCTTGCCCCTCATCCAGTGTCCTGTCCGAAAGGACGTTCAGCGCAGCAGGGGGGATCGTGACCGATAAGCGTACTCGCCTAGCTCACGACAGTGTTAACTACCTCACATTTCTAAAAATGAATGAGGCATGGATCTCGGAGGAATTCAACACATGTGACCAGTAGACCGTGTATATGTCTATTAACAATTTTTTTAATCAAACACAGAGACCTTCTTTCTTCATTTGGCTCACTTCCTTGTCCAAAAAAAGCACACCGTACTATATGCCCGTACCCTCCTCTTTGAAGAGGTTGAGAGGTGTCATATTTCTACTGGGGCTGCTTATTATGAGGGGCTCCCACCATCCCTGTGCTGTGCTGACATCCTCCTGGGGCTGTACCTCTGCTGTGAATATTATGAGGGGCTCCCACCATCCCTGTGCTGTGCTGACTTCCTCCTGGGGCTCTACCTCTGCTGTGCATATTTTGAGGTGCTCCCACCATCCCTGTGCTATGTTTATTATGAGGGGCTCCCACCATCCCTGTGCTGTGCTGACTTCCTCCTGGGGCTGCTTATTATGAGGGGCTCCCACCATCCCTGTGCTATGCTGACATCCTCCTGGGGCTGCTTATTATGAGGGGCTCCCACCATCCCTGTGCTATGCTGACATCCTCCTGGGGCTGCTTATTATGAGGGGCTCCCACCATCCCTGTGCTATGCTCATTATGAGGGGCTCCCACCATCCCTGTGCTATGCTCATTATGAGGGGCTCCCACCATCCCTGTGCTATGCTGACTTCCTCCTGGGGCTGCTTACGGTGCAGGTGTCAGTGCTGTATATCACGGTGCTGATGTCAGTATTCTCTATCACGGTGCTGCTGTCAGTGCTGTATATCATGGTGCTGGTGTTAGTGCTTTATGTCACGCTGCTGATGTCAGCGCTCTCTATCACGGTGCTGTTGTCAGATGACTCTATCACGGTGCAGGTGTCATTGCTGTATGTCACGCTGCTGATGTCAGTGCTCTCTGTCACGGTGCTGCTGTCAGTGCTGTATATCATGGTGCTGGTGTGAGTGCTTTATGCCACGCTGCTGATGTCAGTGCTCTCTATCACGGTGCTGCTGTCAGTGCTGTATATCACGGTGCTGGTGTGAGGGCGTCATGTCACGCTGCTGATGTCAGTGCTCTCTATCACGGTGCTGCTGTCAGTGCTGTATATCACGGTGCTGGTGTGAGTGCTTTATGTCACGCTGCTGATATTAGTGCTCTCTATCACGGTGCTGCTGTCAGTGCTGTATATCACGGTGCTGGTGTTAGTGCTTTATGTCACGCTCTGATGTCAGTGCTCTCTGTCACGGTGCTGCTGTCAGTGCTGTTTATCGCGGTGCTGGTGTGAGTGCTTTATGTCACGCTGCTGATGTCAGTGCTCTCTATCACGGTGCTGTTGTCAGATGACTCTATCACGGTGCAGGTGTCATTGCTGTATGTCACGCTGCTGGTGATCATCTCCTGCACCCTCTTTGCCTACCCTGACCTTCCCTCTCCTCCATTGCCTTCATGCGCTCCACAGTCCTGAATTGTCCCAACAATTTCCCATATAAAATAAGAATGCTTGTAGTTGTCGATCCCAGATTCACCTCATACATGTGTTATGTCATTGGCCATGTGGTGGGACTATGTTTTCACAGCTATTAATTATTTTGTGGCTGCAAATTTGACCTGTAGGTTTGCGAAGTTCGCCTCCCATTGAAGTCAATGGGGCCCCGCCACGAACATTCCGGTTCGCGAACTATCAGCCGCGTTCGCGGTCCGCATTCGCGAAACGTCCCGTCGGAAGTTCGTCCATCACTAGCAGTTAGCTCAAAAGGCAAAGATCCAGGGAAGCCACAGTGGAAGCCTAAACTGTCGCAGAGAACCCTCACTGCTGTTTCTGAACGACCAGACAATCTGCTTCCATCAGCTTCAAGTGCCCGGTCGTGGAGAGTCGGTGCATCCCAGCCCTCTGGAGCCCAACAGAGATGCCAGTAAAACCCAAAGCCTATCAAGAAGGGGTCTTGAATACAGATGACAGGACAATCTAACTACTTTATTTCGGGTAGATTCCCTGAGAAACTATTGGGACCTTCTCCCATCGTGTCAATTCAAGTAGAACGCATCTATACAAAGACCCTTCTGGACATGGGGGCACACGTTACCCTACTATATTGAGACTTTTACAACTGGCACCTCAAACGCTTACCCCTGCAGAAATTGGAGGAACTGGAGATATGGGGTATTGGAACCCAAAATTTCCCATATGATGAATGCTTACCGGTCAAGTTGACTTTCGACCCCTCTGTGACTGAACCAACAGAAACATTTGATACCTTAGCCATTGTATGCCCTCCTCCATCAGGAGCCCACAAGAGTTCTTTGATAATAGGAATGAACACTGACCTTGTCAGAAGGCTGCTCACTCCTCTTGGATTGAAGTCTGACACCCCAACCAAAGGCATACACCCTATGCTGAGGCAAGTTTATCAACACCTAGTCGAAGAACAGAGAGACCCAGCTGAAGGAGTGGAGAAGATTTGGCAATTGGACAGAAGTGAGAAGGTACTACAACCTGGAGAGGTGGTGTGTCTATAAGCTTCAATCAAGCTCAATTGGGAACAACCGGGTCCCTTTGTTGTCCTTGAAGCTGACCGCCAGGGAGAGGACATGGGAGTGGAGATAATCCCAGAAGTCATATCAATTAGGGCTCTGCAATGGAGTCGTGGGAAGATCCCTGTCAGCATCCAGAATGTTACGACCTCACCGTTGAAATGGCGAGCCCGAATGCTGTTAGGACAAGTAAATCCAGCCACTCCAGTCTCACCATCTGATTTGGGGAAGGGAGAGAAGGACAGAATCTCCATAGAACAGTTTTACCCGCAAAACACTAGACATGGGCGCCATCAACAAATTTGTTTCTTTTCGTTCCATTCCGTTTCATATTAAAAACATTTGTATTTCATAATTCGTATCCGAAATTCAATTCGGATTCGTACGAAATCCAAATTTTCATTCGATTTGTAAACTTTTCGTTAAAATAACGAATGTTCGCTATGATTAATTTATCATTATGATGGGTTCCCACCATCCCTGTGCTGACTTCCTGGGGTTTTAACTTTTAGCTTTGTTAACTTTTTGTAACAATTACGAATTTTCGTTGCATTTGGATCCGAAATTCATAAATAAAATGTCCTATTTCGTAAAAAAATTAGTATGCATAAAAATTAGTATTCGGATTCATACGAATATACGAATTTCCAGAAATTCATACGAATTTTTGATTTGTACGAAACTAATCACACATGTCTACAAAACACCAGTAAATACTAACACTGGACTAGTTTTTATATTTATGCAAAAATAAATTAACTGCCAGGGATTTTAATACTTTTCAAAAAAAATAATGATTATACTATACATACACTTCAACTAAAGCAATTTATACTGTGTAAATTGGAAATAAACTGCCTTCGTAAACTGATTTACATTACCCAGTAATTGATTGTACAACCTACTGCATCCACCATAAAAAATAAAAAATAAATTCAACAGGAAAAATTTAATAATCTCCAGGGTAGGTAGGTAGACTTGAGAACTGAGATCCTGGGTGCAGAGAACTTGCCTCTCCAGTTCTCAGTGGTTAGGTCAGCCTGTAGTTTGCTGTGAGAGTGTTGCCCTAACATGAAAAATCACTTTTGGTGCACTAAACTTTTAAATAAGTCAGAGCTTTCAAATCTTCCAATATTAAATTTTTGATGGCAAGGTGACATTATTCAGTACAAGTACTAGGTCAGTCAGGAACAATACATTCTGCTAAAGAGAAATTGAAAACTTGCAAAGTGCAATAAAATATATTGCAAAGATGTAAGTTTGAACTACATTCACTTTAATAAAAATTGCACAAATTGTACGTTTTTATAACAAGATAAGGTGTGTTTTGTACTGTTGGTTGTATGTGGTTTTCTTGATCTAGACATTATTTTCCTTTTTATGCTGTCTTCAATGCAGGCCAGTCTATAACCATAATTTATTTTTTTGTGAATAGAGTTTACACTATCACATCCAAAAGTTATTATTAGGACTAGTTAAAACTAGTTTTATTTTTTGTGCTTTACAAAATCATTATGCCTCTTTAATAGAATCTGTCACAACTGAGCTTATTGAGTGTTTGTGGAAACAATTTTATCTTATAATACCTTGTTGTCTCATTTGCTGTTATGGATTTAATAATGCATATAAAACTGTGTATATGACCTTGGTGTCCTCTCCCTCTCCTGCTGCTGTTAAATTGTGTTGATTCAGTTTTAGCTGTTTATTTGTGGATTAACTACATATATTTCCCTTCATATACAAAACTTTGCATGTGAAATTGGTTCCTCTTCTTTGGCTTCTTCATAATTAATCTTCTGATCAAAATTGGCTACAATAATCAAAACGTGTAACAGGTCGTTTATGCTATTACAATTTTGGTTTCTTCACATTTGCATAATTTGAATAAGAAATACAGATTTATTTTATTCACATCAATTATCAAAATTTAAAAATACGAAGAGAGGGATTCTGGTTTTGTGTTCTATATGCAGCCATCTGTAATAAAACGGTTTAAGCAGTTAAACCATTTACTGTTTATCTTGTCATATTCAGCCTTTGCAAACAATTAAATATTTAAAGCAGATGGTATTCAAAAATATTATCATTTCAAATGGAGGATTTTATGGAGTTAATAACATATCAGTTAAGTGATCTTAGCCAAGATATCAGGAGAGTAACTAGACTATGTATAGGCAGCAAAACTGTGCTTAAGCCATCTGCTTTTATTTGCATTCTCTAATTGCCAAATTGTTAGACACAGGCAATAATTGTGCTGTGGTGGAATAATCTTTACAAAAATCCCAACATACAAAGTAAAGCACATAGCCAGACTTACTTAATACTGTAGTGCAAATGGCAATGATTATAGGCTTAATTCACTAAGGGCTCATTTACATTTGCGGCAGTCCTTGCCACCCCTTCTGAAAAAGCAATCTGCAGTGGATCACATTTCAGAAGGCATTTGATAGGCAGCTGGGAGGCAACATATTGCTTCCTCATCACCCATTTTAATTCAGTAAGCCCCTACCATCTCACGGTTTCAGGATGGTTGCAGCACAGCCCCATTCACATGAATAGGTTGCATTTAGTGACAGTACTGCCATTAAATGCAGCGGCCTTGGTATTAAGGATGAGCTCCGGCGTGTTTCCACAGCCCACGTGCAGAGCCCGCCGGAAAGTCGGCACTGCGCTGCAATAATCAAAGACAGTGAGACATTTCCCGATCTCTGCAGCCGCACATCGGGAAATGTCTCACTGCCTGTGATTAGCGCAATGCAGTGACTTCCTGGCGGGCTCTGCACTAGGGATGAGCTTCATGTTCGAGCTGAACCCATGTACGACTTGAACATCGGCTGTTCATCCGTTCTGCGAATTCCGAGCATTATGGGCCATTCGCGCCAAATTCGAGTGGCGCGTCACGGCCCATAATTCACTGTGGCATCGCAGTGCACTGCTGGCTGATGATTGGCCAAGCATGCACTATGACCCACATGCTTTGGCCAATCACAGCATGGAAAAAACAGAAAGCCATAATTGGCCAAAGCCGGGGCGGCTTTGGCCAATTATGGCTCAGGGGGTTTAGTACATGCAGCACACTATATAAGGCCGCCTGCGCGGCAGCTTGTGTAGTGTGTTACGGCGGCGGAGAGAGATAGACAGAGAGACAGTGTTATTTAATTTCATTTGAAGCTGTTGCAAATACAATCGGTGTATTGTGCCATCTGCACAGTGTACACCTAAAGTTACCCCAATTGCTGGTGTCCTGCTGATCTTATCTGCAGGCAGCTGTAGCAATTACAGTCAGTGTATTGTGCCATTTACACAGTGTACACCTAAAGCTACCCCAATTGCTGGTGTTCTGCTGATCCTATCCGCAGGCAGCTGTAGCAATTACAGTCGGTGTATTGTGCCATCTGCACAGTGTACACCTAAAGCTAACCCAATTGCTGGTGTTCTGCTGATCCTACCTGCAGGCAGCTGTAGCAATTACAGTCGGTGTATTGTGCCATCTGCACAGTGTACGCCTAAAGCTACCCCAATTGCTGGTGTTCTGCTGATCCTATCCGCAGGCAACTGTAGCAATTACAGTCGGTGTATTGTGCCATCTGCACAGTGTGTGCCTAAAGCTACCCCAATTGCTGGTGTTCTGCTGATCCTATCCGCAGGCAACTGTAGCAATTACAGTCGGTGTATTGTGCCATCTGCACAGTGTGTGCCTAAAGCTACCCCAATTGCTGGTGTTCTGCTGATCCTATCCGCAGGCAGCTGTAGCAATTACAGTCGGTGTATTGTGCCATCTGCACAGTGTGTGCCTAAAGCTACCCCAATTGCTGGTGTTCTGCTGATCCTATCCGCAGGTAGCTGTAGCAATTACAGTCAGTGTATTGTGCCATCTGCACAGTGTGCGCCTGAAGCTACCCCAATTGCTGGTGTTCTGCTGATCCTATTATGCGTTCAGACAATTTTTTAGTCTGCAGCCCCAAGGTATAATCGGTTCCAGCAACCATTTCCAGTGTCTGATTTACATGGTGTAGGGATACCTAGGGGAAAGATCAGACTTGGACACCTTTCCCACCCGAAAATCCTCTGGGTTACTGGGTCTTGAGGATGGATCACTGGCCAGAGCTTGCACAATATAAAATTGAGCTACTGGCCTGTCCTGCATCCAGCGTTCTTTGGGAACGCACATTCAGTGCTGCTGGAGTCTTTGTAACCAATCACAGGGTGCGCCTGTCCACTGACTCGGTTGATCGACTGACCCACATAAAAATTAATCAGTCTTGGATCACCACCAGCTACCAAGCACCTGATGCTGATGTAACCGAATAATTTTTTTTTAAATTTGTCAGATCCCTTCAAGACTGCCTATGCTGATGCTGAGTGACTATGCTGTTATGCTAAGTGACTATCCTCTCCCTCCTCAATGATCATGCTGATAGCCTGTAAGAAAATTTTTGGTTCTGGGCACTGCCACCAGTGGCTAAGGCCCAATTTTTCAGCTCCTGTATAACAGGGGCATGTAATTACAATTTTTGATGCAATACTTTGCAGCAGGGCTCATTCCTGTGCTCCAACTAGAGTATCTGTGAGGGGTTGCAGTGTTATGGCACCAGCACCAGTGCCTAAGGCCCAATTTTTCAGCCCCTGTTTAACTGGGGCATGTAATTACAATTTTTGATGCAATATTTCACAGCAGGGCCGTTCCAGCGCCCACCAAGAGTAACTGTGAGGACTTACAGTGTTATGGCACCAGCACCAGCACCATCACCACCAAAGGCCCAATTTTTCTACCACTGTTCAACAATGGCATGTAATTACAATTCTTGATATAATAGTTTACAGCAGGACATTCCAGCGCCCTCCAAGAGTCACTTTGAGGGCTTACAGTGTTGTGGCAACACCAACACCTCAGGCCCAAATGTCTGCAGAGCATATAGGGCAGGCCCCTACTTTCAAACATCCAACTTACAAACGTCTCCTACTTGCAAAGGAGACATCAGGAAGTGGGATTAAATCTACCCCTAGGAGGGGAAATTCTCTCCTGTAAGAGTTGATATGGGAAAAACATGTCTCCTCTCCACTGATGCTTTATCCCAATCCTTGTTTTACTAAAAACCCCAAATTTTCAAAAACATTTGTCATTGGGACAGAAAGTGAGGTGAAATATTCTAAAGAGGTGCACAGACAGCAAAAAAATGTTACAGGGTTGATAACTATTCCCTATGTTTTCCAAAAAGCTTAAAAATCTATTTTTTTGGCTGGAGCTACACTTTAAACATGTACCAGTTAAAAATTACAAAGAGATTCTACTTAACAACAAACCTACACAGTCCCTGTCTTGTTTGCACCGCCTGTATACTGCTGTTCTAAGTATATAGGGCCTGGGGGTTCCCCTTAATATCCATACATGACCCAAAGGGGCTGGTAATGGGCGGGGGGGGGGGCACCCATGCTATTTTTCTTACTGATTTTCATCCCTATTTCCAGGACCAGCCATTACATTAAAACCGCAAGCAGTTTTAAATTACCTTTTTTCCATTAGAAATGTCATTTTGTGCAGGGACTGTTATAAACACGGGAAACAGGCGCCACTTCACAGGCCTACTATAGACACCCCCCAGGCACGATATTTAAAGGAATATTTAACTTTTTTTCACTTTAAGCATCATTAAAATCAGTGCTCCCGAAAAAACGTCAGTTTTTAAAACTTTTTTTTGCATTGATACATGTCTCCTGGGGGAGGACCCGGGTCCCCAAACCCTTTTTAGGACAATAACTTGCATATTATCCTTTAAAATTAGCACCTTTGATTTTGAACGTTCGCGCCCCATAGACATTAACGAGGTTCTAAAGTTTGCCCAAATTTTCGGTCCATTCTCAGGTTCTGGTGCGAACCAAACCGAGGTGTGTTCTGTTCACCCTACTCTGCACGTGGTGGGCTGTGCAAACACGCCCGAGCTCATCCTTACTTGGCATGTGTGCAACTTTCTTGGCCTTTGGGTTGGGTTATTGGGGATGACCAATGGGAGGTAAAGTTGCCCCCCCTCCAGCCACAAGTGTTAACTAAACATAACAGTTGCTGTTTGCCATAGTGACATTTAATTTCTGCATTGAGAACCATTAAGAACTAAAAATAATATTCACATGACTGTCTCTGTAAAAAGCAGTGAAAGAAAAAACTGAAGTGATCATTAGACCTAACTGAATTATATTGAGTTTGTTTACCCCCTTGGTGCATGATGCCTCCCGGCCCTTTTAGCCACTTCAGCCCCAGAAGATTTTACCCCCTTCCTGACCAGAGCACTTTTTGCGATTCGGCACTGCATCGCTTTAACTGACAATTGCGACGTTGCACCCAAACAAAATTGATGTGCTTTTTTTCCCATAAATAAAAATTTCTTTTTTTGGTATTAGATTGCCTCTGCGCTTTTTATTTTTTGCGCTATAAACAAAAAAAGGTGACAATTTTGAAAAAAAATTAATATTTTCCTCAGTTTAGGCGGATACATATTCTTCTACATATTTTTGGTAAAAAAGATTGCAATAAGCGTATATTGATTGGTTTGCGCAAAAGTTATAGCGTCTACAAAATAGGGGATAGTTTTATAGCTTTTTTATTATTAATAAAAATCGCTATCTGCGATTTTTAATGGGGACTGCAACATTATGGCGGACAAGTCGGACAATTTTGACACATTTTTGGGACCATTGACATTTTTACAGTGATCAATGCTATAAAATTGAAATACAAGGAGAACAAAGTTGGGACTTTATATGAGACCTTAGGCATCCCGCACAGAGGTCTCCATCCCTAATCTATACATGGACAAGGGGGAGAGAAGCTAGGGGAACATAGGGGACAGGGGGACTTTATATGAAATACAGCACTCAGGGTTGGCTGAGACATTGATATATAATATAAGTAATGTTCTGACGTGGCAATAATGGGCATAAAGCAATAAATTCATCAGATATTTAATTGAGATCAATCAGTAAATAATTAAAAAATATAATAATACTTGATGCAGATACAGTACTTTACCATATAATTAAATTAAATCACCAGTATATTAAATAAAATATAATTCATATAATATCTTACGAACATAATTTTATATCATACAGTATATAATAATAATAATAGTAATAATAAATATAATAACACAATAAATGATATATCATATGTAAAGATAAATAATGAATCATAAATAGCAGCAGTACACCCAGAATCGACACGGCCATAATGAACAAATTGTAATAAAAAGTAAATGAATAATAAAAAAAAAAAAAAAAAAAAAAAAAAACATCAATGTCTCCGCCATTTAGTAGGACCCATAATAAGAACTATGGATACTGTGATATAGCAGCAGGGGTTAAAAGCTCGACGCGTTTCATGGACTTATATCCACTCATCAGGAGCAGCTGGTTGGGAGTATCTAAAATAAATTGTATGCAAGAAATTAATAATGGGTTAGAAAATTAAAAAATTATTTGATGTAGGAAAGAGAGGGAGCAACACCTATGATCCTATCCCTCTTACCTGCAGTAATATAGTGTAGTAGTAGAGAACAAGTAAAAGATAAAATAAAAATAATAAATAGTAATTGGGATTAAGTATATCGGGGGATGGTAAACCATAGTTCAACCGGGAGCTGAGGTAGTGACGAATGCGGCAGCAGGACAGATGCATCCAGGGGACAAAGAGGAGAGGAGTGTATAGGCAAAATCCCCATTCCAATGCTATAGTATTCGATATACATCATGAAGATATACTGTAATAAATGATAACATATAATATAGTAAGTATATGGGTAAAGTAATACAAAATTAATACAATAAGCAAGGGGGGGGGGGATGTAGGAGGGGAAATAAACGTGTGATGGAGTGCTTGAGTGAAAAAGGTCTGATATACAGAAAGTTCAAGTGTGCCAGAGGAGGGAAAGACGTGCTCCAAAAAGACCAAAGTGAGTTTGCCTAATAAGTAGGATAAATGAGGTGAAAGTGAAAGTGGCACCGTGAATAGTTAGAGGTCTCTGGATGAGTGATGGAAAAAGAGGGAAAACCTGACCTGCCAGCCTACAATAGTCAGCACCAACGCCACGTAGTACCGCACTGTGGGGGAGGAGGCAGCCACATACAGGCGAAATACCGCCTATTTGTAGACACCCAAACCCCTCTCCATACGGTACGCGAAAGATGGAATTAGCACGTCCGCACGGTGACCACAATCGCGTCAATCGTGCGGGCGTGTAGGCGTGGCGCCGACGCACAGCGAGTACACGCCCCCAGCCCCGCAGTCATGGAGACGAGGGAGTGGGGGAATGACGCGGTGCGCGTCGCAGCTCCCGGAAGTAAACACAGACCAAACCCCCGGGTATTGATGGATACAAAAATAAAAGCCACAAGAGGGAAAACCATCCCAGTATTACCAAGAACTGAAATATATATATGGCTCTTGATGCATATCATACAGTAATCCATATGGTGACAAATGTAAGTGAGTGTGTATTTCCATCCCAAATTCATTGAAATACAAGGAGAACAAAGTTGGGACTTTATATGAGACCTTAGGCATCCCGCACAGAGGTCTCCATCCCTAATCTATACATGGACAAGGGGGAGAGAAGCTAGGGGAACATAGGGGACAGGGGGACTTTATATGAAATACAGCACTCAGGGTTGGCTGAGACATTGATATATAATATAAGTAATGTTCTGACGTGGCAATAATGGGCATAAAGCAATAAATTCATCAGATATTTAATTGAGATCAATCAGTAAATAATTAAAAAATATAATAATACTTGATGCAGATACAGTACTTTACCATATAATTAAATTAAATCACCAGTATATTAAATAAAATATAATTCATATAATATCTTACGAACATAATTTTATATCATACAGTATATAATAATAATAATAGTAATAATAAATATAATAACACAATAAATGATATATCATATGTAAAGATAAATAATGAATCATAAATAGCAGCAGTACACCCAGAATCGACACGGCCATAATGAACAAATTGTAATAAAAAGTAAATGAATAATAAAAAAAAAATAAAAAAAAAAAAAAATAAAAAAAAAAAAACATCAATGTCTCCGCCATTTAGTAGGACCCATAATAAGAACTATGGATACTGTGATATAGCAGCAGGGGTTAAAAGCTCGACGCGTTTCATGGACTTATATCCACTCATCAGGAGCAGCTGGTTGGGAGTATCTAAAATAAATTGTATGCAAGAAATTAATAATGGGTTAGAAAATTAAAAAATTATTTGATGTAGGAAAGAGAGGGAGCAACACCTATGATCCTATCCCTCTTACCTGCAGTAATATAGTGTAGTAGTAGAGAACAAGTAAAAGATAAAATAAAAATAATAAATAGTAATTGGGATTAAGTATATCGGGGGATGGTAAACCATAGTTCAACCGGGAGCTGAGGTAGTGACGAATGCGGCAGCAGGACAGATGCATCCAGGGGACAAAGAGGAGAGGAGTGTATAGGCAAAATCAATTTTATATAAAGTCCCCCTGTCCCCTATGTTCCCCTAGCTTCTCTCCCCCTTGTCCAATGCTATAAAATTGCATTGATTACTGTAAAAATGTCACTGGCAGTGAAAGGGTTAACCACTAGGGGGCAGTGAAGGGGTTAAGTGTGTCCTAGTGTGTGTTCTAACTGAAGGAGGATGGGACTGTGCAGGGGAGATGACAGATCACTGTTCATACAATATGAATAGATGATCTGTCTGTTCTCCTCTCAGAGAACCGGAAACCGTGCGTGCACCCCCTAGTAGCCAACTATGTTACCGATGTAACATGATGGTGATTCACGCAGTCAAGCCACGTTGCCGCAGTACAACTGCGGCGTCTGGTCGGTATGCAGTTAAGGGGTTTCAGATGGCAGGAGGCAGGGTTTATGATCATCTAACCACCAAGATTGTCTGTCACGGCGTTCACATGATCATAAAGCAAGCAATCGCAATCAGTGATCGGGAGCTTTCCGTTAGCTGCCGGTAACTGTGTCGGGAGCGTGCAGGGTGCACAGCCTTGACACGGCCGTTTTTACAATATTGCAGACAAATATGCGGCCGCTCAGTGCCAATAGGCCACCTATTTGCCTGCTGTCTGCGCCAAGAGGTTAAAGCACTGTGTACCATAGGCATTGCAATTTTTGATTTTATAAAATACTTCCTTTAGCCCTGGTTCACATTGATGCTACTTTGAAATCGCGCTCCTTCACTTGAAGGAGCGAGATTTCAAAATAGCAAGGTCAGCACGATTTCAGGTGCTACTTTATAGACATCTATCTATGCTTCATACACAAACGTCTATTAAAGTCGCACCTTAAATCAGCAAAAGTAGTGCAGGAACTACTTTTGCAAATTGGTGCGGTGCTGCAAAATCAGTGTTGCACTGATTCGAACAGTGTCATTGCCTCCAATAGGCTAGTGATTTGTCATGCGATTTGATCTCTCAAATTGCATGACAAATTGTTCCAATGTGAACCTAGGCTTAACCTTTTTTATCCATTGTTGCATCTTAGCACTGCTAATCTCCTGCAACTTATTTGCAGCCACTTCCTGTCTACATGCACCTCAGCTGCATGGTATTTCTCAGGGCAATTTCCTAGTGACAAATAGAGGATAACACAAGAGGGCAACTTAGAGACAAAGAGAGAGGGTAGATGCCCACTAGCAGAAAGTGCCTGAACATGGATTTCCATGGCAGGATCATCGGGTATTATTTTAATGAAAGCTGCAGATATTAAAATATTGAAAATGACTTTAATCACTTGAGTCTCAAGTGCCACAGGGACAGTGGCTTTTTGGCGAAGTACTTTAAAAAAAAAATTGTTTTAAAATGCATTGGGACTTTGGCTCTGTGGGTTCTGGCTGCTATGTGAGTTGGAACCACAGCTGTATTCACACCTGTGCATTTCCTAACCACTTACCGACTGCTGCACGCTGATATACATTGGCACAATGGCAGTGATGGGCAAATCGGCATGCCTGTATGTCCCCTTTAATTGGTGGGGATCTCCCGGCGATCACGTCATGGAGCCGCAGAATGGGGAAGTGCCTATATAAACAAGGCATTTCCCCGTTCTGCCTAGTGACATGACAGAGATCACTGCTCCCTGTCATCGCCTAAGGCTGGATTCACACCTATGCATTTTTTGTGCTTTTGCATTTTGCAGATTTGCACTACAGAACGTGTTCCATAGGAAACAATGCTAAATGGACTGTAGGGCAAATCTGCAAAATGCAAAAAGCACTAAAAATGCATAGGTGTGAATCCAGCCTTAATGCAATACCTGAAACAATTCCTGGGCTTCTGAACTGTTTTTAACAGATCACTGTAAACACAAAACTTTAATGATATTATGAAACGTGTGTCATCACGGCATTTCCTGATAGTACAAAAGCTCGGGCAGAGCTGGAGTGGCTTTCACTTTCCTCTCCCTGCAGTAGCAGACGACTCCTATAATGATCTAACCACTTGACCTCCGGGAAATGTACCCACCTTCATGACCAAGCCATTTTTTTTCTAAAAAAAAATTCATGCCATTTTTTTCCCTTCAAATAGAACTTTTGTGGTATGTGATCACCACTATATTTTTTATTTTTGAGCTATACACAAAAAAAGACTGACAATTTCCAGAAAAAAAACAATATGTTTTACTTTCTGCTATAAAATATATCCAATAAAAAAAAAATGTAAAAATCGAATTTCTTCATAAATTTAGGCCAATATCTATTCTGAAACATGTTTTTGGTAAAAAAAAATCAATATATATATTGATTGGTTTACGCAAACATTAAAGTGTCTATAAACTATGGTATATACAGTCGCTGGAGGCTGTGCCTCTGGTGGTGGACTTGTGGTAGGAGGAGGAGGAGGAGGAGGAGGAGGAGGAGCAGTAGGGTCTGCGTTATAAAGCTTGGTGGTCGGTGTGAGCTCACCCTTCAGACCCCGTTGAATGGCATCAAAAAATATTGCTTCGCACAAGTTGCGCTGTGCTTTTTCCATTTCGAGTAGCTTACTAGCCAGATAAGTGCCATAGGCCTCCTCAGGATTGGGGGGTTTGGTCAGAACTTGGGTGGCTTGGCGTATAAGTGCCAAGGACTCCTCCTCTGTACGGGTCATCCTCCTGGGCCTTTTGCTGGCTAGGCGGAGGGGAGGGACCTGGCTTTCCGTCCGACTCCTGCTGGGCCCAGCTAGCTCTTGTGTGTGGCTGGTCCCGGCCTCCTCCTCCATACCTCCTGGGTGAGCTCATCCTGTGTAAAAAACAAAGAAATCAATAAATAAAATATGTCTATATTTTGAAATCATCAATCACTAACAATTTTACAGTTCTCACTTGCAAATACATTTGTCTTGAAATACAAAAGGCTATCATTTTGACACCATAATTTTTCCATCAGTTCACCAAGATTTGAGCCACATTTGTGTAAACTACTGTATCCTTCTATCTAATTTAATTTGTGATGAAATCCTAGATTTGGAAGCAATTCAAACATTGAACTTTACATCATTAATATTTGAGCAATCCAAACTTTAGAAACTAAAATATACCTGGCTCCAGCTGGGCGCATCAACTTCGTCCAGCAAGGAAGGGTCTGGATCTTCCTGGGGTGGCTTACCTGAGGTGGAGGGAAGGGTGGAGGGAAGGGTAGACGGAAGAGTGGAAAGTGACTGCCTGGCTTCTGACGTGTCATCCAGAAAACGCAGCCTGTCATAATACCACAGCCTAGGTACATAGACCTGACCTGCTGCTGATCCTGATGTTTGGGACTCTAGGATCTTTCTGCGCTCCCGCCTATACACGCTACGCAGGTTCTTAATTTTGGCGTTCACAAAGTCAGTGTCTGCCTGGGGGAGTCGGGTTTTCACAAACGTCAAAACTGTCTCCAGTGTCTTCTTCCGGGCATGACGGTTAGAATATTGTGGGTGTTTTGAATCCCAAAGACTCCTGTGCGACTCAATTAAATCAAGAAATGTGGAGAGGAAGGCCTCCTCCTTAAAGGGGTCTGGGGTATACTTTTGCATTTTCTGTTTATGTTGTTTTCTGAAAAAAAAAAAAAAAAAGTAAATAAATACTAAAAAAAAAGAAAAAAAAGTCAGACCAAATGCACACTATTTATATTGTGACAATGTAGGCGAGACACACACTACCACACACGCTACCCCCCACACACACACTACCCCCACACACACACACACACACACACACACACACACACACACTACCCCCCCCCACACACACACACTACCCCCCCACACACAAACACTACCCCCCCACACACACACACACACACTACCCCCCCCCCCCCCACACACACACAAACACTACCCCCCCCACACACACACACACACACTACACACACACACACACACACTACCCCCCCCACACACACACACACACTACCCCCCCATACACACACACACACACACACACACACACACACACACTACCCCCCCACACAGCCTAACTAAAAAAATGTCATTTTAATGATGTATTAAACTAGGAGCTTGTAATAACCAGCTAATAATTGTACACCACTTCAAACCAATGTTTCATATTCAAATTTCTGAACTCAAATATCACTATGCTTAAAAGTATCCTTTTTTTTTTTTTTTTCATTCTCATAGGGGAACAAAGACTCAGACAAGAGGCGGAGCAGCCCAGGACCCCCCGACCTCGCCAGCCTGATTGGGCAATTAGCCCCAGCCCCGTGTCGGTATTGGAGCTGCCCAGCCCAGTGTCCGAGAGGGAGCAGCCAAGCTCCGTATCCGAGCTGGATCAGCCGAGCCCAGGGCTAGATGTGGAGGAGGAAGAGCAGGTGGAGATACACACCCCACAAAGTGAGTGTCTGACAACCCAGCTTAAGGTAAACAATTAATGGCTGTATATTTTAACCAATTTTTTATCTACACATGTTTTTAGGTGATGATCTGGTTGTGGTAGGACAAGCCGTGGAGCCATTTACCTCTGACAGTGCCCAGAGGCTGATTGGTGACATCATGGCCTGGAATGGGCAGATTGATCGGATGGAGAACCAAATTATCAACATCCAAAGAGAACTGGTCACTATGAGGCAGGGAATGAAGAACATGATCGATGTTTTAGGGAGAATCTAAGCCCCTTTTCCATAAAACCCAATCGATCATGTTCTTCATTCCCTTGGAAAAACGTTTTTAATGTTTTTAGAACATTGTTTTTAGAGGCCAAATTTTGAAGATGCACACGGTGTGTCAACATGTGCTATGTGCCATCAGAGGATCGCAATTTGACGCATTTGGTGTTTGCAAACCCTTCCTCATTCTAGTATGTGAGAGGAAGGGATTGCACACACCAAACACGTCCATTGATCACTCATGATGGTACATAGCACATGTTGACATTACCAATTTTTGGTGTGCATCTTCAAAATTTGGCTTTACCCCTTGTTTTCTGTAAATAGTTAAAAATATGCTTTTATTTTTATTTTTTGTGATAATTGTATTTTATATATAGATATATCTATATATTTCTATGTTTACAAAAAAAGAAAAAAAAAATTAAAAAAAAAAAAAAAAAACACAAAAAGAAAAATATCTAAAAAAGAGGCACTGGTTGGAATGTGCACTATTAAAAAATCAAAAAAAGGTGTGTGTGTGTGTGTGTCTACTTCTTTCAATACTCAATACCAGTTTGGGAAGTCATTTCGTGTTTTCTGTCACAAAGGGCCTTATTTCCTATTGTCAAAAACCACTTTGCTATACAAATGCACTAGGACAGGAATATGCAATTAGTGGAAATCCAGCTGTTACAGAACTACAAGTCCCATGAAGCATAGCAAGACTGACAGCCACAAGCATGAGACCCAGAGGCATGATTGACTTGTAGTTTTGCACCAGCTGGAGGTTGGCCAATTGTATATCCCTGAATTAGGACAATGTAAGAGACAAGCAACGTGAAAAGCAAACAAGAACCAAACTTAAAAATTTGAACAGACAATACATATTTCAAGAAAAATACATTTTTATTGCTCAGCTGGCATTGGAATAGCCCACCTACCATTAAAATAGCTGACATAGCGGTCACGCACCTCACGTGCTGTTTGGGGGGCTAAGCCAGGAAGGGCATGATCCAGCCCTGTCAGTTCTGGAAATATTAGTCCGGCCTCAGGCCCAATAGGCTGCAGGTACTGGTTACCTGAAAATTTACGTAGAAAATTGTGCAGAATGCAGCAGCACAGAATCACATAGTTCAGTTTATATTCTGCAAGGTTGATCGCTGTCAGTAACAGACGGAACCGGCTGGCCATAATGCCAAAGGCACTCTCCACAACCCTTCTTGCTCTGGCCAGCCGGTAATTAAAAACCCTCCTCTCCGGGGTGAGGGTCCTTTGGGGGAAGGGTTTCATAAGATGTTCACTCAGACCGAACGCTTCATCAGCCAGAAACACAAACGGTAGACCCTCCACATTCTCGGCATCTGGTGGCAAGTCCAGGCCACCAGTGATAAGACGGTGGCAGAACTCGGTCTGCCTAAAGACTCCTCCGTCAGACATCCGGCCGTTCTTCCCCACATCCACATAAAGAAAGTCACATTGTGCCGACACCACCACCATTAGCACCACACTATGGAACCCCTTATAATTCCAATAGTAGGACCCCGAATGGGGTGGGGGCACAATCCTCACATGTTTCCCGTCGATCGCCCCTCCGCAGTTGGGAAAGTCCCAACGGGCAGCGAATTGGGAAGCCACAGTCTGCCATTCCTGTGGCGTGGAAGGACACTGGGGAGTCAAACACAGGAAAAAAAAACAAAATTAGTCATTAAATAAAAACAATTCATAACAAATAAAACTCAAAAACATTTTGGAACAACAGTTAAACAGAAATATTGCAAATTTGTTTTCTGCAAAAAAAAATAAAAAAAATAGGTGGACCAATTCACAGATTAATCAGCCCTCTGATGGACCAGGGGACATAAGTTAGGTGGGTAAGTGGGGTGGGGGGACTAATTAATGAGTATCCAACACCTGCAAGCAATTTGATTGGGGTGGGGGGACTAATTAATGAGTATCCAACACCTGCAACCAATTTGAGTGGGGTGGGGGGACTAATTAATGAGTATCCAACACCTGCAACCAATTTGAGTGGGGTGGGGGGACTAATTAATGAGTATCCAACACCTGCAACCAATTTGAGTGGGGGGACTAATTAATGAGTTGACAATCCATATATATCAATCCATATCTATATCTATCTATCTATCTATCTCTATCTATCTATCTCTATCTATCTATCTCTATCTATCTATCTCTCTATCTATCTATCTCTATCTATCTATCTATCTATCTATATATCTATCTATCTCTCTCTCTATCTCTATCTCTCTCTATCTCTATCTATCCACACACACACACACACACACACACAGGGTGTATACAAAGAGTATACAAAGGGTGGGGGGGGGGGGGGGCAAGTAAAATAGTACAATGGAGCTGACAATATGAATTATAGAGAAAAACAAACAGTCTCGGCTGTGGGTGTATATGGGGCCCAGGATTGAATGATGAGGACGTTAATGAAAGCAAATATGCACGTGGGACACAAAAAGGTAAAAAGCTCAAAAAAAATGACACAAAAAAAAAAAAAAAAAAAAAAAAATGCATGCATTCATATAAAGGGGACATTCACATTATATTCCTGTCATGGATATTAAAAGTCATGATGAAATGAATACAAACATACAATGCATATAACACATTTAATGCAATATTAAAAGAACAAACTTACCTTCATATAGTCCTTCTGCAGGACCCGAATAATGGCAGAACAGGTCTCTGGAATAATGATCCCCAGAGCCTGGGGGGAGATGCCTGTCGAGAACTTGAGGTCCTGAAGGCTTCTCCCTGTCGCCAAGTAGCGCAACGTGGCGACGAGCCTCTGCTCCGGAGTGATGGCTTGCCGCATGCAGGTATCCTGCCTGCTGATATAAGGGGTCAGCAAAGCCAGCAGACGGTGAAAAACGGGGTCCGTCATCCTGAAATAATTCCTGAAATCATCAGGATTATTCTCACGGATCTCACGGAGTAAAGGCATATGCGAGAATTGGTCACGCTGGCGCAACCAATTCTTTGTCCATGAACTCCTCCTCACCCTGTTCACAGACTGGGCTCGGGTCAAAGTATTAACCCCAACACCAAGCCCCAATATAGCACGAACTCGTTCCCGAGTACGTCCACTCTCCATGGCTTTGAAACGGTCGGCTGGACAAACAAGCTCAACTGAACGCACTGAAAAACAGCCAGACCTATGAAGAACGACCTGAAACCCAGAAACGAGCGGACCAGAAGCGCCTAATAACAGGTACAACTGATCCACGCGTACCAAAAGACAGATACAAACCTCACAGGTAGACTGCGCCGCAGTGAACGGACAAATTAAGCTGAAGTCTGAAAAGCGCGAATCGTCTCTAACCAAACTTCTACTAACGCAAAGTCAGCAGAAGGAGCCCAAAGGGTGCTTTGCTGTGTCTTGGACTTCCTATTTCTAGTCCCGTCGTACGTGCCGTGCGTCATCGCGCACGCTTTCAGCGGACTGTCTGCTCATCGTGTGTGGTCAAGTCTGTTCATGCAAATTTTGAACGGACTGTTTGTCGGATTGTTTGACGAACTTAGTTGGGCGAACAGTCCGCCCGTGTGTACGCGGCCTAAGTGAGAACCAGTGACACTAATACAGTGATCAGTTCTAAAAATATGCACCGTTACTGTAGTAATGACACTAGCTGGGAAGGGGTTAAACATCTAGTCAGTTTTTGTGTTTACTAGGTATGATGATAGGGGAAGGCTGGATTCACACCTATGCATTTTTAATGCTTTTTGCACTTTTCAGATTTGCACTACAGAACGTGTTCCATATGAAACCATGTTAAACGGACTGTAGTACAAATGTGCAAAATGCAAAAAGCACCAAAAATGCATAGGTGTAAATCCAGCCGAAGAGATGGATTTTAGGCTGGATTCAAACCTATGCATTTTTAGTGCTTTTTACATTTTGCTGATTTGCACCACAGTCCATTTAACATGCTATCGTATGGGACACGTTCTTTAGTGCAAATCTCCAAAAGGCACTAAAAATGCATAGGTGTGAATCCAGCTTTGCAGGAACACAGAATCCATCTATCCCCCCTGTTGGAATGGATCTCTGCTTTGTTTACATAGGCAGAGATCCGTTGAGATCCTGATGATTGGTGGGTGCCAGCGGACATCGAGTACCAGCACCACATATCAGTTTCTGCTGTGAATAAGCACAACAGAAG
Source organism: Lithobates pipiens (assembly GCF_037356315.1). Lineage (NCBI taxonomy): Eukaryota > Metazoa > Chordata > Amphibia > Anura > Ranidae > Lithobates > Lithobates pipiens. The sequence goes on along the minus strand of NW_027507758.1, from coordinate 153,855,953 downwards.
CTGCCTACCGGCGGCACATGCACCCCCCACAGGTGGAAGTGCAGGATTATAAATATATACGTGCGAAGGAGGGGGGGGCGCATGGGAAATCTGAGCTAGCAGCACACCCCGTTATCAAATTGGAAGGTCAGGTAAATTCCTTGTGTTTTTTTTTAGCAGCAATGAGAAACAAAATAATTTGTAAAAATTCCTTGATTTTATTATCCAAAACACAAGTTAAACATCATTGGGTGCAAAATATGTTTAAAATAAGAGCTCTGGTATAGAAAGTGCAGAACAGTTTCAGGTAGAGGAAGGTGCAGACATAATTTACAATTCCTTTTATAAAGTGATTATACTATATTCAAATAGATTTCCATAACATTTAATTCATATGACTATATGATATACACAATACCCCAATGCATGTCAACCTTGGAAAAAATGATTGCAGTCTTCTTCAGGGTGGTTCTTTTCACATTTCTGCAAGTATATCGAAAAGGACAATTTTTAACATTTCTTTATATTGATTTATATGAGTTGCTTTCCCTTTAAGACAACATGTAATATTTACCCTTTCCACCAACAAGTCTTTTCCTCTCAAACCAGAGACTTTCCTTAAAAGCAAAAAACCTTTTCCTGCAGATCTTTCCCAGAGCTCACCACAGACACTGCCGACACTCCATAAGGCTGAATTCACACCTATGCAGTTTTAGTGCTTTTTGCATTTTGTAGATTTGCACTACAGTCCATTTAACATTGTTTCCTATGGAACACGATTTGGAGTGCAAATCTGCAAAATGCAAAAAAAGCACAAAAAATGCATAGGTCTGAATCCAGCTTTAGAGAAGGGGGATGAAATAACCCGTCCCCCGGATCCACGGACTTGGAAGAGGTGACAGTATAGTAGTAAATGTGCAAATAAAAAAAAAATGAGATGAAGTGAAATAGAATAAAAGTGAACTAGTGACAGTGATAGTGACAGAGAAATCCATAAACTAGTGATGAGTGCCTATGAGTGTGCTAGGAATAACAAACATTGAATAGGTGAATAAATGCCACACTTTGTATACCAGAGCTCTTATTTTAAACATATTTTGCACCCAATGATGTTTAATTTGTGTTTTGGATAATAAAATCAAGGAATTTTTACAAATTATTTTGTTTCTCATTGCTGTTAAAAAAAAACACGGGGAATTTACCTGACCTTCCAATAAATATATATATGTGTTCCAGTGCAGAGTAAAACTGCTATAGGACGGCCAGCAAGTGGGTGCATGTGGAGGTCTGCATCAGGCCATCCTACTGCTGGTGCCATAACACTGCAAGTCCTCACAGTTACTCTTGGTGGGTGCTGGAACGGGCCCTGCTGCAAAGTATTATATCAAGAATTGTAATTACATGCACCTGTTGAACAGAGGCAGAAAAATTGGGCCTTAGGCACTGGTGATGGTGCCACGACACTGCAACCCCTCACAGATACTCTAGTTGGAGCGCAGGAATGAGCCCTGCTGCAAAGTATTGGATCAAAAATTGCAATTACATGCCTCTATTAAACAGGGGCTGAAAAATTGGGCCTTAGCCACTGGTGGCGGCGCCCAGAACCAAAAATGTTCTTACAAGTTATCAGCATGATCATTGAGGAGGAAGAGGATAGTCACTTAGCATAACAGGATAGTCACTCAGCATCAGCATAGGCAGTCTTGAAGGGATCTGACATTTCAAAAAAAATTTGATTACATCAGCTTCAGGTGCTTGGTAGCTGGTGGTGATCCAAGACTGATTCATTTTTATGAAGGTCAGTCGATCAACCGAGTCGGTGGACAGGCACACCCTGTGCATGGTTACAAAGCCTGCAGCAGCATTGAATGTGCGTTTTGAAAGAACACTGGATGCAGTACACACACAAGACCCAGTAACCCAGAGGATTTTCGGTGGAAAAGGTCTGATCTTGCCCCTAGGTATTCCTGCACCATATAAATCAGATGCTGGCAATGGTTGCTGGAACTGATCATACCTTGGGGCTGCGAACTAAATAATTGTCCGAAGCCTCAGCAACACGTTGTCCAGGACCAGGAATTTGTAACCTCCCAGTCTCTGGGAACGTGTTGTACAGACCTTTCTGCAAAGCCTCCCGGAGATGTCTCATCCTCTGCTCCCTCTGCAATGGCAAGATAAGGTCCGCAACCTTACCCTTGTACCGTGGATCAAGGAGAGTGGCCAGCCAGTAATGGTCCCTCTCCTTGATCCACTGAATATGAGGATCCTTCCACAGGCTTTGCAGGATCAGGGAGGCCATGCAGCGTAGGTTAGCTGAAGCATTCGGTCAGTCCTCTGGGTCACTAAGGATGCCAGCAGGAACACTGTCTGGATAAAGGGGGCCTTGAGAGGCAAGGAAGTCCTTCTCTTCCTGCCTCTGTTCTGCCTCAAGTGCCCTGTCCATTATTCACTGTCAACCACCTCTCAGCCTGCCCCTGCAGAGATGACAGAATCTCTGCCCCAGTGTGGCTCCTGTCTCCCAAGCACACCAGCGCAAGCACGGCATGACTTATTTTTGCCTGCGTACTTGCGTAGCCCCTTGAATGCCTATGAAGCACCGCTGGTTCCAAGGACAAAGCACAGGAAGAGGCCATGGAGGAAGAAGAAAAAGAGGGGGTGGAGGAGAGAGGTGTGTTACAATCACCAGTAGTAGCATTTTGAAGGTGTGATGGTGAAACAACCTCCAACACTACTGCACCTTTTCCTGCATCCTTCCCAGCTGCCAGAAGAGTCACCCAATGCGCCCTGAAAGATAGGTAAAATCCCTGTCCATGCCTGCTGGATCATGAGTCAGAGGTAATATGCACCTTACCACTGACCTCCCGGTCCAGCGAGGCATGGACATTGCCTTCCACATGCCAGTAGAGAGCTGGAATTGTCTTCCGTGAGAAAAAGTGGCATTTGGGAAACTGCCACTGAGGAACCGCACATTGCACAAACTCACGGAAGGGGGCCGAGCCTACCAACTGAAAATGCAGCAGTTCAAGTGCTAGCAATTTAGCCAAGCTAGCATTCAACCGCTGGGCATGTGGATGGCTGGGAGTGAACTTCTTTCGATGGTCCAGCAGCTGTGGCAGGGAAATGTGCCTGGTACAATCGGACGTCGATGTACTGCTAGCAGATTGCCCGCAAGTACTTGGCTGTGACACACCTAATTCTACACCTTCATTCCTCTCAGTGTAGATTTCAGAGAGGACTGAAGGTATAGTGGGGTTGGAGATCCCAGCTGATGAGGAGTAAGGAGAGGTCTGCTTTCTTCTTTGGCGCCGGTCTTTTAGGTACACTTGCCAATGAACTGAATATGTCTGGTCAAGCATGTGGTGCCCAAGCGGCTGATGTTTTGGCCATGTAAGATACGCTTGAGACATATGTTGAAAATAGCAGCGGTGCGATCTGATGCACTCATCTCAAAAAAGGCCCACACCAAAAAACTTTTGGAATAACGCACATAGGCAGTGCCCTGCACAGGCGGAGCTCTGCGATGTGATCCAGTCAGTGTGCTGCCCTTAAGCTGGGCCCTGCCTCATGGAGATGTGCCTCCTTCTCCTCCTCTCTGCTATCAGGCACCCACGTAGAGTCAGTGACCTTATCATCCCTCCTCATCACTGGAGCAAACCTGGCAGTATGCTGCAGCTGGGGGAACATGACTGCCAGATTGCTATCCTTCTTGGGCATCCCCTCTCTCTGGCCTCACGTTACTGCCTTCCTCTAGCTGGGTATCATCATCAGAGCCTTCAAAACGCTGGGGATCCTCATGAAGCATGTACCCAACATTGTGCTCAAACAGTTCAAAGGACTCCTCAGGAGGAGGACATGATGAGGCTAGGGAAGGAATGACTGATGCCATTGAGACGAGGGAAGAGGCCGCATTTGCAGCTGCTTTGCCAGTATCCTGAGCCTGGGTGAGAGAGGATGAGGAGGATGAGGAGGGCTTGGTTATCCACTCTACCAAGTCTTTGGCATGTTAGGGCTCAACACGTCCAGCTGCCGAAAATAAGGACAAGCATGTCCCATGGCCACATGCTCATGAGGATGCACCGTGTCCATGACCAGCACTGTTGCCTCTAGACACAGAGCCTGCTTGCCCTCTTTTATTGGCTTGTGACTGTCTGCCTCTCCTTGTTGGCGTTCCAGACATACTAATGGCCTGCAGGGAGATTTGCACAAAGCTGGGACGTATATACTGATTATGCTGCAGCTAGCAGAATCAACTGCCTGCCTGTAGTATTATTAGTATGAGAACACCAGCAATTAGGTAGCTTTAGGCGTACACTGTGCAGATGGCACAATACACCGACTGTAATTGCTGCAGCTGCCTGCCTGTGGTATAGGATTAGCAGAACACCAGCAATTGGGGTATCTTTAGGTGCACACTGTGCAGATGACACAATACACCAACTGTAATTACTGGAGCTGCGTGCGGTATAGGATCAGTAGAACACCAGCAATTGGGGTAGCTTTAGGTGCAAACTGTGCAGATGACACAGTACACGGACTGTAATTACTGTAGCTGCCTGCTTGTGGTATAGGATCTGAAGAACACCAGCAATTGGAGTAGCTTTAGGTGCACACTGTGCAGATGACACAATACACCAACTGTAATTACTGTAGCTGCCTGCAGTATAGGATCAACAGAACACCAGCAATTGGGGTAGCTTTAGGTGCAAACTGTGCAGGTGACAAAGTACACCGACTGTAATTGCTACAGCTGCCTGCGGATAGAATCAGCAGAACACTAGCAATTGGGGTAGCTTTAGGCGTACACTGTGCAGATGACACAATACACCAACTGTAATTACCGGAGCTGCCTGCGGTATAGGATCAGCAGAACACCAGCAATTGGGGTAGCTTTAGGTGCAAACTGTGCAGATGACACAGTACACCGACTGTAATTGCTACAACAGCTGCCTGTGGTATAGGATCAGAAGAACACTAGCAATCGGGGTAGCTTTCGCTGTACACTGTGCAGGTGGCACAACACACCCACTGTAATTGCTGCAGCAGCTGCTTGTGGTATAGGATCAGAAGATCGCCAGCAATCGGGGTAGCTTTAGCTGTACACTGTGCAGGTGGCACAATACACTGACTATAATTGCTACAGCTGCCTATGGTATAGGAGCAGCAGAACACCAGCATTTGGGGTAGCTTTAGCTGTACACTGTGCAGGGGGCACAATACACAGACTGTAGCTGCTACAGCTGCCTGTGGTATAGGATCAGCAGAACACCAGCAATTGGGGTAGCTTTAGGTGCACACTGTGCAGATGACACAGTACACTGACTGTAAATACTGCAGCTGCCTGCCTGTGGTATAGGATCTGAAGAATACCAGCAATTGGGGTAGCTTTAGGTCCACACTGTGCAGATGACACAGTACACCAACTGTAAATACTGCAGCTGCCTGCCTGTGGTATAGGATCTGAAGAACACCATCAATTGGAGTAGTTTTAGGCGTACACTGTGCAGGTGACACAATACACCAACTGTAATTACCGGAGCTGCCTGCGGTATAGGATTAGCAGAACACCAGCAATTGGAGAAGCTTTAGGTGCAAACTGTGCAGATGACAGTACACCGACTGTAATTGCTACAGCTGCCTGTGGATAGAATAAGCAGAACACCAGCAATTGGGGTAGCTTTAGGCGTACACTGTGCAGATGACACAATACACCGACTGTAATTGCTGCTGCGGCTGCTTGTGGTAAAGGATCAGAAGAGCGCCAGTAATCGGGGTAGCTTTAGGTGTACACTGTGCAGATGACACAATACACCGACTGTAATTGCTGCAGCAGCTGCCTGTGGTATAGGATCAGAAGAACACCAGCAATTAAGGTAGCTTTAGCTGTACACTGTGCAGGTGGCACAACACACCCACTGTATTTGCTACAGCTGCCTGAGGTATAGGACCAGCAAAACACCAGCAATTGCAGTAGCTTTAGCTGTACACTGTGCAGGTGACACAATGCACTGACTGTAATTGCTACAGCTGCCTGTGGTATAGGACAAGCAGAACACCAGCAATTGTGGTAGCTTTAGGTGTACACTGTGCAGGTTGCACAATGCACCAACTGTAATTGCGGCAGCTGCCTGTGGTATAGGACAGGACAAGCAGAACACCAGCAATTGGGGTAGCTTTAGGTGTACACTGTGCAGGTGGCACAATACACTGACTGTAATTGCTACAGCTGCCTGTGGTATAGGACAAGCAGAACATCAGCAATTGGGGTAGCTTTAGCTGTACACTGTGCAGGTGGCACAATACACTGACTGTAATTGCTACAGCTGCCTGTGGTATAGGACCAGCAGAACACCAGAAATTGTGGTAGCTTTAGGTGTACACTGTGCAGGTGGCACAATACAATGACTGTAATTGCTACAGCTGCCTGTGGTATAGGACAAGCACAACACCAGCAATTGCAGTAGCTTTAGGTATACACTGTGCAGGTGGCACAATACACCGACTGTAATTGCTAGCTGCCTGTGGTATAGGACCAGCAGAACACCAGCAATTGCAGTAGCTTTAGGTATACACTGTGCAGGTGGCACAATACACCGACTGTAATTGCTGCAGCTGCCTGTGGTATAGGACCAGCAGAACATCAGCAATTGCGGTAGCTTTAGCTGTACACTGTGCAGGTGGCACAATACACTGACTGTAATTGCTACAGCTGCCTGAGGTATATGACCAGCACAACAGCAGCAATTGCAGTAGCTTTAGATGTACACTGTGCAGGTTGCACAATACACTAACTGTAATTGCGGCAGCTGCCTGTGGTATAGGACAAGCAGAACACCAGCAATTGGGGTAGCTTTAGGTGTACACTGTGCAGGTGGCAAAATAGACTGACTAACTGATACAGCTGCCTGTGGTATAGGACCAGCAGAACACCAGAAATTGTGGTAGCTTTAGGTGTACACTGTGCAGGTGGCACAATACACTGACTGTAATTGCTACAGCTGCCTGTGGTATAGGACCAGCACAACACCAGCAATTGCAGTAGCTTTAGGTGTACACTGTGCAGGTTGCACAATGCACCAACTGTAATTGCGGCAGCTGCCTGTGGTATAGGACAGGACAAGCAGAACACCAGCAATTGTGGTAGCTTTAGGTGTACACTGTGCAGGTGGCAAAATAGACTGACTAACTGATACAGCTGCCTGTGGTATAGGACCAGCAGAACATCAGCAATTGGGGTAGCTTTAGCTGTACACTGTGCAGGTGGCACAATACACTGACTGTAATTGCCACAGCTGCCTGTGGTATAGGACCAGCACAACACCAGCAATTGCAGTAGCTTTAGGTGTACACTGTGCAGGTTGCACAATGCACCGACTGTAATTGCGTCAGCTGCCTGTGGTATAGGACAAACAGAACACCAGCAATTGGGGTAGCTTTAGGTGTACACTGTGCAGGTGGCACAATACACTGACTGTAATTGCTACAGCTGCCTGTGGTATAGGACAAGCAGAACACCAGCAATTGGGGTAGCTTTAGCTGTACACTGTGCAGGTGGCACAATACACCAACTGTAATTGCTAGCTGCCTGTGGTATAGGACCAGCAGAACACCAGCAATTGCAGTAGCTTTAGGTATACACTGTGCAGGTGGCACAATACACCGACTGTAATTGCTGCAGCTGCCTGTGGTATAGGACCAGCAGAACATCAGCAATTGCGGTAGCTTTAGCTGTACACTGTGCAGGTGGCACAATACACTGACTGTAATTGCTACAGCTGCCTGAGGTATAGGACCAGCACAACAGCAGCAATTGCAGTAGCTTTAGGTGTACACTGTGCAGGTTGCACAATACACTAAGTAATTGCGGCAGCTGCCTGTGGTATAGGACAAGCAGAACACCAGCAATTGGGGTAGCTTTAGGTGTACACTGTGCAGGTGGCACAATACACTGACTGTAACTGCTACAGCTGCCTGTGGTATAGGAGCAGAACAACACCAGCAATTACGGTAGCTTTAGGTGTACACTGTGCAGGTGGCACAATACACCGACTGTAACTGCTACAGCTGCTTGTGGTATAGGACTAGAAGAACACCAGCAATTGTGGTAGCTTTAGGTGTACACTGTGCAGGTGGCACAATACACCAACTATAATTGCTACAGCAGCTGCCTGTGGTATAGGATCAGAAGAACACCAGCAATTGGGGTAGCTTTAGGTGTAGACTGTGCAGGTGGCAAAATACACCAACTGTAATTGCAACAGCTTCAAAGGAAATTCAGACACTGTCTCTCCATCTATCTCTCTCTCTCTCTTAGCCGACGCAACACACTACACAAGGCTGCTGCGCAGTCGGCTTTATATAGTGTGGGGCGTGTACGAAATCCCCTGAGCCATAATTGGCCACAGGCATCCTGCCTGTGGCTAATTATGGCTCTCTTCGCTGATGGCGCTGTGATTGCCCAAGCATGCGGGTCATAGTGCATGCTTGGCCAATCATCAGCCAGCAGTGTATTGCGATGCCGCAGTGAATTATGGGCCTTGAGCGCCTCTCAAATTTGGCGCGAACAGCCCATAATATTCGGATCTCGCCGAATGGGCGAACAGACGATGTTCAAGTTGAACATGGGTTCGACTCGAACACGCAGCTCATCCCTCCTCATGATCTGAATCATTTATACATTTGCTGCATAAGCATTAAATCCTCACGTAAGCAAACGTTATCTCATTCACAATTTTAGCGATCATAAAACTAAAAAAGTTTTCATTGTAACTTCTGTTCAAGCCAACCAGACTTGATCTTTTCCAATAATAATTTTTTTCCTGCATGTGTCACAATGTTATTTTACAAAAAAAAAATCACACTTATTAGATGTTTTTTTTTAAAGCAGAACTTGTCAGTTATTTTGGGGATACATATCTGGGGCTACCCTAAATACGTAAAAGTTGCACAGGGAAGAATTACAGGAAAATATATATTTTTTAAAAATGTGTCATTATCTATTCCTAATCAAAACATTGGAAAAAAAAGATGTATTTATATGTATCAAAATCTGTAGTCCTATCTGTTCCAAGACAAAGATGTATCATTAGGGTAGGGATTATGGTTTTATGTTAGGGTAGACTTCAAAAGATATAAGGTGCAGATCTGAGACAAAAAAAAAAATAAAACACTACAAGGGTGTTAGAGAAAAAATACCTGAGGACCCAAGTAGTAGCATGTTAAAGCTTATTTGAGATTTTGCTGATAAGGTTTACTTTAATCCTGTGGTGTTTTGTTGTCTCCTCCAGTGTTACAGAATTAATAAAGCATTGAAAATTGGATTTGGGAACCTGGTGCCCATCTCCGCACCTGCTGTTGTGGATTTATGCATACTTTGGACCGAGATGAGAGCATGTTTTACTATCCATCTGGTGTGTAATATCAATTTCAACTCTTTTCAGGTTCGATTGCTTGTGCTTTAATTTCATATAGAGTAACAAAATTCAACACAGGATGAATTTAAATCTGATTGCTTACAAACATGTTTTCTTTTATTTTCGCTACCCGCATATGAGACATCATTAAATTAACACTGACACCCGCTGCAGATTGCAAGCCTACTGCATTTTGAATGCAGTGTGGGAAAGGTGAACGCAGCACAGGTTTCTTGTACCACTTTTTGTTGTGAACTGGGCCTTAGTTTTATTGCAGCTGAGAGGTTTAAATATTGCTTGCCATTTATCTCATTAGCATCAAATGTAGGACTTGTTCACACCAGGTGTGTTGAGCTGCATTGCTCTGCATTAACCACTTCAGCCCCCGGAAGGTTTTACCCACTTACTGACCAGGCCATTTTTTGTGATACGGCACTGCGTCGATTTAACTGACAATTGCGAGGTCGTGCGACGTTGTATCCAAATAAAATTGATGTTCTTTTTTACTACAAATAGAGATTTCTTTTGGTGGTATTTGATAAAAAAAAAAAGACCGACAATTAAAAAAAAAAAAAACTAAAAAAATATTTTGACTTTCTGCTATGATATATATCCAAAAGAAAATTGTAAAAAAAACTAATTTCTTCATAAATTTAGGCCAATATATATTCTATATATAATTTCTTGACCCCTCGCTTTTGACTGCTTGCTTCATCTAAAGTCCCGCCTTTTTTCCTTTTTTTAATATTGACAGGGATGGAGGCATGCGACGCTCGGGTCTATGCCTCATACAAAGTCCCAACTTCTCCCCATTTCTTGCTAGTGGAAATAGGGATGGAAGTGCGCAGCTTGTATAGAGTCGGGTCTGATTATAGTAATCTGTATAATTTTATTGGAGTTAGTCTTAACATGGCATCCAATTCAATTAGTCTGTTCAATCTGTTTCACTCATTTTTAACCTTCCCAGCATATCTTATAGGTTGGTCTATGCTTGTTTCATTAAATTAATCCAATATTTAGTTATTTCCACACCTGCATAATTAGTGTCCCGTGATCTGGATCCTTGAGCCATCAGCTCACTTCATATCCAGGAGCTGCGATGCACACCGCGGGATCTCCTCTCCTTCCCTCCCCATGTTTCTTTGGGAGGGTTGGGATACCGCCATGCTGTGCATCGACGTCACACACGCAATGGGTGCAGCATTCTTCTGAGCGCCGTTGCACCTAGTGTTTTCCATCAGCAGCACACAGCGGTGGTATTGGCGCCAAACACTGCAAGACTTGGTCTCTCGGCCACATGCACCTCCCCCCATTTGCACGCTAGTGTGGCGTTTGCAGGTGATTGGTGTGCGCACCCTTATGTGTCCCATTCAGGGTCAGCATTTCCCACAGGTTGGTCTTCCCTCCTTACATTGCTAGCACCCTGCACTTCATTTTCATTGCTCCACATCTTTCAGCACTAAGTAAGGCATACAAGTTAATGTATTCACTCACATTTTTTGCATCTTATTTCATATTTTCATGTTGGATTTGGTTATTACACACTTTATTTGATTCAATGGTTTTGTTTTTTACTGATACCATCACTGACACAGGTTCAATAACCTGCTATTATATTGTACACTTTCATATCATTCTTTTTTTCTTTTTCACATGTCACTTCATTCACCCTCACACTTTTTCTAGAAATTTTTAAGATGTTTTCAATCACATACATAACCATTCCTAGGGACCACCATCCTTTTGAGTTCTGTCCACCCCAGGTGTTGTCATGTGGGGGTTTTGTGTGCGCCAGACGCCAGCACAGCTCCCGGAAAAGATGCCCCTTGGGGAGCCTCCAGTTATCACTGTTGCACTCTCACTGCACAGTAGCTGTGAGTATTTTTATAACCAGGGTTAACTCCCAAATGATATACTTTTTATATTTTTATTTAAAAGCATTGACCTGAAACTTATTATGCTTAATTTCGAATAACACACATTGTTGCTCCTGAAGAGTGGATATAAATACTCCATGAAACATGTAGAGCCTCTGTACATGCAATGTGTAATACTGATACAAAAATAGATATATGTAATATAGATGAAATATGAGCCTTTGTATATGCAATGTGTAATACCGATATAATATAAATATATGTAATGTAGATGACTTTTTGTGACCTATTTGTATGGAATTTTTCATCATGTTTTATAATAAATATATAATTTCTTGACCCCTCACTATTGACTGCGTGCTTCATCTAAAGTCCCGCATTTTTCTCCTTTTTTTTTTTTTTTTTTTTTCATATATATTCTGCTGCATATTTTTGGTGAAAAAAAATCCCAATAAGCATATATTGATTAGTTTGCGCAATAGTTATAGCATCTACAAACTATGGGATAGATTTAGGGACTTTTATTTTTTTATTTTTTTTACTGGTAATGGCAGCGATATGCGATTTTTACCAGGACTGCGACATTCTGACACTAAGTGACCCTTTTTAGAGACCAGGGACACCAATACAGTGATCAGTGCTAAAAAAATGCGCTGATCCCTGTATAAATGACACTGACAGTGAGGGGGTTAACACTAGGGAGCAATCAAGGGGTTAAATGTGTTCCCTGGGAGGTGTTTCTAACTGTGGGGGAGTAGATTCACTGGAATAAAAGAGAGATTGTGATTAAGCTTAGCCGCCCTGCTGCAGTAAATGTACCTGGGGTGGGTCGGAAGTGGTTAATCAATGCAGGCTCAGCGCAGGGGCTCAGAAAATTGCTCTCCATGTGCCTCGTTCACACTATACATGTGTGTTGGTGCGTGCTGCATAAAAATGCAGCATGCCTGTCTGCAGCTTATCTGAAAGACCCTCTCCTAGTGATGAAAGTTTAGTTACATCTGTCCAATAACCCAGGACTATTGTTAACATTATGTATTAAACTGTATGCTGTGTTGTTTACAAGGTGGCAATGACAGCCCACAGATACAAGATTTCCTATATTAGTTTATGTTGAGCTTTTTCCCTGAAATGCACTTAACAGCTGAAAATTGATTGGCTGTCAAGTGCACATGGGACAATTTAACAATCTGTTACATCTCTGTTAGATCTGTTAGAAAATTTCAGCGGATTTTAAATTGTAATCATATTCTCAACACAGATCAGAGCGATACATACACACTGATCAGCCATGCTGGGCGCAATGCACAGCCTGGGCGAGTAATGTGCATGGAGGAGAAAATATGTAGCTGGATAGCCGCACTCTGAATTATTCAACTTTATTTCAAAAATGTAATTAAAATCATAGCATCTGGGCTGGTAAACAGACTGACTGCACAGCCGCTGACATGTTTCCCACTGATGCTTAGTCATAGCTAATGAGCAGAATATACATACAGAGCTATATACACACACACAAACAATTAGACAAATGAATAAAATACGTGTATGACAAGATAGCAATTAAGGAAACACCTGTGAACATCCAAAGTCTGAAGATTAACATTTATATGGATGAAAGGAAAAGCCTTTTTCACCTAAAACACCAAAATCAAGCTAACACGTTGAAAACATACATAATGGTAATAAATTAATGACATGTTAAATCTTATCCTTCGGTGAAGAGGTATAGGTGTAACCTAAAGAAATAAAAAATGACATAAGTAAAAACATTTTTAATTTTGTATGTAAAAAAATATATTTTCACATGCATTGGCAGACACACAAAAAAAAAGAGAGAAAGAAACAAACTCTCAATGTGTGTTCATACCGATGCATGGGGCTCATTGAATGTCAAAACCACCAGAAAAACATGAGAAAAACACACAACAAATATTCCCTAAAAATGACACATCCCAAAAAAGTTTTCATAATAGAAAGATTGCAAATATCTTATTATTGGATGTGTCTACTTAGGTCTTCTCCTATGATACAATGCATAGATATAAAAAATAAAAGTAAATATAGGAATAGACCAAATAAGCGATCGATATCGAATGTTCTAAAACCAAGGGCAAATTCAATGCGAATATCATTATACCGACAGGTATGAGGAGCTGATGCAACCCAGTTGATTGATCACACACCCAATATAATATATCAGCTGTGTGATCATCAAACGAATGACAAACATGACCAATAGGATATTAATCAACAAAAAATACTGATATTCATATTCACTGCAGAGAAAAATGCTGCAATATATGCATACAGCCCTATTCAAAAAACAGTCTCAATTGAACAATTGGCCTGTCCTCAATGTAAAGCAATTATAATAAATGGAAAATAGTGAATAAACTCTGGCAGAAACATAATAAAATGATCCCAGCAGAACCAGATGAAAAAAAACTGTCAGTACCAGACCGACAACCAGTGAAATGGGAGCCATACACATTAGCTTAGTAAATACTGGGCAATCAATATGTGGAATATTCACTCATAAAAGAATGAAATGTCCCACTCAAAGTTAAGGCCCATAGGCTGTCTCGTATGGAGATGGAATATCTAATAATCCTCCCTCTTGCATAACAGACTAAACCTATCACCCTCTCTTTTAGATAAAGTGACTTTTTCCACCCCCTGAATGCGTAAACCACTGACATCCTTATCATGGCAAAGATTCCAATGCTTCACCACATTAGTGGGGTGGTTTTTGGAAATGTCATAGAGGTGGTCATTTAATCTGTCTCTCAGTCTTCGTGTTGTGCATCCAACGTACTGTATACAACATTGTTCACACGTAACCACGTAAAAAACAAAAATGTTACAGTTAATGAAGGCCATGGCTTTAAAATCCTTATTTAGAGACCTAGAAAGGATGGTATTGCCACGTAAAATGTGGGGGCAACATGGACAATTATTGCCCCCACATCGAAACGATCCCTTAAACTGTAACCAATTGGGGCGTTGAATGCTACTCGAATAGAGGCTGGGGGACAACATGCCACCAATAGTTGGGGCCCTGCGGGAGACTGATCTGATACCCTTAGATAGAATTTGAGCATAGACAGGATCGTTGTAGAGAATAGGTAAATATTTCTCCACGATCCCTTTAATTTTACCAAACTCTAAACTATAAGGCGTGGAGAACACCGGAATTTTTATGGATTTGTCAGATACCCTCCTTCTCCCATTTCCATTCTTGACCTTATCATGAAAGAGATGACATCTATCAGTATTAAGGGCTATATTGAACGCCCTATCATGTACAGGGGCTGAATAACCTCTTTCTATGAAATGCTTTTTCATAGCAGAGGCTTCTTTCAAAAAAGATGATGCATCACTACATACCCATTTTAACCTCAAAAAATGTCCCACAGGGATGCCCTTAATGTATGCCTTGGATGGCCTGAATCAGCCCTTAACAAGAATGTACCAGCAGAAGGCTTCCTGAAAAGTTTGGAGGAAATAGATTCCCCCTCACTCATCAGAACAGCATCCAGAAATTCATTTTGTTTAGGGTCCATAACACCTGTAAATTTAAGATTGAGGGTGTTGTCATTAAGATACAGAAGCCATTCATCTAATTCACCAACACTCCTGGTGCACAGAAAGATTAAATCGTCTATATAGCGACGGAAAAACTTAATCTCAGAACGATGGGGACAACCAGTGCCAACTTTCATCCATTTAAATGTTAATCTTCAGACTTTGGATGTTCACAGGTGTTTCCTTAATTGCTATCTTGTCATAAACGTATTTTATTCATTTGTCTAATTGTTTGTGTGTGTGTATATAGCTCTGTATGTATATTCTGCTCATTAGCTATGACTAAGCACCGTGTTTGGTGTGAAACATGTCAGCGGCTGTGCAGTTAGCCCTTGTACACACGATCGGAGATTCAGACGGAATGTGTCCGATCGAAGCGTTTTGTCGGATATTCCGACTGTGTGTGGTATGCATCGGACTGTTTCCGTCGGAATATCCGTCGGACCAAATTTTCCAACTTGCCGGAAATATTTCCCGACAAAATGCTCCGATCGGACATACTCCGATCATGTGTAGAGAATTCCGATCGGACAAAGTGCCAGTCACGCATGCTCAGATCAAATTCCTACATCAAAGCTATTGGCAACTAGCCTGAACGTAGTCCCTTCGTAACTAAATAATGTCATCACGTTCTGAACGATCAGATTTTCCGACAACTTCGTCTGACCGTGTGTATACAACAGTTTCGGACAAAATCCGTCAGACAAAATCCGACGGACAAAATCCGACGGATTTGGTTGTCGGAATCTCCGATCGTGTGTACAAGGGCTTAGTCCGTTTACCAGCCTAGATGCTATGATTTTAATTACATTTTTGAAATAAAGTTGATTAATTCGGAGTGCGGCTATCCAGCTACATCTTTTCTACTTCAGTTCCTGTTGCAAACAGAGCCAGCACCCTGTGGGATTGTGGAGACAGCTGTTTTGGGAGAAGTCATTACCTTAGAGCAGTAATTCTTTGTATTAATGTGCATGGAGGGCAAAGATAAATGCTGTACGTTTAAAAAAAATTGGTAGCGAGGGAGGAGGGAAGTTGGTTTAGAGCAGGGGTCTAAAATTGGTGGCAATCCAGCTGTTGTGAAACTACAAGTCCCATGAGGCATTGCAAGGCTGACAGTTACATGCATGACTCCCACAAGCAGAGGCATGATGGGACTTATAGTTTCGCAACAGCTGGAGGGTCGCCAGTTTGAGACCCCTGGTTTAGAGGGTGAAAATCATCTTTAAGTACAAAGTTCTGTTCTAGTTTATTAAACAGAATGGGCCAGGAGAGGAAGGCATTGTTTCCACATAATTAAAACAGGAATGGGCAAGTAAGAGGAAACCAAGAATTCTAATCTCAAATAATGATAACAAGCAAAAAAAGGTGTATTCAACACAGGGGCAGACTGACCATTCGGTCACTCGGGCGTTGCCCGAGGGCCCCATGCCACCAAGAGGCGCCATCAGGGTTGCCAACCTCAATAAAACCAGGGACAGTATGTAAAAAATCTGTGTTTTAAAAAAAATCCAAAGATTATAGCTGCCCCGCCTCTCCAGTACCTTTTCAGTGTGTGGATTCTGTGTGTATACTGTGTGTATATTGTGTGCCTGTGTGTGCATACTGTGTGGCCCCATAATTTATTGCCTTGGGGCCCCATAATCTCCTATTGCCCAGGGGCCCCATAATCTTCTCCTATTGCCAGGGGGCCCCAAAATCTCCTATTGCCCGGAGGCCCCATGAGTTGTCAGTCCACCCCTGATCTAACACACAATGAGTTGCTGTCTTTAGTTAATAATTTACATGTGTTTATTTTCAATCGGTTCAATAGGTGTATTGCTTCTAATGTACAGCAAGGCAGAGACGGAAGAAGATTCAAATGAAATAACTTCTTAAAGGGGATCTGCTTGCCCATTGAAGGCCCTATCACTCCTATGTCATGTTGTTTGTCTGTCAGAGCCCTTGGAACTGTCTGATGCTCCCAGGTATTGGGGAGCAGGTGACCTTCTCCACTTCCTCCCAGTGCGAAGTGCATCTATCTAGCCAGCCAACAACCAAGCCAAAAAACTGTCATGTGAGGTAGGGGAACAGGTTATTAACCCTGTGCTAGCTTCGACACACTCCAACATGTTGCTTACGCAGAGTTTGGACTCTTATCTGCCATAGAGGGGCAGAATGTTGTGGGAGCAATGACATGAAATTTTCAAGATCCCATTTAATATGCTGTGATGCAAAAATAAATAAGAACCATGTGTACATTACATGTACCATTGCAGTACATGGCCTCTGGACATTGTTGCATACCTAACTTTTTGAGATAAGAATAAGGAACACCTATTAGCATGTACATATAGGACACACCCCTTGCCCTGCCCCCTTAAAGGAAAATTAAATACAAAATGATTAGTTAAACCCACAATTGCTTTTTTTTTTTTCACCATTATTTCTTTAGACTGGCTTTTGAAATTTACAAATGCAGCATTTTAGCAATTGAATGACAGATTTGGCACTGGGAAACACTTTTTGAAAGATAAAAGGTGCATTTTATATACAACTATATAGGTCAGACCAAAATTAGGGACAAATAAGGAGGAAAAAGGGACCTTGTTCCAAATCAGGGACAGTCCCTGGAAATCAGGGACAGTTGGAAGCTATGTAGTTGTCTGCCACTGAGAACTGTTTTATTGTTTTACTAAGCCAAATTAGTCAACATGAGTCCATCAATAAATAAACATAACTGAAAAGGAAAATACACATAAACGTACTAGTCAAGCCCTCCTAGATTGTAAGCTCTAACGAGCAGGGCCCTCTGATTCCCCCTGTCTTGAATTGTATTGTATTGTAATGTCTACCCTAATGTTGTAAAGCGCTGCGTAAACTGTCGGCGCTATATAAAACCTGTATTATAATAATAATAATAATAATAATATTGTGATCTGTAATAGGATGTTTATCGTCTAGTTCTTAAACAAGACAAACACAATGCGAAAATAATATGTATGAGAAAAGGTTGTTAAATGTTACTTTATCCTTACTAGACATAGCCAAAACAAATGCATCACTGAATCCCCATGTATGGTGCGAATGATATAGATGTAGAAGTTTTCAGCTTCATTTGTTCAAAAGACTTTTCACACTTCCTAATGCTATTACATACTAGTTTTGTTATTAGAAATTATTTATGAGCCCTTTAGCTACCCATTTCACCACATTTTGCTTTAACAGAGCAACCCTTGTCTCAGTAAGATGCAGAAGTGCTGACTGGTAAGTTAAGAACCTTATAATATGTCCTAAGGAAATTCATTTAAAGCAGTCTAGCTGAGAATATTTTTCATATCATATTGCAACATTACATATTTCTGTATGTTCCCTTAGTTCTTCTAGTTAAAGGATAAGTTCACCTTTTGGGAAAAAAATAATAAATGCACAACAAGAAATTGTTAAGCCCCGTACACACGAGCGGACTTTTCAACATCCAAAGTCCGATGGACTGATTCCGTCAGACTATTCGATCGTGTGTGGGCTGCAACGGACTTTTGACTCGCCAAAGTCCGAAGGACTTTAGAATATGGAACATGCTTCAAATTTTTCCGAAGGAACTCCGCTGGACCCGGTCCCTTCGAAAAATTCGCTCCTGTGTATGCTAGGGCGCTAGGGCAGCTATTGGCTACTGGCTATGAACTTCCTTATTCGAATCCAGTCGTACGTCATCACGTTCGAACCTGTCGGAGTTTAGTGTGATTGTGTGTGGCCAAGTCCGCTCAGCCGAAAAGTCCGTCAAAACTCCGTCGGAACTCCGGCAGAACTCCGACGGAACTCCTTCGGAAGTCTGTCGGATATAAGTCCTCTCGTGTGTACGGGGCTTAAGTCTCCTGATCACTGTTTACACTACAGACATCCGAATCACATGGCTATAGCCTTAGTTCCCTTGCGGGTTGTTCATAGTCCACTCCTGGCTATTCATACTATATGTGTACAGTTTTAACTGATCAAGCACCAGCTCTTGAGGAAGTGAATTTTTTCACGTGACGCGTAGAGCATTAGGATGCAATCCTGACCATTTTTGTTATGGAATTATCTAACTACCAACCATTTGGTCATCAATTCTAATATGTTTAACAGTTACCCCTATTTTGGTATTTTGTGTCTGTATAGTTTTTACTGGTACACATTTTATGTATGCTATGATTCCCATGGGATGCTACTGTGTGCAATTTTCTGACCTATGTTTTTAATGCTGTACCATTTTTTTGGCTGGAATGTACTATTAAAATAAACATTTGTTCTTTCTTATATACTTTTAGTTTTGTTATGGTTATACCAATGATACATAGGTACTATACATACCAATGGATATATTTATGGTTTAAACATAAGATATATATATAGGTACCTTATTTATACATTACAGGTAGCAGGCAGAGTTGTGGTCAGTTCATGCTGCAGGCAGAGGCACAATGGCAATAAGTCAGAAGCAGGCACCATTTTTTTGCTACTACTCCCTTTGCTGTGTTTATTAGGTGTGGCAGAACTGTACTCTTACATTTTTTTGTGGTGTTTATGTTATGAAATAGCAAAACCATGAGTCTTCCGGTATCTTCAATTCCATAATCTCCCCTATATATTGTTGTATCTGCTGCCAATATCCCTGTATCTTTGGGCACTCCCACCATAAGTGTGACATGGTGCCTTTCTGGTTACACCTTCTCCAACACAAGGAAGATTTACCTGGCTGGTATTTTTGTACCTTATCAGGTGTTATGTACCATCTTACCAGGCATTTATAGTTCATTTCTGTTGCACTTATATCCCATGTACAGCCCTCAATAATTTACTTACTTGTTGCTCTTTTAAATGTGACCCTATTTCCCTTTCCCATTTTCCAATGAATGGAGGCATTCCCAGTCCCTACAATCCTGTGAGTATTTTTAGATCTGAGATGTACCAGGTTTCATTTTTGTCTGTGTATTACATAGTTGTTCTATTGGATTTAAATTCTTCTCGGATCTAATTGGTTGCGGTAGTGTTGTCATGAAATGTTTTAACTGCAAATACCTCCATTCATCCAACACCATCAGTTCCCTTCTGTTTCATTTCTTGATATGATCGTATTTTCCCTTTTTTTATTATATCTTTAAACTGTGCATTTTTAGTCCAATCCCCATAGTTTACCCCATTACCAGGTGGAAAAAAAATTGTCCCCCCAGTGAAATTAGTGGTGAATTATATTCCCATGCTTGTCTGTAAATTATATTCTAAACTTTCAAAACATTCCTGGTCAATTCATGTGTGCTTTCAAAAAGCGTTCTATATTTTTGTAGTAGTCAAATATTCTTATTTAGTTGTGCTCTACGTATTGAGTTTTTCATCTGCATCCATCTTTTCTCACTCGCGTTTGTCCATTCTATCATTCATGTTATTGTTACTGCATTATAGTATCTTTTAATATCTGGTGCAGCTATTTCCCCTTGTGCTTTATTTTTGTTCAGTATCAAGAACTTTTATTCTGGCAAATAAACTTTAGAATCATTGTCTTCAATGTTTTAAAAAATGTTTGTGGAAGGGCAATTAGTAACATTTGGAATTTGTACAAGATTTTTGGGAGTATTGCCATCTTTACCATGTTTATCCGTCCCACCCATGAGAGTGGTCGCATTGGTATTTTTAAAATTTCAGTTTTTATCTCATTAAGCAAAGGAATATAGTTTACTTGGCATAAATTCCCTAAGGAAGGTGTTAGTTTTACCCCGAGATATTTTAGGTCTATTTCCCTCCATGTAAACGTTTCCCCTTTATTGTTCTTTACTAACCCCATGTAAAGATTATTAACTTGGACGCATGCAGGCTTTTTAATGGGACCATGTCTTATGGGAATCTCCATTGTGGACGGTAGACAGGACGTAGACATCTCTCTTATCCTTCCACTTCACGGCCAACACTTCATTGTTTCTCAGACTTGCTGATTCCCCCTTTGTAGTCTTGTGTACACTAAAGTTTGTGGGAAGCCCTTACTGTTTTTTCTGGAGGTACTGGAGGCCAAGGTTTTTTCATGGTGTAGGTGGTAGAAAAGTGTCAGACTGGTGTAGAAGTTATCCAGGTAGATGTAATAACCTTTTGGGAAAAGTGGGTATGCCAGTTCCCATACCATTTTTCCACTTGTGCCGATGTAGGTTGGGCACTCGGGGGAGGGCTGTAGCTGGGAATATTTCCCTTCGTATATGTGGAACCCATACAAATATCTTGTGGCTCTTTTACAAAGCTTGTCGATTTTTACTCTATCTCTGGCCTTTTTGCCAGTGAAGTGACAAGGGACTTATCCACACATATATTTTGGTCCTGGCAAAAGCGCATGATCATCTCACAGCAGGGCCTGGACATTACAGAAAAATAAATGGGCATGTGATGGATGGAGTGGGTGGACCAGTAGGCATGTCCTTAATTTTTTTGTAAGCCCCATGTTAAGGGTGAGGCCCATAAAAAACTTGAACTTCTCCAATGTCAGTCGTTTTCACTTATACGGATGGGCATAGGATCAACTGGGGATGCTATAAACATACTGTTGGGCAAAAAGATTTGTCTGGTACACAATAAAACCAGAGTAAACCATCGGGCAAAAATAAATACATTATGGAAAATTTTCAGTATTGGCCTACACATCTGGCTGTGCAGTGACAGGGGGAATACTTGCTGATCCCAAGTTGAAAGGCAGCCATAATGGGTTGGCAAGAGCATCTGGGAGGTATGTATAGTCCCTGATTCTTGGGGGATGTAATACTCCAGTTCTGGTATTTGCGGAATGTAATACTTCAGTGTTGGTACTTGGGGGATGTGATTCTCCAGTGCTGGTACTGGGCCTTCCATCCTGGGGTCTAGCGCCATTGGCGTTTGCTGCTTGACCATTGATTGAGTGCTGTATCCTTTTAGGAGGGACCGTTTCTTCTTCCCATTTGGTCACCGATCCACTGCTTTCGAAGGGTTCATACACTGAATCTGAATCGGATTGTGAGAACTTCCAGCTGCTCTCATCAGTCATGCTAAGGGATCTGAAATGCCTTCTCAATTGTGAAAAACATTTTTTGGACATGGCTGGTTCTAGTGACACTGGGACTGGTAGACTGTTGATGGTGGATGGTGGATATGTGACTCTGCTGATGGTGCCTGTGTGATGGGTATTCTGGTGATGGGTGACTGTGTGATGGGTACTCTGGTGATGGGCAGCTGCGTGATGGGTACTCTAGTGATGGGTAAACTGTGGACGGTGGCACTGATAGGCGATGAACGTTGGGTACCGATTAGTGACAGGTGCACTTCTGGTGGTCACTTATGGGCGACCGGTACACTGCTGATGCTCCCCGATGGGTGGTGACAGAAACACTGCTGATGGGTGACAGGTGCACTAATGAGTACTGTAACACTGCTGATGGACGATGTGACAGGTTCTTTTGGTGAGGTGTTTTGTGCAATACAGTACACTGAACATACACAGATCGGTAACTCATTGTTCCCTGTCTTTCCTCTCCTCACTAGGGGTGAGCCCAATGTTTGAGTCGAACGTAAGTTTGACTCAAACATCGGGTGTTTGCCCATTCGCTGAACAATATGCTGCGTTCATGGCAAATTCAAAAGCCGCGGAACGCCGTTAAAGTCAATGGGACACTAATATGAAAAACGAAAAGTGCTCATTTTAAAGGTTTATATGCAAGTTATTGCCTTAAAAAGTGTTTGGGGTCCTGCCCCAGGGGACATGTAGCAATGCAAAAAAGTTTTAAAACTGCTGTTTTTTCGGAAGCAGTGATTTTAATAATGCTTAAAGTGAAACAATAAAAATGAAATATTCCTTTAAATATCGTGCCTGGGGGGTGTCCTTAGTATGCCTGTAAAGTAGCAAATTTTTCCTGTGTTTAGAACAAAATAACAGCAAAATGACATTTCTAAAGTAAAAAATGTAATTTAAAACTACTCACAGCTGTAATGTATTGTCAGATCCCAGCAGTATAGATAAAAGTCATTGAAAAAAATGGCATGGGTCCACCCCCACCCAGTCCATTACCAGGCCCTTTGGGTCTGGTATGTATATTAAGGGGAACCCTACACCCAAATAGAAAAAAAATGTGTGGATGTCCCCCAAAATCTATACCAGGCCCTTCAGGTCTTGTATGGATATTGAGGGGAACCTCAAGCCAAAATGTAAAAAAAGTGATGTAGGGGTCCCTCCAAAATCCATACCAGACCCTTATCCAAACATGCAACCTCGCAGGTCACAGGAAAAGGGGGGGAACAAGAGGGCGCCCCCCTTCCTGAACCGTGGCAGGCCATATGCCCTCAACATGGGGAGGATACTTTGGGGTCCCCCCAAAACACCTTGTCCCCATGTTGATGGGGACAAGGGCCTAATCCCCACAACCCTTTCCCGGTGGTTGTTGGGGTCTGTGGGTGGGGGGCTTATCGGAATCTGTAAGCCCCCTTTAACAAGGGAACTCCCAGATCCCGGGCCCCCCATGTGAATGGGTATCGGGTACATTGTACCCCTACACATTCACCAAAAAAAGTGTCAAAATGTAAAAAATTATATTAGACAATTTGGGACAAGTCCTTTAAAAAAAAAAACTCTCCCGTGTCACGTAACGTCAGAGGGGGCAGGGTCGCACATTTATGTCACAAGGTGGCCTCGCCTTCAGCTGTATAACACCAGTCATTGCAAAAAGGCTTCAGTCAGCGGGAGCCTCCCGTGGAGGCAGTCTTTTCCTTTTTTTATATTGGGTCGTCGTACGCTGTGATCTGAAGGGGCTGGTATGGATTTTGGAGGGACCCCTACGCCATTTTTTTTATTTTGGTGCAGGGTTCCCCTTAATATCTGTACCAGACCTTAAGGGCCTGGTATAGATTTTTGAGGGACCCCCCACGCAATTTTCTTTTAAAATTTTGGTGCTGGGTTCCCCTTAATATCGATACCAGACTCAAAGGACCTGGTAATGGACTGGGGGGCAGGGACCATACTATTTTTTTCAATGATCTTTATCCATAATGCCAGGACCCCTACAATACATTACAGCTGAGAGTAGTTTTAAATTAAATTTTTCCTTTAGAAATGTGATTTTGCTGGGGCAATGTTCTAAACACGGGAAAAATGTGCTACTTTACAGGCATAGTAAGGACACCCCCAGGCTCAATATTTAAAGGAATATTTCATGTTTATTGTTTCACGTTAAGCATTATTAACCACCTCAATACAGTGCAGTTACACCCCCTTCCTGACCAGACCAATTTTCAGCTTTCAGCGCTCTCACAGTTTGAATGACAATTACTCAGTCATCCAACACTGTATTTATATGAAACGTGCGTCCTTTTTTCCACACAAATAGAGCTTTCTTTTAGTGGTATTTAATCACTAGTGGTTTTTTTTTTTTTTTGTGCTATTAATAAAATAAAACATAAATTTTGTGAAAAACTGCCTTTTTCTTTGTTTCTGTCATAAATTTTTGCTAATTAGTAATTTTTCTTCATACATTTTGGCCAAAATTTATACTGCTACATATCTTTGGTAAAAATAACCCACATTAGTGTATATTATTTGGTCTTTGTGAAAGTTATAGAGTCTACAAACTATGGTGCCAATCACTGAAAATGTATCACTTCTGATCAGGCCTTCAGTACATCAGGTGTACCTCATTTCTTGAGACACTAACAAGTCAGGAAAGTACAAATACCCCCCAAATTACCCCTTTTTACAAAGTAGACATTCCAAGGTATTAAGTAAGTAGCATGGTGAGTTTTTTTAAGTTGTCATTTTTTCCCACAATTCTTTGCAAAATTAAGATTTTTTTTATTATTATTTTTTTTTTACAAAATTGTCATTATCAGGTTATTTCTCACACACAGCATATGCATACAACAAATTACACCCCAAAAGCGTTCTGCTGCTCTTCCCGAGTACGGCGATACCACATGTGTGAGACTTTTACACAGCCTGGCCACATACAGAGGAC
Organism: Lithobates pipiens; assembly: GCF_037356315.1. Classification (NCBI taxonomy): domain Eukaryota; kingdom Metazoa; phylum Chordata; class Amphibia; order Anura; family Ranidae; genus Lithobates; species Lithobates pipiens. Next base: position 153,831,137 of record NW_027507758.1, on the reverse strand, counting down.
CAACATTGATATAGTACCTTCAGACGTTCTACGAGCAAAAATGACGCATCTCATTTCTCAACCACCTATTACACTTTTGAAGGCCCTGGAGTACCAGGACAATGGAATTTCCCATAAAATTACCCCATTTTGGAAAGAAAACACCCCAACGTATAATCTGTGAGGCATAATGAGTCTTTTGAATGGTTAATTTTTTTCCAGAAGTTTTTGGAATATGTGGAAAAAAATTAAAACGCATTTTTTTTACACAAAATTGTCAATTTATAAGATATTTCTAACACATAGCATGTATATAGCAAAAATTACACCCCAAAATACATTCTGCTACTCCTCCCGAGTATGGCGATACCACATGTGTAGGACTTTTTACCACATAGAGAGGCCGAACATTGAAGTAGTACGTTCAGGCGTTCTAGGAGCATAAATTACACATCTCATTTCATTCCTACCCATCACACTTTTGAAGGTCCTGGAGCACCGGGACAGTGAAATTACCCACAAAATTACCCTATTTTGGAAAGCAAACACCCCAACGTATATTCTATGAGACATGGGCTGCAAATAGGTACTCTGGTACTCTGATGGCCTGGTGACAGGTACTCGGGTACTCTGATGGCTTGGGGACTGGTACTTGGGTACTCTGAAGGGGCGGTGACAGGTACTCGGGTACTCAGATGGACTGTGACAGGTACTCAGATGGACTGTGACAGGCACTCGGGTACTCAGATGGGCTGTAACAGGCACTCGGGTACTCAGATGGGCTGTGACAGGCACTCGGGTACTCGGATGAACTGTGACAGGTACTCGGGTACTCAGATGGGCTGTGACAGGTACTCGGGTACTCAGATGGACTGTGACAGGTACTCGGGTACTTAGATGGACTGTGACAGGTACTCGGGTACTCAGATGGACTGTGACAGGTACTCGGGTACTCAGATGGACTGTGACAGGTACTCGGGTATTCAGATGGACTGTGAGAGGTACTCGGGTACTCGGATGAACCGTGACAGGTACTCGGGTACTTTGATGGGCTGTGACAGCTACTCGGGTACTCTGATGGACTGTGACAGATCCTTGTGTACTCTGATGACCCGTGACAGGTACTCGGGTACCCTGATGGACTGTGACAGGTACTCGGGTACCCTGATGGACTGTGACAGGTACTTGGGTACCCTAATGGACTGTGACAGGTACTTGGGTACCCTGATGGACTGTGACAGGTACTTGGGTACCCTGATGGACTGTGACAGGTACTTGGGTACCCTGATGGACTGTGACAGGAACTCGGTACTCTAATGGACTGTGACAGGTACTCGGGTACCCTGATGGACTGTGACAGGTACTCGGGTACCCTGATGGACTGTGACAGGTACTCGGTACTCTAATGGACTGTGACAGGTACTCGGGTACCCTGATGGACTGTGACAGGTACTCGGGTACCCTGATGGACCGAGACAGGTACTCGGGTACCCTGATGGACCGTGACAGGTACTCGGGTACCCTGATGGACCGTGACAGGTACTCGGGTACCCTGATGGACCGTGACAGGTACTCGGGTACCCTGATGGACCGTGACAGGTACTCGGGTACTCTGATGGGCTGTGATTGACAGGTACTATGAGGGGTGGTGACAGGTCCTCTTTATTGGGGGGGGCAATCAGTATGATGGACTGTGACAGGTACTCGGTACTCTAATGGACTGTGACAGGTACTCGGGTACCCTGATGGACTGTGACAGGTACTCGGGTACCCTGACAGACTGTGACAGGTACTCGGGTACCCTGACGGACTGTGACAGGTACTCGGTACTCTAATGGACTGTGACAGGTACTCGGGTACCCTGATGGACTGTGACAGGTACTCGGGTACCCTGATGGACTGTGACAGGTACTCGGGTACCCTGATGGACTGAGACAGGTACTCGGGTACCCTGATGGACTGTGACAGGTACTCGGGTACCCTGATGGACTGTGACAGGTACTCGGGTACCCTGATGGACTGTGACAGGTACTCGGTACTCTAATGGACTGTGACAGGTACTCGGGTACCCTGATGGACTGTGACAGGTACTCGGGTACCCTGATGGACTGAGACAGGTACTCGGGTACCCTGATGGACCGAGACAGGTACTCGGGTACCCTGATGGACCGTGACAGGTACTCGGGTACCCTGATGGACCGTGACAGGTACTCGGGTACTCTGATGGGCTGTGATTGACAGGTACTATGAGGGGTGGTGACAGGTCCTCTTTATTGGGGGGGCAATCAGTATGATTGGTGTACACTGTAGGAGGTAACGAGATGTTACCGCAATCTCCTCCTCACACACGATCGGTGTGTGAGAAGGAGAACCCGGTAACATCTCGTTACCGCAGTTTGTTTACATTTTAGTGATCGGCTGTGAAAGGATCACAGCCGATCACGTGGGTAAACAGCCGGCCAATGGCTGTTTACCAGCGTCGGTGACGAGCAGTGTTCCCGGGGAACATGCCGCCACCGGCGTGCACGCGCTCACGATCGCGCGTATGCGCCATGCAAAGTCAGGGTGTGACCATCTGTGATTGACCGTGACTTCATCAAGGCCGATCACGTGGTAAACAGCCATAACCAATGGCTGTTCACCCCCTTCGGTGGCGAGCGGTGTCTCCGTGACACGCCACCACCGAAAAAACAGGGATGCGCGCGCACGATCGCGCGCATACCCTGTTTAAACGGGAGGCCGTCATATGACAGCCTCCCGCCACAATAGGTGCGCTGCCTGGCTGTCATTTGACAGCCGGCGGTCAGCATCTAGTTAAAATCACTGCTTCCGAAAAAACAGCAGTTTTTAAAACTTTTTTTGCATTGATACATGTCCCCTTGGGCAGGACCCGGGTCCCCAAACACTTTGTATGGCAATAACTTGCATATAAGCCTTTAAAATTAGCACTTTTTATTTTTCATGTTCATGTCTCATAGACTTTAATGGTGTTCGCGTGTTCATACTACATTTTTTACCTGTTTCGCAAGTTCTGGTGGGAACCGAAGCGAAGGGTGGGGGGTGTTTGGCTCTTCCCTTCCTCACACTGAAAACTCTGTGAGGAGAGGAGAGCCAGTAACAGCCAATTACCAGTCTCTTCTTACATTTGTGATTGGACACAACCGATCTCATGATAAAGAGCTGCTGTCATTGGCGCTTTACCACAATCTGTGATGCGCCATGTCATAGGGACACGCTGCACCACAGATCACTGCACGCTCCCTATTGGCCGCCAATTGTGGAACTACATCATATGACGTAGCCCTAGAAAAAGAGCGTTCCCACCCATACTATAGGGCAGGCAGGAATTGGTTAATTACAGATAATATCCCCAATGAATGCAATTGGGAACTTGTAGGCAGAGGGGGGAAGGCCGCAGGGCCAAATGAGGTAGATAGTTTGTTTGTCACCTCCTCCATGCTTCCCCATTAAGTCATTGGGCACCAAGTACTGGGGTCACATGTTAGGCCTACCTCGTGTGAGTTCTTCTGGGCTATTTTTAGGCACTTTGTTACAGGGTTACTGCACACATGGGGTACCTTTGTTTTGTGTCATCTTCATCAAAGCCCAGGAACAAGGCTGAGGCTGCTGTGAAGGAATATTCAACCTTAAGGCGGGCCTCTACTCTTAGAGATTGACATACACTATGCATGCTGACACCATAACTGGTCTTCCATTAACTCTTGGTTCCCGGTTCTCTGACAATGTACACCTTCTCTGTAATATGCATTTAGGAGGGACAAGCTGAGCCAATGTCCACATCCACCTGTTGAGCATTTTCACCACCAATCCCAAGCAATGGGCCCTGTCATGCACTCTGTGCAGGCACCATATATGCACTTAACTCTAGAACTTCTGTACCTCTGTACAGGATGGGAGCCTCTGTGGTGCAATCTTTGGGAAGCAGACCGCTTGCAGAAGGAATGCCAACAACACCTCGCTGCTAGAGGTCATTCCACCTAAAACAGGTACATGCTATCAACAGGCTGCTTGTTAAGCTTCCATTACTCTAAGTAACCACTTGTGTAATCACACTACTCCACTCCGATGTCTTCATACTTCAATGTGCTTAAAACCAGCTTGGTGACTATATGTCTGACAATTACTTATGTTACACCCCTGTCAGTAACTTCAGACCAGGCAAGGACAGAGTTTTAAACTGGGTTACATTCTCCGTCTCCCTCCCTTATGGGTACTCAATCTAATTTTTTCTGCAAGGGGAAGCCATCTTTCTGGGGCTCTTGTAGAGTGGAAACCTTAAAACCACACAGGACCAGTGAGCCGGATCCAGAAAATAACCCACAAAGAAGACCAAAGAACTAGCTGGGAAAGGCATTAACTCCTACCCTCCTAGCCGGGGACAGCACCTAACTAACCATTTCAACCTGTCCAAATACTCATGAAAAAAATCATTTTACAAACAATGAAACAAGTAGAAGTCTGGTGTGCTGCATGCAGGACTGCTAACAAAGAACAAGCTTATAGGAGGAGAGAAAAGAGTGAGCAGAGAGATGAACTGCTTCATTTTCATTGTCAATTACAGGCTGGCAGGGGTTACCTGGCTGTATTTTTTTAAAACTGTAGTTGAGGTCACCAGGCTGGCTATGCTATGGGCTGAATTACTCTGAAGACTGGATGGGTGGAAATACAAATCCTTTAGCTGGATGGGCAGAAATCCAGCTACTATTTAAACATTTTATGTGTTTAAATGTTTGTCTCAAATAAATTATCACAATGAAGAATTAGTAGAAACCTTTAACGCTCAATAACTTTCTCATAGATAATGACCAGTCGTCAGGTTTCATCTTTTATCTCTGTAAAAATGAAACAGGTGACAAATTGGTAGCATGAAATACTCTCCCCTTTTGAAGAAAGCGGGGGTTAAAAGCGTCCTGCTAGCGGCCAAAAGGTGCAGCTAAAACGACCCCCAATGTGGCCAGTGCCTCAGTGTGTAAGTGGCCTTAGTCTTTGATAAAGAATTCTATATTAAAGTGCACAGAGAGTTGTATTTTTTTTTCTTGAGTTGCTGATTGCCATTGACAGGAATCCATCCCCAATAGGGGGCAGATTGTCTACCCAGGATTTGATTACAGAAGCTGGGCCAGACAGTGGTGAAAACCACAAAAGCAACACAGAGATCTTTGAATGCCTGCTTGATTAGCAAAGTTGAAAGCCTGTGAAAGGGCCAAGGCATAAGGCCCAAAGAGCCACCTGGTCTTCACCAGAGCTCCTGATG